>NC_057864.1:23011200-23357059 GCF_019393635.1 Dromiciops gliroides | reverse complement strand
CCAGAGTTCTTATAAAGATCAGATGGGCTAATATACATAAAGTACTCTGTAAGCTGTAACGTGTAATAGAAATGTTATCATTCTCAATCTGATTAAACCCTTTGAGTTAGTTTCCTCATCTATGAATGACTATTCTACCTATAGAGCCAAAGGCCTGGAATGGGTTCTGGATTTGTCCATGGTGCTCACATAGCCAGTAAGTGCCACCAGAGAACACAAGCTTGTTGAGTCCTGGTGTCTCTTCATTTTGGTTACCTGCCTTCTGTGTCACTCCCACAATTTACTTTGCTTTCAACTTTGTGTATATATTTTGTGGATGGATTTTTCATCTCCTTATATGCTTATGTTACTTCTCCTGACAGCTCCTGCCCTCAAGATATTTACCTCTCACATCCTTTCTGGTTCCACATCTAGAATTTTGTTTTTCCAGTTTTATAGATCCTGCCACTGAGGCTCAGAGATTTCACTCAGGTCACACAACTAGGAAACAGTTGAGTTTGGGATCCAATACAAGGCTCTGACCATATTTTGAAGTGTACACAATAAGGGAAAATGGATTGTGTGCTACTTAAAATAGAATGAAGAGGTTTATCTCCAGAAGTTTGGCCCCTAAGTGAAGAATGGTCTGAATCCAACAAGTCTTAAAGCCATTTGATAGGGGAGGAGAGGCTGAGTTTGTTGGGGGAGATAGGAGAGATACTCTCTACCCCCTGAACCAGAGGAAGAAGAGTTCCTTTGATTGATAGAAAGAAATAAGAAGCCTTATTATGGGGGTGTAGCCAAGATGGCAGAGGAAAGACATTAAATGCACAGAGCTCCTGACACAATTACCCCTACCCCAAACAGCAATAAAACAACCCCTGGAGCAGAAAAACCCACAGAAGGATGGGCTGAGATTATTTTCCAGCCAAAGATAGATTAGAGGGGACCATGCCATGCTGCAAGAGGAGTCCAACCCCATGATCCTGCTGATACAGATCCCAGGCATGCTGCACCAGAGGAATTTACCTCCAAGCCTCCAAATCAACTGTAGCACTGGGCATCTTCCAGAACTAAGATTATGGTTGGGTGAGAGGGCTGAATGGCTGACCAGAAGTGAAAATACAGGGGTGTCTGTGGGACCTAAGGAAGTATTTGGCTGACCTGGAAAACAGATTCAGGAGAGATAATTTGAAAATCATTGGACTACCTGAAAACCATGACCAATAGAAGAATTTAGACAGCATCTTCCAAGAGATTATCAGGGAAAACTGCCCTGATATTCTAGAAGCAGAAGGTAAAATAGAAATTGAAAGAATCCACGGATCACCCCCTGAAAGAGATCCCAAGAGGAAAACCTTCAGGAATATTATAGCCAAATTCCAGAGCTCCCAGGTCAAGGAGAAAATATTGCAAGCAGCTACAAAGAAGGAATTCAAATACTGTGGAGCTACAATAAGGATAAAACAAGATCTAGAAGCATCTACATTAAAGGACTTGAAATCATGGGATATTCCAGAGGGCAAAGGAACTGGGATTACAGCCAAGAATCATGTACCCAGAAAAACTGATTATAACCTTTCAGAGGAAAAGATGGGAGTTCACTGAAAAAGAGGACTTTCAAGCATTTGTGAAGAAAAGATGAACTCAATAGAAAATTTGACTTTCAAATACAAGACCCTAGAGAAGCATAAAAAGGTAAACAGGAAAAATAAATCATGAGGGATATTAAAATATTAAACTGTTTACATTCCTACATGGGAAGATAATACTTCTAACTAATAAGAACTTTCTCAGTATTAGGGTAGCTGAAAGGAATACAATGAGACAGAGGACACAGGTCTGAACTGATTATTAAGGGATGATATCTGTAAAGCATTTATTTTTTGTTTGTCCTTGTTTTTTGTGGAGCAGGCAGAGTGGGGTGTCATTTCTGGGGCCGGAATTAGGCTTGGGGCCTCCTGGTTCCAGGGCTGGTGCTTTGTCCACTGTTCCACCTAGCTAACCCATGATGACATCTTTAAAATAGGGTTTAGGGATAGGAGGAATGCACTGGGGGAGGGGGATGGGGAGAGGTGGGCAGGGGAGAGGTAGCTCACATGAAGGAAACAAGAGAAAGTAAGGGAGTGAGTGACCCTTACTATCATCAGAATTGGCTCAAAGAGGGAGTAACATACATACTCAAGTGGGTATAGTAATTTATTTTACTCTGAGGGAAAGTGGAAGGGGAGGGAGATAAGGGGGGAAGGAGAAGAGGGAAAAGAAAGAAGGGCAGATTGGGGGCAGGAGCAGTAAATGCAAAACACTTTTGAGGGAGATGAAGATGTTCTGCATAACCGCACATGTATGGCATATTAAATTGCTTGATTTCATAGGGAAGGAGGGAGGAAGAAAATTTAGAGCACAGAATTAGTTCAAAGACCTTAATCTCATTAGAGTGGGCTCAAGGTGGGAATAACATACACACCCAATGGGAAGGAGTAATTTATTCAACCTTACAGCAAAGAAGAGAAGGCAGAGAGGGGGAGGGGACAGTAGAAAGCAAAACACTTTTGAGGAGGAATAGGGTAAAAGAAGATAGAAAATAGAGTAAATCTCATGGAAAGAGAATAGGATGGAGAGAAATAGTTTTGACGATTGACTATAATGGAAAAAGTATGGTACCTACTTTGCTGGGTTATTGTGAAGAAAATTCTTAGTCAAGTTTAAGGTACTATATAAAAGTTATGATGAACAGGATGCTATCAGTAAACCCTACGTGAACTGAAATTGAGTGAAATGTACTGTATACAAAATAACAGCAATAGTGTAAGATGATCTTCTGGGAAGCACATGGTTATTTTCAGCAATGCAACTCTGAAGGACTTATGAAAATTGCAATCCATCTACAGAGAAAGAACTGATGGTATCTGAAAACATTGAAATGCATTTTTTGACAATTACTGAATCTGAAGTTTTGTTTTTATCTGTTTTCTCTCACAACCTAGCTAATGTAGCTAGGTTTTCCATAACTACTCATGTATAACTTATATTGAATTGCTTGAGTTCTTGGGGGTGGGGTGTGAAGGGAGGGAGGAAGAGAAGTTGGGACACAAATTTTAAAAAATTGATGTCAAAATTTGTTTTACATGTAATTTGGAAAATAAAATTCTAAAGAGAGAGAACAAAAAGAAGCCTCGTTACTTGGTATAAATTAACATCAAGACACTCTGAAAAGACTCACCATTTCCAAACTTCTGGTCTTACATCCTGGCTGAGGAAATGTGGCCTCCATTTTACAGGGTGAGGTTCCTGAGCATTCATCACTGTTACTGGCTTGGCCCAATTTTTCCATCATTAGCCAGAACTTGGGCTGAGGGCCTTGTGGAGAGCTGTACAGGGATGGGTTTGGTTGTTTTCCAGTTGTATCTGACTCTTCCTGACCCCATTTGAGGTTTTCTTGGGAGAGAGACTGGAGAGGTTTGCCACTTCTTTCTCTATCTCACTTTGCAGGTGGGGAAACTTAGGCCCACCGGGTTAAGAGACTTGCCCAGAGTCACACAGCTATAGATGCCTTAAACAGGTCTTGCCAAATGTAACTGAAGACAGGCTGCCTTGTTCATGAGCCCTGGACTTTCTGGAAGTGTTCAAGAAAGAGTGGATCCTCAGATGGCCCCTTGAAAGGAGGGTGGACTATGCAAATGAAAGGAGAGGACTCATCCTGATGGAAGGCAAGCCTTGGTGATTGTGCTTTGGTTGGATTTCATTCCCGAAAATGTTAGAGATGGGTTTCAGTCAAAACCTGAGCAGGCCCAAAGGGAAAACATGGTGAACTTCAGCAGGAATCCGAGGTAGAGGCTTCCCAATGAGGTTTACAAGAAGGGAAGGACAAGGGAAAGAGAAACACACACACACACACACACCCAGACAGAGAGAGACAGAGACAGAGCAACAGAGATGGAGACAGAGACAAAGCAACAGACAGAGATAGAGACAGAAAGAGAGAGACAGAGACAGAGAGACACAAAGACAGAGGTAGAGACCATGACACAGAGATACAGACAGTGACAGAGAGAGACAGAGATAGAGAGACAGAGAAACAGAGAGACAGAGACAAAGACAGAGAAATGGAGACAGAGACAGTGAAATAGAGAGAGACAGGTAAAAATAGAGACAAGGACAGAGACAGAAAAAAGGAAGAGAAAGATGGAGAGAGACAGAAAAAGAAGGATATGCAAAAGTACAAAGTGAAAAGAAGAATGGAACAAAGAAAGAAGGAAAAGAAAGAATGGCTAGGAAGTATAAAAAAGGAAAAAGGAAAAGATGGAATGAAGAAATGGAGAAAGAAAAAAGAAGAAAGGTGTGTAGGAGGAAGTAAGGATGGAAGAAAAATTAAAAAGAAAGGAATAAAGAGAAAAAGAAAGGAAGAGAAACCTAATAAAAACGAATGATTGAAAGAGCAGGAAAGAGAGAAGCAAGGAAGGAATGAGAGGGAACTGAAAAGGCAGAAGGAAAGAATGTTGTGAAGAATAAGAGAAAGATGCAGAAAGGGGAGGAGAGGAAAAGAGAACAAAGGAAGGGGAAAGCCCAGAAGAGAAGAGGCCCTGGCTGGTTCTTTAACTTCCCCACATTTGTTACTGGTGATCTGGGCCTTACTTAAGGGCTCCCAGGAGTTGTGCTAATTAGCTTCTCCCTGCTGCCCCCCATTCCTCAGTGTGGGTCTGTTTGTTTGCTGAGTTTATGCCTCAGCGGGGCGCTCCAGGGTACAAACTCTGCCCTAGTTTATCTAAACTCAGGTTAAGCATGAGCCCCCGCTGCACCTGCTGCCTGGACCACACAGAAGAGTCCAGAAAAGCCCCTGCCCATAATCATCTGTGCCGTGGGGCAGTGGTCCTCCTGATGGGGAGGTTGATGGGGAGCTGGGTTAGAGCTGCAGCCAAACCTTCTCTAGTCTTGGTCCCTGAGTCACGGCGGCCCTGCCTCTGCCCTCTTGTCTGCAGTGGCTGCCTCATCTGTGGAAACACACCTCCCAGGCAGGACAAGTTGGCTTTGGGTAGGCAGCCTTTATGGCCTTCCAGAAGGCCTGACTCCCCCATACAGGCTGAAAGGGAAACCTGTGCACAGCTCTGTGGTTTGGGGAAAGGTGAGGGGTCTTGGACTTGGCATGCGGGGCCTTGAGCTCCCGGCCAGGTGCCGCCAATGACTACCTGCCATGACACTTGATCTCTGAGGTTCCCTTCAGCTCTGAGAAGGAAACTGAGGCAAGGCTGAGAGGGAACCCTTGTATATCTCTTTATGCAAACAAAAACGATTTGGAGTCAAGTGGGACCTGGGATTGCAACCTTCCTTTGTCTTTTATTTACTAGGTGGGTGACCCTGGTGAAACCTTCACTTTCCTGAGCCTCAGTTTCCACAAAATGGCAACAATAAGAATAATACCCAAAGCTCCTGCCTGATAGAGTTGTAGTGAGATATGCAAAGATCTATGCAAACCGTAAAGACTATACAAGCATTTATTAAGCACCAACTATACACAGAGTACTAGACTGAGCTGGGAAACAAAGGAAGTAAAAAGACAGTCCCTACCCTCGTGGAGAATATAGTCTCCTGGGTTATGCAAACAAAGAGATGAATAAATACAAGAAAATGGGAAGAGAAGAACAGCTAAGGCTTTCCAGAGGAAGGGGAGCCAGCACTGAGCCTCTAAGGAAGTGGGGGATCCTAAAAATTGAGGGAGAGGTTGGAGTAGACATGAAGGATGCTCCATGCAAAGGCAGAGGTAGAAGATGGAGGGTGTTGGCTGGGGTGGGGGTGGGGGTTCCAGGCCTGGAGGAACAGCAGAAAGGCCCGTTTGGCTCAAACATGGCGTACACAAAGGGGAATGTCATGACTTAAGTCTGGAAAGGAAGCCGACCCCAAGCCGTGCTGTGAAATGCCAACAAGGGGATTTCTATTTTATCGTCAGCACGATGAAACTTCAAATGGTCAGGACCACGGCTGAGGACATTCACTAGTTGGTTCAGCAGCTCTCTTGATGGATGATGCAACTGAGGCCCAGAGACAGGAAGGCCTTTGTCCAGGATCCCTCAGGTAGCAAACACTGGGGCTGGTACTCGAGCCTTTGGAGTTCGAGTTCTGGGATTTACTGCCAGGGACAGTTGTGTCAGTGGTTGATCCTCTGCGCATGCGTGCCAAGATGCCCACCTATTAGTCCCTGGGTAATCTAGAGGGTACATTCTTTGGAATAACAGTCTGCTCTCACTCTCAAAAATTATCCAAAAATGACATAGACTCATGAGCTCTTCTTTATCTTGTCTGGATTAGCTTGCATCCAAAAAGAGAAAGGATAGTGTGGATAGAAGGCTGTACTTCGAGTGAGGAAGACCTGGGTTCAAATCCTTCCTCTGACTATGCTACAGTGGAAAAGTCAGTCACTCAACCTGCATTACAGCAGTGCAAGCTATGTGCTAAATAAACATGGAGAATGCAAGGACAAAAAAATGAACTACTCCCTGCCCTCAAAGAGCTTATGTTCCACCAGAGGAGACAATATGCATGTGATAAATGTGTGTGTGTATACATAGAGATCTACATATATACTCCTCACACATATATCTTTATCTATAGTCACTTTGTAGGGGAAGGCATTAGGAGCCAGGGGCACTGCGGAAAATTCTATGTAGAAGGTGGTGCTTTAGCTCAATCTGGAAAGAAAGCAAGGATTTTAAGAGATAGAAGTGAGGGGGGACGGCACTTCAGGCAAGGGAGATAGCTAATACAATGCATGGAGGTGGGAGGTGGAGTGTTATAGATGAGGAACAGAAAGAAGGACGACATGGCTGGATTGTTGAGTGAGTGAAAGGAAAAAGAAGGGAACAAACATTCATTAGGTACCTACTGCATGCCAGGCATTGTGCCAAGTACTTTACTCATTTACTCATTATCTCACTTGATCCTCATAGCCACTTTCAGAGGTAGGTGATATTATTAAGCTTATTTTACACATGGAGAAACTGAGGCAGGCAGCTGTTAAATGACTTTCCCAGGGTCACACAGATAGTATGTTTCTGAGGTGAGATTTGAATTCAGGTCTTCTTGACTCCAGGCCCAATGATCTGTGGAACTTAGCTTCCTCTAGTAGATAATTAAATTGGAAATGTAGGAGGAGGTCAGGTTGCGAAGGATTTTAAAAGTGAAATATAGGAGCTAATATTTGATCCTGGAGGTGATAAGGTTTTGGAGTTTAGGGGCAGCAAGGTGGCACAGTGGATGAAGCACCGTTCCTGGATTCAGGAGGACCTGAGTTCAAATCCAGTCTCAGACACTTGACACTTACTAGCTGTGTGACCCTGGGCAAGTCACTCATTGCCCCACCAAAAAAAAAAAAGAATTTGGAGGTTATTGAATGGTAGGTTGACATTGTCAAACTTGCACTTGAGATAAATCATCTTGGCTGCTGATTGGATCAAAAACTGGCTAGGGAGAGACCCTTGGGGCAGCTGGTGGTACAGTAGATAAAGCATATAGAATGCTTAGCCCAGAGCCAGGAAAATCTGAGTTCAAATCTGGCCTTAGACATTTACTGTGTCACCCTGGATGATCCAACTAGTTAATAATAGCAATCATTACCATCTTCATCGTTATCATCACCATCACTATTTGATTTTCCCTCAACTACATGTCAAAACCATTTTTAACGGCGGTTTTCCTTTATAATTTTTAAGTTCCAAATTCTATCCTTCCCTCCTTCTCTCCCCCTCCCTGAGACAGGAAGCAATCTGATATAGGCTATACATGTGCAATCATGTAAAATATTTGCAAATAATAATAATAATAATAAATTAATAATGATAATAATGATAGACACCTAGATACTGTAATGGATAAAGTTCTGGACTCCTAAATGAGGATGATAATAACATCACCTACCTGAAAAAGGCTATTGTGAAGGTCAAATGAGACAGCCTATTTGTATGTGTTTTGCCAATCTTAAAGTGATTATCAATCACTTATCAATGTGAGCTTATTCCCCGAAAATGACCTTAGAACACAGAACATTAAGGTTAAAGCCTGTTTCCCATGCCATAGTTGTCTGCCTTCCATGTTCTTTCTCATCTCTAATGTTCTATCATTCTGTGAAGTTGAATTTTCTGGATAGAATCCTGAAACTTTGAGCATGAAGACAGGAACCGGGGACTCCTTCAGTTGTCAAAAAGGGGCCAGAATCCACTGCTGGTGCGGAGCTATGATTCGATGACCCAGATAACAGTTAAGGTGGGTGATTTTTTTTAAAGGGCTGGTTTATTTTCCTTTTCAGCAGATGTGGGTGGGTCAGGAAATGCCAGCTACCTGAGCTGGCAAGTAGGACCTCCTGGGTGTTTTTAAGTGCCTGACTTGCTTTGATGCTCTCCCTCACACAGCACTTCTGGGAGGCAGTGCACATCTGTAGATGGCATTGTGGTCCCAGCAAATCAACAGTTCTATCAGCGGGCGGATGGTGCTCCTGGGGCAGAAGCTTTGACTTTCTCCTCCCTTGCTGACTGCAGAGAAGAGGAACAGAAACACACATGGCTTTTGGAACGAAATGGAGGTGAATAGTTGGCTTCTCTTCCAAGAGACTTGACTACATCATTTTAGGAGATCAATAAGACCAATGCCTAATTGATTGCATCAGACTCCCAGCTAGTCTCTCCCTCTGCTATCATAGAGAAAATGAATATGGCAGCTGTAAGGGAGATCAAAGACACAAAGAAAGTTTCCATAGGCACCAACATTTTCATAGCAGCACTTTTTTTGTGGTAGCAAAAATACTAGAAACAAAATAGATGCCCATCGTTCGGGGCATGGCTAAACAAATTGGGCTATAGGAATTTAAGGGAACATCAATGACATGTAAGAAATGATGAGTGTAGAAAAAACAGAGAAGCATGCGAAGTTGTTAATGAATTGATTCAGTGATGTAAGCAGAACCAGGAAAGCAATATTCCCAATGGCTACAACAATATAAACACAGTGCCTGGCACATTGTAGGTGCTTAATAAATGCTTGTTGACTGATAGAAGTAACAACAAAATGCACCCTGTCTAATAATGACCAAGTTTGGTCCAAGAGAATTATTATAATTATCATAATAGCCCAAATATATGTAATGCTGTAAGGTTAGCACCTCTGTACCTTCACAACAAAGGTGGGGGTGTGTGGATGTGGAATATCACATATACAGTCAGACTGCTGATATGGTGGTTAGTTTTCAATAGATTGTTTTGTTTCCTCTTTCTTTTCAAATCTTTGTGACGAGGGATAGCTCAGTGAGTAGTGGAGAGAGGAGGGAGGTGTTCAGAAATGAATGTGATGGGAAAGAAGCTCAATAAGACTCCTTCCCTGATGCCTACAAATATACTCATGTCTCCCCTAGGTTTGCAAGGGATCCTCAGTTGACCTACCTCACTTTGAAGTTATCATTCTGTAACTTCTCCTTCCTTTCTCAGCCACACTGTTGGGAAAAGTTGTCTACCCATTGTTTCTACTTCCTCTCTTCTAAACCCTTTTATTTATTTATTTATTTTATTTTATTTTTTATTTTTTATTTTTTTTAGTGAGGCAATTGGGGTTAAATGACTTGCCCAGGGTCACACAGCTAGTAAGTGTTAAATGTCTGAGGCCGGATTTGAACTCAGGTACTCCTGACTCCAGGGCCGGTGCTCTATCCACTGCGCCACCTAGCTGCCCCTCTTCTAAACCCTTTTAATTCTGGCTTCAGTCCTCAGGGAAAGGAAGGAAATAAATGTGCGCACACACACGCACACACACACACACTGGTGTGCACATGCACATGTGTATGTGTGTATAATCCACAATGTGCCAGGCCTTATGCTATGTGTTTTTATAAATATTAGGTCATTTGATCCTCAAAACTACCACAACTACCCTGTGAGGTAGGTGCTGTTATCATCTTCATTTTATAGTTGAGGAAACTGGGACCAACAGAGGTTAAGTGACTTGTCCAGGGTCATACAGCTGGTAAGTGTCTGAGGCTGCATTTGAACTCAGGACTTCTTGACTTGAGGTCCAGTACAATTAACATAGTGCCTGGCACATAGTAGGTGCTTAATCAATTTTTATTGACTATTGACTATCAGCTGGCCCCTAACTGCAACATTCTATATACTCAAGTCACTTAACTAATATTCTATCAATAAATCAATTATAGAGTATTAATTAATCACCTACTGTGTACTAAGTACTGTGTTAGGCTCTGAATATGTATAGATGAAAGCAAAAATGGTACATCCTCTTAAGCAGCTCATGGTATAGTGAAGAGAGATAACATGTACCACAGAAATATATATATATATTCATCTCATATATGTGTGTGTGTGTGTGTGTATACACATATGTATATATGTATATCTGTCTGTCTATCTATCTACCTATCTATAACAGATACAAGGTACTTTGGTGAGGGATGGCAGCAGCAGCTGGAGGGATCAGAAAATGATTCTTGTCAATAGTGGTCCCTGAGCTGAACCTAACAGTCTAAGAAAGAGCCTTAGAACCTGGTATAGCAGAGATGGACAGGGCCTTAGAAATCCCATAGAAAAGTACAGGGATTGAAACCACAGTACCCAAGGGTCCTTTTCCATTTCTAGACTCCAGTAGGGCAGTGGGCTTAGTATATAGGGTGTTGCTCCTGGAGTCAGGAAGGCATGGGTTCAGATCTCACCTCTGATATTTACCAACAGCATGATCATGGACAGGTCACTTGGAGTCACAGATCCAGAGTTGGAAGGAACTGCAGAAGTCATCTAGTCCATTTTAAAGAGAAGGAAACTGACTTGGCTGATGCCACACAGGTGGTAAGCATCATAGGTGGGATTTGAACCCATTCCTTCTGACTAAAGAGATAATGCTCTTTAGAGCTCTAGGCTCTTCACTTGTAAAACAGGTGGATGAATGAATGGATGGATCGATGGATGTTGTTGTTTGTATTTCATTCTCAGAGAGAACCATGGCATCATCCTGATGTCATGACTTGTACTGAATTGGATTTCAGTGAGGGAGGGCTGTGAAAGGTCCGCAACCTCACTCTCTCCTCCAGAGCCAGTGGCAAGATATAGATAAGGATGACTGGAGATAGCCTTAGATATTTAAGGCAATTGGGGTTAAGTGACTTGCCCAGAGACACACAGCTAGCAAGAGTCTGAGTTGAGATTTGAACTCAGATCCTCCCAACTTCAGGACCCCTTTTCCATGGTGATTTCTCCCTTCTGTGGAAGCTGTGGGGCTTGGGCTGGAAGCAGAGCCAGAGGTCCGTAGGGTGCTGCCTCTCTGGGGACTAGAGAGAGTCCTGAGCCATCTCCATCAAAGTCTAAATGGAGATGATGGTCAAGGTGGTGGTGGTGGTGGCCTCTCCCTTGGGGTGACTGGTTGCTTCAGCTAGGATGACTTCTCAGTCTTATAGGTGGCAGTGGGTCAGCATTTGGTGGGGATGCTTTCAGGGATTTTGCTAGAAGTGAGGCCAGGGGCTCAAGTTTAATAATGCATATGCCTTGTAAACTTTAAAAGTGCTAAATAAATTTCAGTTATTATGATTACTTCTTTCCTTCTCTGAATCCATCTTTGGCTTGTGGGTTGACTGAGGTGTCAGGACAGACTCATCACTGACATAATTTTCTGGCAGCTCAGGGAGGATAACAGAGACATCAATGTACCCATAAGGTACAAATTGGGAAATGGGTGGGGTACATTTTGCTTGCCCAGGATGTTTACCCTGGAGAGGAGAAGACTCAAGGGGGACATGATAACTCTCTTCAAGTACTTGAAAGCCTGTCACATGGAAGAAGGATTAGGTTTGCTTTGTTTGGCCCAGAGGACAGAACCAGGACAATTGCATAAAAGTTGCTTTGAGACAAATTTAGGATTCGTAGCAGAAAAAACATCCAACCCCAGCCCCCAAATCCTAACCTTTGGAGCTTCCCCATAGTGGGATGGGTTGCCCCGAGGGATAGTGGACTCCCTGTTAATAGAGGCTTCCAAGCTAAGGCTGAATGACTCCTTGTTGGGAACATTGTCGGGTGGGATTCCATTTCAGGTCTGGATCAGATTTACTGCCACCAATGTATGTTCAAAGATTGAACTGCTTTGATTTGGTGATTCTGAGCCCTGCCCTCTTGAAAGACATTTTAAGGAGGTTAAGGCACAGCATTATCTGGGTGAGTAGGTGGCCAGGAAGGGGAAGGACAACTTAGCAACCAAAGTCTTCAGTCTGAAGAAAAAAAAGGTGAAGGCTGATGAAAAATGTCCTTAAAAACGAGGGCTTACATGCAGAAGAAGCCTATGTCTTCTGTGGGGCTCAAGAGAACAGAAAAAATCTCAAGAGAACATAATTACAGGGAGGCAGATTTCAGTTTACTATGAGGAATAGCTTCTTATTAATCAGAGCTTTCCATTTCCACAGAATAGGCTGCCTCATGAGGTAGTGAGCTACTCAACAGAAGTGATATTCAAGAAAGGAAATTAAAGAGGGGATTCCAGCAATGGAGAGGATGGTGGATTATATGATTGTTAAGTTCCTTCCAACTCTAAGCCACTATGATTTACAGTATTAATTTGATTAGCTAATAAAATCCAAAACATTCCAACAGGTATTTATTAAGCACCCTCTGTATGTAAAGCTATGTATGTAAAGCTCTGAATTCAAATGTGGACTGGGCTGCCTTGAGACATGGTAGACTTTCCATTCTTAGAGTTCTTCAAGCAGAGGCTAGATTGCTACTTATTGGGCATGGGCTGGGGTAGATTGCCAATGATGTCCCTTTCAACTCTCAAATCTCTCCAAATTCTGCGATTCTATATTCGGTACCAGAGATGCAAAGAGAAAGTGAAAATAAATTCCTAGTTTAAAGGAATTTAGAGTCTACCTAATATCCCAAATCATTAGTACTTTAAGGTCAATTGCAGCTCTAACATCCAATTAACTGACTAATTAGCATTAATTAAGCATTAATTGTGTACCAGATACTATACTAGATGCTGGGGATTCGAAGATAAAAGTGAAAATAGTCCCTTCCCTCAAGGAGCTTACATTGTAGTCAGGGGAGACAGCCCTGACCCATCTATACACACACATCTATATTATATAGGCACATATGTATATGGACATTTACATATACAAAATAGCCATGGAAAAGAGAATAGACTTGATTGTTCTCTCCTTTCTACTTCATGAGTGTGGTGTATATTCCTGTTAATTTATATGTCGTCTTCCTCCTTAGAATGTGAGCTCCCTGAGAGCAGGGAATGATTTTGCCTTCTTTATATCTCCAGCACTTATCAAAGCCCAGAATAAGAACTCATTAAATGCATGTTGACTGACTGGCTTACTGATTAAAGGATCGTCATACTAAGAATCAGAGAGCCAGAAATGATGATCAATGGTGATCTCCTAATTGTGTGACTTTGTAAAAACTGCTTCCCCTCTCTGGACCTCAGTGTGGGTTGGACTCAGTCACTAAGGTCCCTTCTAGATCTAAGACTTCACTCTAGCAGATTCTAGGAGGGTAACATAGTTCTTTCTCCTTTCAGATACATGTCCAGGGTGGTATTCCCATTGGTCACAACTTTGCCTCTGATTACTTTCTTTGGCTCTTTGCTGGGATCCTTCTGACACCTTCTAAAGTAAGAAGAAATGTTTCTCTGGTCCTCAAAGTGGACCCTCGTTCATGCTCCTCTTCACATCCCCCTCCAGCGTCTCTATGGCATCCTCAGACAGAATTCCTTAGAACACAGAGAGGAGAAGAGCATGGGAATGTACTGGAAATGGAAGGATCTTAGAGAGCATCTCATCTAGCCTTTTATTCAAGAAGAACCTGAGGTCTTGGGACGGGAAGGAAATTGCACATTGTCATCCAGCTAATAAATGATGAGATAACACATGTAAAGAAGTTTTCAAATTTTAAAGAACTATGTAGTAATATAATATATAATAAGCAATAAAGAACTATATAGTAATATATGTATATCTGTGTATATACATACATATAGATGCACATATATACATATATACATAAACACACACACACACATATATATATATGAGTGATGATGATGGGGATCCCAGATACTGGGGGTTCAAACTCACATCTAGCTTCCATACCTATTGTTTTTGTAAAATAAATTATCCAAAATAATCAAATAAGCATTTCTAGGTGGTGCCATAGTGCATAGAGTTCCAGCCCTGGAGTCAGGAAAATCTGAGTTCAAATCTGACCTCTTACACTTCCTAGCTGTGTGGTCCTGGGTGAATCACTTTTCCCTGTTTACCTCAGTTTCCTCATCTGTGAAATGAGCTGGAGAAAAAATAGCAAAGCACTCCAGTATCTCTGCCAAGAAAACCCCAAATAGGGTCAAGAAGGGTCAGACATGACTAAACAACAACATGTTACAATAATTCCTCCATCATTGAATAACACTTTTAATTATAAATAATCAATCAGTAATTTATTAAACATCTACTATGTTCCAGGCACTGGAGATTTGAAGGCAAAGGGGAATGTACTTACATTCTAAGGTAGAGATAACACGTGTCTATATAAATATGTGAAAAATATATATGGAATAAATATAGGTAGTTTCAGGGTGGAGATCCTAGTATGGGTGTGTGTGGGGGAATCAAGAAAGGTCTAATATGACACTGGAGGTGACATTTACATTCAGTTCTGAAGGAAAATAGGGTCTCCAGGGGCAGAGGTGAAGTGGCAGAATATTCCAGGCATGAACAAAGGCACGGTGATAACTGTGTGATGATGGACCAGTGATTTCTATGAGCCTTGTTTTTCTCATCTGTAAAATTGGACTTTAATAGCACCTGCTTCACTGAGTTGTAAAGTCTGAATGAGATATATGTGAAGAATTTTGCTAACTTTAAACACCATATAAATGCTATTTATTCTGTTTATTTTTATGGGTGGGGATGAGTGAGAATGAGGAGTTGAGGATGGCTTTGGAGTCACAGACTTGTATAACTGGAAGAATGGTGGTACCCTCCACAGGAATAAGGAAGTTCAGAAGAGGGGATGGTTTGTGGGGAAAAAGAATGAGTTTTGTCTTGGACCTGCGGAGTTTCATTTGTCTGAGGGGACATCCAACTGGGAATGTCTAATGGGCAGTTGGCGATATGGGTCTGGACCTTAGCTTAGTGACCAGGGCTGGAAACAGATCTGAGTATCATCTGAATAGAGATGGTTATCACCCATGGGAACTGATGAACTAATTAGTCTAGCTCTCATTTAATCATGCTCCAAAGTCACAATGACCTTTGTTTACAACAGCTCTGGAGAGGTAGGTGGCATGTGCATCATCTTCCTGCGTTTATAGGTGAGGAGACTGAGGCTGAGAAGGGAAGTGAATGTCCTGTTTTTCCTGACTCAGCTGGGATACAAAATGGGACTCCTGACTTCTGATTCGGGGCTGTTTCCACTACCTCATACTGGCTGCACTGGCAGGAGGGGTCCACTCATTTTGGGGAAGGTTTCTCGGGAGTGGAGGCCAAACTCTTGTCAACAAGGGTTTCACTAGCCGTTGGTTCGTTCTCCATTTTCTGGGCTAACTGGAGTGTTCTGCATTGTGTCATTCAGAGAATGCTGTCATCTTGAACCTGTTGCCTCCACCCATCCACAGGACCAGCCACGGAAACTTCATCTTCAGAGGGTCAGAGGCTTTGGAGCAAAGCTTTGGATCTTGGGTGTGTTTGGGTGGGGGGATGGCAGGCATTACATAGATGATGTAATCATTTTTAGCACTAAGAGTTTTCTTCTCCCCTGCATGGGGAAGCCTACCCTCCTGCTTATCTCTGTTTATAACCCTCACCTCTTCCCCGCCCACCCCCAAAATGATGGGGGCCAATTGCCTTAATAACTCTCCAATTGAGAAGTTCAATTTGAGTCAGAGTGTGGTATGGCAGCTGGGAGAGCTACTGTGAATTTGAGCTTCATGTAAAGGGGCGGAGCAATGGCCTGAGTTAAGGAGGGCACAGTATCATTGACCCTTCCCCTCTAAGGGGCTGCTGGTGGTGAAGTAGAGAGAGTGAGAGGCTTGGGGTCAGGAAGACCTGAGTTCAAATTTCATCTCAGCCACTTACTGGCTGTGTGACCCTAGGCAAATGACTTCACCTCTGTCTGCCTCAGTTTCCTCAACAGTTAAATGGGTGTAATAATGCCTCCCAGTGTCCAGCACATAGTAGGTGCTATATAAATGCTTAACCTCCCCCACTCCCAACCTCTTTTTAGACCCCATACAAAAGC
This sequence comes from Dromiciops gliroides, assembly GCF_019393635.1. NCBI lineage: Eukaryota > Metazoa > Chordata > Mammalia > Microbiotheria > Microbiotheriidae > Dromiciops > Dromiciops gliroides. The sequence continues at coordinate 23,340,800 of NC_057864.1, read as the reverse complement.
AGAAAGTCTGTATTTGGGTCCTGACTCGGACCCTTTCTACATGTATGATGCTGGGCTAGTTGGTGAATCAGTTTGGGCCATAGGTTCTTCATCTGTAAGATGAAGGTGCTGAAGATGATGACCTTTAAGGTCCCTTCCAGCCATAAATCTATGATCCTAATTTCCTGGTGAGGAAACTCTGGTAGAGTCTCCTAATTGTTCAGTAGCTTCTAGTCTTCCAGAATTGCCTGGGACACTGGAAGGTTAAGTGACTTGCCCAGGGTCATGCACAGTCAGTAAGTGTCAAAGTCAGGACTTGAACCCAGATCTTCCTGGCTCTGAGATAGGGCTTTCCATCTGCTGCTGCCTTTTGACTTGAGCACATCGTAAATGTTTCATGGAATCAGAATTCTAAAGTTGAAAGGGACCTTCATGGCCAACAAGGCCAATACAAACCCAAATGGATTTCCCCTTATGCCATCCAAAAGGGGAGAGGTCATCATCCAGCCTCTATCTGCAGACCTCCAACAAGGAGAAGTCCATGGCCTTGCAAGGCAGTCCCTTTCACTTTGGGACGACTGCAATGGCTAGGATGCTCATTCCTTCACATGGAGCTTACCTGGTCCTCTGTGTAACCCTTCTCAGCTCCCTTGGTCTTAGTTTGGCCCTTTGTGCCAACCAAACAAGTCTGTGATCTCCTCTTCTCCACAATTAGACGGCCTCTGTGTGAGTGAGATCGAACTGATTGCTTTCTCTCGGTCTCAGTTTCCTCACCTGTGAAATGAAAGGGTTGTGCTAAGGGATTTCTAATCTCTCAAATATCCCTAACATTCTGTGACCTGGAAGTATAGATGGTGTCCAGTTCTTGGGTCCCCATTTTAGGAGATAAGCCCAAAGCGGAGCATCTATGGGTGTGTGTTTGTGTGTATATGTGCTTGAAAGAGGGGCAGAGAGATTCACATTGTGGGGGGAGAGGAGACAGAGACATGAGAGAGATGAGAGAGGTCAGAGAGACAGAGACATGAGAGAGGAGAGAGAGAGAGAGAGGAGAAAGAAAGAGAGAGAGGGAGAGGGGAGAGAGAGAGGAGAAAGAAAGAGAGGGAGAGGGAGAGAGAGAGGGAGAGAGAGAGAGAGGAAGAGAGAGAGAGAGAGAGAGGAAAAAGAGAGAGAGGGAGAGGGAGGGGGGGAGAGAGAGAGAGGAGAAAGAAAGAGAGGGAGAGAGAGAGGGAGAGAGGGAGAGAGGGAGAGAGGGAGAGAGAGAGAGAGGAAGAGATTGAGAGAGGGGGAGAGAGAGGGAGAGAGAGAGGAGAGAGAGAGAGAAGGAGGTTGAAAAGGTAGGAAGAGCATTGATTTGTGGAGAGCTTGACCTGCTAAATGGAGGAATTTGTTTCTGATCCTGAGGGTAATAGTGAACCAGTAGAGTTGACTGAGTTGGGGGGGGGGGTCAGCCATGCTTTGGCAGATCTCTTTGACAGCTGTGTGGAAGATGGGTTGGAAAGCAAAGAAACTTAAGAAAAGGAGACCGGTCAGGAGACCACTACTAGTCCAGCCAAGGGGTGATGAGGCTCTGGACTAGGGTGGGGGTTGTGTGAGTAAGAGACTTTGTGGATGAAATAAAACTGGGTCCAGGCTGTTTATAAGAGAGGGGAGAAATCCAAGTAACTGTTTCCAGAGGCTCCACCCAGACCAGGTCAGCACATGAATGATGAAGTGAGTTGCAATGGTCTTTCCATGTGAGATGGAAGCTTAGAACACAGACTGCTGTATCCAAACTGAAAAGTGCTCTAGAAGTGAGGCTGGGGTGAGAAGGGCTCTTCCAAGGGCACCACGGTTCAGTAGGAAGAACGCCCACGCAGAGTCCCATAACCCGAGTCTGAAAGATGGTTTTGCTACTCACTACCCAGTGGCTTTGGGCAAGTCTCTTTCTCTCTCTGGGCCTCAGTGTCCTCTTATGTAAAATTAGTGGACTGGAGTGACAAGGTCTCCAAGGTTGCTCCCAGCCCTAGATCTATGATCCTACAGATGTAGAATGCCAAGTTCCAGTCCAGACCCCTCATTTTACAGGTGGGGAAATTGAGACTTAGATAAGTAAAACGACTTGTCACAAGTCACACAGCTGGTAACCATTGTATTGTAAATTATTATTGTCTCTGGTTCAAGTGCATTCACGGCTTTGTTGATAGCAGCTATTTTCTAGCCAGTCACTATAAAGTGATTTGCCCAAGCCCACATAGCTTATCAGGATTAGAACCCAGGTCCTCCAGGTTCAGCACCCCATACTCTCCTTACAACTCAGGGATCTGTGGTGATGACATATTTGTCTCTCCCATTGGATTGTGAGGTCTTTAAAGGCATGGACTGACATTTGCCTTTTTTTTTTTTTTTTTGGTATTTCCAGTGCTTATCACAGTGCCTGGCACATAGTAGGTCCTTAATAAATGCTGTTTGATCATTGGATTTTCCATGCAGAAGTTTAAGGAATGGGGCAAAGGCCTTGGGTGAGGTCTGGGACTTTCTTTTGGCTGAGCAAGATCTCTTGCTGAGATAGCAGTGGGAGATCTCATTCCCGGGGCTGGGACGTTTACATTGGTATAACTTCTCTGATATCTGTTTGCCATTGGCTCGGATAAATGGGCTTAAATTTGCTATTGTTTATGCATGACCTTTATGCAGTTGACATTTTTCAGGAAAGGAGTTGTCTCGAATGTATAGCTTGGGGCACTTCTTCCTGTTATGGGATAGGGATTGGGAGCACAGCTTGAACCAAAAAATTATTTTTCCGTAGACCAACAATATTCAGGGAGTGGATAGATATCATTCTAGCCCAGTGCCTCCTCTCCAGGGAGAGCAAAGTGGTCAGCCCCATGAGCCTAATCTCTTCTTCCCCTCCTGGCAGAATATCAATTTCCTTTGGAGGAGGGTGGGCAGAAGAGACCCTCGAGATATTTACTTGCCTCACTGTGAGCCTCTGCTAGATCTAGCCATGTGGACACAAACTCTATATGGACCACACACACACCACACACATACCACACACACATACATCACATACATACACACACCACACAAGCATACACATACTCATACACACATACACACACCACACATACCACACACACATGCACATACACCACACAAACATACACATATACATACTCATACATACATACACAGACCACACACACTACACACACACACACACACACACACACACACACACACACACTTACATGTCCATTCTTCCAGCATCCCAGATTTTAATTTTGCGATTATCCCAGACTCACCTTTACTACACATATCCAATCATCTACTTCCCCAGCATCTCTTATATAGGGCACTGGGACTCAGGAAGACCTAAGTTCATATCTAGCCTAAGACTTCCTTGCTGTGTGAGCCTGGGCACTGACTGAGGCTCACAGTGATTCACTGACTTCACCTTTGTTTTCCTCAGTTTCCTCAACCATGAAATGGAGATGATAGCACCTATCTCACCAGGTTATTGTGAGCTAGAATAAGATAATGTTTGTAGAGCAGTTAGCCCAGTGCCTGGTACACAGTGGGGGCTAAATAAATGCTTATCCCCTCTCTTGCAGGTGTTCTCTCCACTCCCACAGCTGCCACCTTAGTTCAAACCCTTATCACTTTTCACCTAAACTATTCAAATGGCCTTTAATTGGTTTCCCAGTCTCAAGTCTCTTCCCATTCCAACCCATTTTCCTCACAGATTCCAGACTGATTCTCCAAACTCCCATATCTTACCATGTGACTCTCCTACTCAATAACCTTCACTAGCTCCCTATGGTCTTTGGGATCAAACACTATCTCCTTTGGCTTTTAAAGTCTTTCAAAACCTGGCCCCAAGCTATCTTTCCAGCCTCATTGATATAACTCTTCTTCCTACAATGGTCTTTTCTCCATCCCCCACACACCACTCCATCTTCTCTTTTCCTACCCTTCGACTGGCTGTCCCACATGCTTGGAATGAGAACCTTCGTTAATCCCACTGACAGAGACCCTCCTTGCCTTGAAGATGCAGAACAAGCATCACCTTCTACAAATTTCAGAGGTGTCAAACTCACAGCTTGGAATTAGCCTTGATCTGCTTGGTCCTGGAGGGCAGAACGAGGACCAGTGGGTGGAAGTTGTAGAGACACAAGTTTCATAAACATAAAGAAAAACTCCCTAAACAAATTGATGTGGGATGGAATTTGGGGTCAAATTGATCATGAGTCGTCCCAAAAGAATTGCAAGACTCAGTGACTCAGTTTCCCAAGTTTTATTGCAATACTGTGAGTGATCACAGGGAGAGAACCAGAATAGTGGAAAGATATCTCTCAAATAGTGAAAGAAAAGACAGTTATATTTATAGTGTGGATACATTGATTATCAGTCTCATAATAATCTCCACCTTGGGGAGGTACAGGGAAGGGCCTGTCCTACTCATGATAATATTCTCCACCTTTGGGAGGTACAGGGGAGTGCTTATCCTAATTTGGAGTTCCTGAGGTCCTAAGCCAACCCCAGAGGCGGGTACCTTTTTCAGTGGAGGTGTGTTTTGGGGTTTACATGTCATAAGGTGAATCTGGGGACAAAGTTGGCCTTTTCTGCACATGTCTCTTTCTGGTTCCCATGACTAGTTTCAAAATATCTTTATTTTTCATTAGAATTTCTATACCCTATCTTGTGTCTCATTGCTATATGACCTGCCCCTTTATGTTCTCATTATGGGTACTGATTACTGTGGGTAAGAGAACTTGACATCCTGACTTGTAAGTTATCCATTAACTGGGGTCTGAATCCCTCTTAGAGCTCATATCTGAATTAGAGCTTGGACCTTAGGTTTTTCTATTAACCCCTTTTTTGTCTCCTATATCAAAATGAAGACTGTCCCAAAGTGGAATGAGCTATTCTATGAGGTAGTGAGCTTACCATCAGTCTGTGTGGAGGCTAATTAGACCATCATTCAAGTGGTGCCTGAATGATCCCCTTTTTTTATGTGTTATAGAGGGGAATTCTTGCCTAGGTATGGTCTGAAGCAGGCAGGTTCTGTGTTCCTTCCAACTCAGACTCTGTGTTCCCATGAATCCCAACCTGACTGCGTGACTGAGTGGCTTATGGAAGCCCAGAATCCCAGAAAGCCGATTAAGTTCTGACCCTTTCTTTCCCCTTCTGCATAAAAAGGGGCCACAAAGGATATCCTGCTTACCTTGCAGGCTTGTCATGAGGAGTTAATAAGGTGACTTATGTCAAATGCTTTGTCACCCTTAAAGGACTTTGTAAAAAGTCCCTTATTTTTGCAATTGGTTGTTGGAGTGTGCCTTCCCATTCGGCTCCTGCCCTTGCTTTTTCGTGTAGTGCCCCTCAGAAGGAGAAACTGGGCTTTTACCAGTTTAAGAGTCATCAGTGAAAAGTATAAATCAGAAAGCCTCAGAACTGACACTTCAGATGCACTCCACCCATCACCCTTCATAGGTCTCCTGGGTGAATTCCCTTTGTCATCTGCTGTGATGTGCCAACAAATGAGGTCAGTGGTGAGAATTATGGAGAGCTACAAATAATCATGGTCCAGGGAATGGGAATGTTGTTTCAGGACCCCCTGTCCTGGCTCCGTGCAGGCTGGCTAAAGTAGCCCCCTCCCTCTCTTTCTTTGGCACCCAGCCCGCCTGCCTCAAGGAGTGGCTATCTGGTGATGGGAGCTATGCTGGTGAGTGTCCCTCTCATCATGCCAAAGGCTGCTGGTAGCTCACTGCCTCTGTCACTTCAGCAATACTCCTTTCACCTCTAGCTAGCCCCCCATGTGAGTACAGCATTGGTATGACGGTTATGGGATTGTACTTCTTCCCCACATCAGGGAGATTCAGTAGGCATGAATTCCATCTGCCACCAATTCTCCACTTAAACGAAGGACATAACCATTTCAAATACTGATAGCACCTGAGAGGGCATCTGGCCCAAACTTTACCCAAACACAGACTCCTTCTACACCATTGAAGGGGAATGGAAAACTAGACAGTCTGGAAGGTCCCTTTGTACTCTGCATCCACCTATGATCTTATGAGACCATATCTCCAATGTCTCCTTATTTAGACTCCGCTGGGAGAACTCACTCAAGGCAGACCATATATCCCTATGGGATAGCGCTCATGGACTGGTAGTTCCATCCTTGCATCCCTGCATCCTTGCATAAGCATCCAGCACTCTAAGCCTAATCTCTTTTTCCATATGAAAGCCCTTTACATACTTGAAGAAAGTGAAGTCTCCGGGCTAAACTTCTCTAATTCCTTCAACTAAGTGCCGTGGGCAAGTCAGTTTCCTCATCGGAAAAATATGACTCTCTTGCCTACTAGATGAACTCGACCATCCCTTCTAGCTCCAGCATTACCTACCTGTGATTGAGAACAATTTGTTGTGACTGAAGCAGGAGCTGTGGAGTGAGCTCTTAGAGCTTGGTCAGACTTTGAAGACACCAAAGCATCTCGGCTATTGTAAGTCGTCTCGACTATCATCTTGCCAAGACTTTGATGACTCTGGCCGGGGGAGTGAGGATGAGGACTTGGTGCAGCTCTGTCTCCCTTACATCCAATTCATGCACAAGTCAAGACATCACTCGTGATGCTATTTGTCCCCTTCAAAAATGAAGGATGAACAACAACAGCATGACCTATGATCTTATGATATGGTTCCATTATATATTAAAGAGTGATCCAGTATATCCTTCATGAATACATGTTAAATGAATTAATGGGTATAAAACATTTGTAATAATAATGATAGGGATATTTACCCTGGAGAGAAGAGTTGGGGGGGACATGGCAACTGCTTTCAATTATGCAAAATCATAGATTTATTCTGTTCGGCCCCAGAGGACAGAACTGGAAGGAATGTGTGGGAGTTATACAGAGATAGATTTCCTATCCCTAATACCTCCTTCACTAATGGGGTAACCTGTACTTCATCAGGGCTTCAAGGTGTTCCTGGTTTCTCATAAGGGTGCCCCACTCCCCCACCTCGAAGGTGCATCCAAGTGGCAATGGCTTCTAGGGTGAGTGCACTGACAGATTGTTTGGCTTTTATCTGAGGAAGACCCTAGCTATCAAGGGCAGCTCTTCTACTAAGGTGTGAAGACAGGTAGATACAAGTTTCCCTGGCTTCCTTCAAGGCAAGCCCAAATCCTTCCTCCATGAGGAGGCCTTCCCTGGTTCCCCTCAATATTCCTAATACCTTCCCTCTGAGGTTCTATTCCATCTACTCTGTGTTTATCTTGCACGTACATAGTTATATGCATGTTATCTTCTCTATTAGAATGTAAGTCCTTTGAGGGCAGGGACAAAGACCTTGCCCTTCTTTGTATCAGTTCAGCACAGTGATCACCACATATAAGAACTGAATAAACACTTTTCCAATGAGTGAATGAACAAAGTACTTTATGCTTGATTTATGTACCCTTCATATTTACTTACCTTTATATATTGTATCCTCCTCCAACTTCCACATAGAATTTAAGACTCTTGAGGGTGTGACATTTTCATTTGTATCTTTTTATTCTCGTCACTGGCAGCCAGGTAGCACAGTGGACAGAGGGCTGAGACTGAAGTCAGGAAGACTCATTTTCCTGAATTCAAATCTGATCTCAGACACTTACTTGCTGTGTGACCTTGAGCAAGTCACTTAACACTCTATGCCTCAGTTTCCTTGTCTTTAAAATTAGCTGGAGAAGGAAATGGCAAGCCACTCCAGGATCTTTGCCAAGAAAACCCAGATGGGGTCACAGAGAGTTGGACACGAGTGAAGAACAACACACTCTCATCACTGTCTGGCACATAGTAGGTCTTTTCAATTGAATGAAATTCAAGCTAATATTCCTATTAAGTGACAGGTGCAAATCCAGGTTTTCTGATTTCCACTATCCCACATTACCTCATTGGATCCTCAGCATTATGATGAAGCATGTAGAAATGATTATACCTACTTTGAGATGAGGAAACTGAGGCATCTTATCTAAGGTCGTACAATAGGTCATTTATTGAGCCTTAGACTTAAATCTGCTCTCCTCAAACGCTAACCCAGTGCTATATCACTAAATTATCATTATCACTAATTATAATTGGAACTGTGGAAGAAGAGTTCTGGAGGAACAATCATTCCTATGAGAAGATTGTGGGGCCAGAGAGAATTACTGAGCTCATGGTTGGAAGGGGGTAAAACAATCCCCACTCCCACACACCACCTAAGGGGTCATCCAGCTATTGATTGGAGACTTCCACTGGGGGGGACCACCACCTCCTGAGGCAGCCACTCCCCTCTGGGGTGCCTCTAATTGTTAGGATTCTCCCCCAACCCTTCCAGCCTTCCAGCCTAAGCTGGCTTCTTTTGAACTTTTCCTCCATTGCTCTTGCTCTCAGATCTGTCCTTTGGGGACAAGCAGAGTAAGTGTAATTTTCACAGATTTAAAGTACTCAGCTGAATCTAATAAGATGAAATTCAACAGAAATATATGTAAAGTCACAGTTGAATTAAAAAAAATCAACCTTCTGAGTACAAGATGGGGAAAGCATTTCTAAAAAACCCCACATATTTGGAAATTTTAGTGGACTGCAAGCTCAGTTTTTGGAGTCTGATGCCAGCAGATGCCACACAAGGGATTGTGATGCTGGACCATAAAGAGGGGCATAGAGCAGCTACCAAGCAAAGGAAGGTAGCATTGCACTTTATGTCAGATCACTGAAGTATTGCGTTCAGTTCTTTGGACTGGTTTCAGAAGGGTGTTGCTAAGTTGGGGTGTCTGACAAAAAGCCTCAAGTCCAGGCCATGTGAAGGTAGATTGAGGGGCTTGGGTATGCTTGACCTGGAGAAGAGAAGACTAGGGGAGGGGGGAGTCATCACAGGTCTCTTCTCAAGTATCTGCATGCAGAGGAGGCATTGACCTTGTTCAGTTTGGCCCTGAGGACAGGGCCAGGATCTATGGGAGGAAGTGGCAAAGAGAGAGGTTTAGGGTTAACGTCAGGAAAATAAAACCAAACCTCCTAGACCTGTCCCCAATGGAAAGGCCTGGCGGGAAGGGGTTCAGTACCGCGTCCTTGCATGTTTTCAGGCAGAGGCCTCATGGGTGCTTGCTAAGCTCCCTTCCCTTCCAATTTCCAAAGACTGTAATCCATCTTCCATGTGATGGCCCTTCAGATATTTGAAGATCGCTATCTTGTCCCTCTTGAGTCTTCTTTTCTCCAGGCTAAACATCAAATGGCTAAAGATGTGCTCCACCCATCGCCCAACACATGCCTTCTGGGTGAATTGAGGTCAATGATGAGACTGTCCTGGCATCCCTGCCTGACCCTTGGCCATGGCTGAACTCAGAGGAGGAAAGAAACCATCACCCAAAAAACTGACAAGCACATAACTCTTTAAGGGCTGCCATTTGCTTTGAGCCTCATTTCCCATTTTATAGACCAAGAAACTGAGGCTCATCAAGGTTAAAGGGGTCTTCTGGTGATCATATGACTAGATGTTAATGTGAAATTGGAGTCCGAGTCTTCCTGACTCCAGGCCCAAAAGGGGATCTTTTTGCCTCTGTAACAAAGCTGTAAGGATGACTGGTCTACAGACTCTAGATCCCTGTAGAGTCATCACTGCCTAGAGGAGGATTTGTTGTTGTTGTTGTTGTTGTTCAATTGTTTTCACACATGTCTGACCATAGAGATCATCTAATCTAGGGGTTCTACAACCTAAAGGCCAATAAACTTGTTCTTTCAATATTTTTGTTGTTATTTAGTCATTTCAGTCATGACTGACTGTGACCCCATTTGGGGTTTTCTTTGCAAAGATACTGAAGCGGGTTGCCATTTCCTTCTTCAGCTCATTTTACAGATGAGGAAACTGAGGCAAATATGGTTAAATGACTTGCCCAGGGTCAAGCAGCCAGTAAATGTCTGAGACCAGAACTCATGGAGATGGGTCTTGTTAATTCCAAGCCCAGCGTTCTATCCACTGTGACTGACGCTTAGCTGCTTAGATAGGGATTTCAAAGCATCATAAGATCATAGAATGTCAGAGGTGGGAGGAGCCTAAGAGCTCATTCATTCCTCTCCCCCTCTTTTTACAGATGAAGAAACTGAGGCATAAAGAGAAATCACAGAATCTCAGAATTGAAAAGAACCTCAGGAGTCATCCAGTGCAGCACACACCTGAACACAGATCCCCTCCCTCTGCATCATCTTCCTGAGAAGAGGTCTTTCACCCTTTGCTTGAGGACCTCAGGAAAGGGGCAGTGACTCGCTCAAGGAGACAGTGAGCAGCAGAGCTCAGTCTAAAACCAAGCCAAGTTTTCTGAGTCCTCTCCCAATGCTATTTCCATGGATCCATTCCCCAGATTGGAAAGAGATTAGGAAAAGGACTGGTCATTTTTTTTTTTTTGGTATGAGGAACTTTGTCCATGAGGAGACTCCCTTTGCTGACACAGGTTGGCACCTTTTCTGCAAGGAATTGGCTTAGAGATTTGCTTGGAGTACTGAGAGGTTAAGTAACCTGCCCAGGGCCACACAGTCTGCTTATATCTCAGGTGCCAGATGTGCCAAGTCTGCCTGGTCTGAGTCTGTCTCGTTCTCCTCTGCATGTGTCTAAGAGGCTAAATGTGGCCCACAACATGCCTATGGGGTCCAAACCAGATTAAAATATAGTTCTTATTTGATTTTAATATGTTGATGTATTAATTATAAAAAAAGAAGTATATACATGTCTGGTTTTCCAAATCAATATGTGGCCCGCAAGCATCCTTAAGGATGGTTTTGTGGCCTCTGGTTCTGTTTGAGTTTGATACCACTGCCCTCCACCATCCTGTCTCCTACAATCTCCTCCCTCTCACAATGCCACTAAAATTCCATTTTTACAGCATCTTTTCCTTGTCTTTTGCCTCTTTTTGTATCCTCAGCACTTAACATAGTGCCTGGTAAATAGTAGGTGCTTAATAAATGCTTATTGAGTGATAGTCATTCAGTGGCATCTATTGGTCAAAATGAAAGCCACGTAGGTGGACAGAGTGCTAGGCCTGGAGTCAGGGAGCCCTGAGTTCAAAGCCTGCTTCAGAAATTTAGCAGTTGTGTAGACCTGAGAAAGTAAGTTAAGCTCTGTTTGCCTTGTTTTCCTCATTTGTAAAATGGAAACAATAATAGCACTTACTTCCTAGGATAGAATGAGCTAATGTTTATGGAGCACTCTGTAAACCTCCAAGTGCTACAAAATGCTAGATATTCAACTGTGGAAGACATAGCTCCTCTCAACAACACAATGATCCAAGGCAATTCCAAAAGGCTCATGAGGGAAAAGGCTCTCCACATCCAGAGAAGGAACTTTGGAGTCTGAATGCAGATGGAAGCACACTATTTTCACTTTATTTGTTGTTGTTGTTGTTTCTTTCTTGTGGTTTATCCCTTTTGTTCTGATTCTTCTCTCACGACATGACCAATGTGGAAATATGTTTAACGTGATAACAGGTTGCTTGCTGTCTTGGGGAGGGGGGAGGGAAGGGTGGAAGGAGAAAAAATGGGAACTCAAAATCTTACAAAAATGAATGTTGAAAACTATCTTTATGTGTAATTGGGGGAAAATAAAATACTATTAAGGGAAATTAAATAAAAAATAATTTGCCACCTTAAAAAATAAAAAAATAAACACCAGATAGCAATATTATTGTTATTAGAAACATAGGATTGAGATTTAGAATTGGAAATGGGGCTGGGTTTAATTCCTACCTTCCTGGGATAGAGTTTCATCACATTTTCCATCCTCTTAAATTAGAACAGGGGTCTTAATCTTGGAGGGAGGCAGGGGAGTAGGAATGTAACAGGACTCAGGAACGCTGCTCAGGTGGGAAGGCCTTGGAGAGGAAAAAAAGAGGAGCTTGAAGGCAGGATCTGGATTCTAGGCTGGTGGTAGAACAGACACCAGCTCCAGTAGACTCTGGGTAAAGGAATCATTCATTCAGCAGACTTGTATGGAGCTCTAACTGCAGTTCATAGAGCTGAGCAAAGAGAGCTGATACATACCTGCTGTTCTCCAGTCCCCACAGTGATTTCCTCAAAGCAATCCTTGGAAAGCCCGATTCTCTTCTTACAGAGGAAGACACCGAGGGTCAGGGAAGGCATGTGCCTTGAGCTTGGTCCCCCAGTGTCTGGACTGGGAATGAAGCCCAAGGGGATTTGGCTCCTGCCTCCATTCACTCTGCAGACATCCCCTTGTCTCCTTCCTCTTCAACAACCCATCTATTGTCAGACTTGTGAGTGGCAGGCTCAGGACCTTAGGCTTGGTGATCTTATGTGGCTTCCCCAAATCAATCCTGTCTGATTGGCTCTCACTTCTGTAAGAATTCCATGAGATGCCATGACTGAACAATGCATGAATGAAGAATGTATGCTCAGAGGAATAGGAATTTCGAACTTGAAGGGACCTTAGTGCTGATCCAGTCCAACTCTTATTTTGTAGGACCAGAGAGATCTGGTGACTTGGGTAAAGTCACACAGCAAGGATTAGAGGAACAACTCAAACCCTTTCCCTTTGACTTCAGAGTTAGTGGGGAGCAGCAGGATAAAAAGAGTTAGGAAGAGGAGGCAAAGAGTGGGAAGAAAAGGATTGGGGAGGGAGAAGAGGGTACAACTGGAAATTCACAGTAGAAAAGGACCCAGAATGCCTGGAAACTTGGATCAAACACCTTGGCCAGCTCTGTACCTGGTCCTCATTCCACACTCTTTGATGCAGGGGAGGTGCTGCAGCTATTAGCATTAATGGCTGGAAACTTCTCCCTCTCCACACTTCCCTTTCGCCTGTTTTTCTCCACCTCCCTTTAGCTTAGCTTTGGCTCTTCTCTGCCAAGGGATACTCTAGAGCTGCTTCTGAATTTGCAGAGCTGTTCCTTTCTGTCAGGAAAAGGGGGCCTCGTTGGGTTCCATGGGCCCTAGGCATGGATAATTCCCTCCCCTTACCCCCTTCCCCTTCCCCTCTCTCTCCCCTTCCCTTTTCCCTGTCTCCCTCCCCTTTCCCTATTCCCTTCCCCTTCCCTCTCTCTCTCCCCTTCCCCTTTCCCTCTCCCTTCCTCCTTTCCCCTCTTCCTCCCCCACCCCCTCTCCATGAAACTCACTCTTTATTTCCTATGGAGGACTTCCCTCACCCCAGCCTACACTCCCATTTTTTCTTTCCAGTTGGGGAATATCTAAAGGGGAAAGAGCTAAGTGCTGAGGTCTTGCACCCTTGGGCCCTGGAACTCCTAGAAGGAAGGGTTACCCACTGCTCTTCTTGGGCCTCTGTCCCATCCTCCAGGCTGGGCCTCAGTCAGGCCTTCTTGGAACTTACTTTCCTTGGAGCCTGCAGTCCTGAGGCTGGCCCAGCTGAGTACCTGCCTTCAGCTGTGGGCATTCTTTCCTTGCAGAATGTGGGTTCTTTGAAAGCAAAGGTCAACACTGATGGCCCGGTATCAGGAAGGAGAAGTGGAGGTGCAGGGGAAGCTAAGGGTTAGCTCATAGCCACTAACAACAATAACAAAAACCAAAGATACAAATGCACAAATGGAAAAACGACAAAGGGTTAGGAAGGAGGGGCTTCCCAGGAGACCGAGGGGTTGGTGTTGAAGCTAGAGAACCCCAGGTCAGCTTCTGGTTCTGTGCCTTGGGATGTCCCCCCCATTCCTGGAAGTCAAGTCAAGTCAAGTCAAGTCAAGAAGCATTTCTTAAACACTCACTGTATTCAGGCACTCATGTGGTCACTGAGAGATGCTGGGTTAGGGAACAACAGTCTTTACCCTAAAAGGAGCTCACATTCTAATGGTGGAGAGGGCCAGTCAACAAGGATTGAGTGCCTGCTATGTACCAGGCACTCTTCTCAGTGCTGGGGATGTAGAGAAAGGCAAACAAAAATAAACAAAACAAAACCGACCCTGCACACACACAAGCCAGGCAGGCTGCAAGCAACCATCAATATACAAGAAGAATGTGGCATAAATGGGAGGCAGTCTCAATGGGAAGGCCCTGGCAGTGGGGGAACCCAGAAAAGCCTTCTGGAGGAAGGTGGAATTTTAGCTTAGATTGAAAAGAAGTCAGATAAGCTCTAGGAGGTGGAGATGAAGAGAGAGAAAGGTGCAGGGAGGAGGGCCATTCACTGTAAAAGCTTAGAGACCAAGGATGGAGTGTGATCAATGGCAAGGAAGCCAAAGACAATGGACAGTGGGAATATCCCTCTCTGTGGCTCCTAAGGGTCCCCAAACTATGCTCTTTTCAGTATACCCTGCATTTATTTACTTCCCCTCTTGGGGTCTTAATCCCTTCATTAGGTATAAGAAAGGCTATACAAGATGAAGAAAAGGGCTTGGGTGACTATTGCTTCATGCCAGGCAAACGTCACTTAGAGGCTCTGCCAATAGATTCCCAACTCTGTCAAGTCCTTCTGTGCTGGAAAATTTTCAAGTGGTCAGGCCCAGTGATGGAGGTCTATCATCTGAGGATCATGGCCACATCTGGGGTCAGGGAGATCTGGGTTCAAATCCCAAATTAGATACTTAACAACTAAATGACTTCTCTAGATCTGAATTTCTTCATCTGTAACATGAAAGAGTTGGATAAGATAGCCACTAAAATGGTTCATCTCTAAAACTGTGATCCCATGACTAACCTAGTTAAGACTGGGAGAAGTCTATAACCGAATGCTTGGGCACCAAGTGCCAAATTATGTTAGTCCCTGCAACTCATGTAGGGGGTAGAATTGGGAGATGGTTGATGCCATCCTATCAGGTACTGCAAGCACGGGAACTGGCAAAAAGTACTTAATAAAGGCTGTTTCATTCATTCATTCATTCACATCCATGCCAATGAAACTTCTGGTCTTGTGAAATTTAATAATAGTAGGAGAGACCAGGTTTCAGATTCTGCCTCTGTCACTTAATACATTGAACAAATTATTTAGCTTCTATGAGGCCCAGTTTGCTCATCTATAACATGAGAGGGTTGGATCTTGGGTTGCTTTTTGTTCAAAATCCGTGATCCTTTGCTTTCTTATTTTGGGCTAAGGAAAGATACTTGAATTGTAAAGACCTGAAAATACCCCTGCCTTCTTTTTCCTGTTAGGGTAAAGCTCAGAGATTCCAGAGAAAATGAATTGGATCATGACTTATATATGTAAATGTAAGCTCTTTGTGGACATTTTGTTGAGCTCCATCTGCTTCTTGGGGCTCATGCCCTGATAATCCAGACAACCAGAATCATAGAGTCCTGAACTTGAAGGGATCTACTCTGACCCTCTTGTTCTTCAGAGGTGAAAATGGAGGCCAAGAGAAGGGGGAGGCGGAGTGATTTGCCAGGCCAACCTGGAGTGAGGGAGGGGGCAAGATTTCTGTTTCAAAGTGACAGATCTGGTGCTAGAAGCCAGGCCCTCTGACTCATTCTTTGGACCTTCTCTATAGGTGAGAGATCATGTCTAATGGGACATTTACTTCCAAAGGGCTCAAATAACTTTTGAATCTTTCCTTGTACTTCCCTAGCTCTGACTACCTCCTGCCCTTTCCCCCTCGCCTTACATTCCCTGCCGTTCTCCCTCCATGAATCTGCTCCATTGTTATCTCTCTAATTCAGGTACCGTCTCTCTGACATGGAGAAAACTGGTGTCTAACGCATGTGGTTTTGAGCTGTGTGACCTGAGTCTGGTCATCTTTATAAGGAAAATACTAATAACAAGCTAACATTTATATAGTGCCTACTATGTGCCAGGCACTGTGTTAAGTGTTTGACAACGATTACTTCATTTGATCCCTGCAACAACCCTAATAGCTAGATGTCATTAGTATCCTCATTTTGCAGATGAAGAAACTGATGCAGATAGAGGTGAAGTGACTTGTCTAGGGTCACACAGCTAATTAAGCATCTGAGGCTGGATTTGAACTCAACTCTCCAAACCTGGAGCCCTGTGATTTAAGGCCAAGCTAGGCCAATTTCTATGTATGTTACCTTGGGCTGTTTGCTTATTTAACCTGAGCCTCAGTTTCCCTAGCTATAAAATAGTAAAGCTAATACCTGTGTCCTTCCTTACAGTTTGGTCCTCCCCATGTTGCTGTATCTGAAGCACTGCACCATGGTAAAATGCTTCTTGAACATGGGCTGCTAGGATTTTTTTGGTCTGTGGTGCTATCAGCTGAGCACTGACCTTGAAGTCACAAGACTTGGGCTTGTGAGTTGGCCTGGCACATCATTATCTGTGAGACATCCAGCCTTATGGGGTCTCAGTTTCCTTATCTGTAAAACAAAGAGCTCGGACCAGCTAACCTCTAAACTCCTGCTGGCTCTAAATTGATGACCTGCTGATTCTGTCACCTGCAATTGCATCTGTGTGAGGAAGTCCCTGTGTGGGAACTCCTTTCACTGAGGTATATTTGTGAGGCTCTCTGGTGCCTTCTGTAGCATAACAAGCAGTAGACTGGGAGACGTGGGACCTGAGTTCAAATCCTCATTCTGTCATTCCCTATTTTTGTAATCTTGGGCAAGTTACTTCAGGTTTTTAAGCCTCAGTTTCCACATAAGACGAGGAGCTGAGGAAGGATTTGAACCCAGCTCTTCCTGACTCCAAGGCTGCCCAATGTCCCTTCACACTAATTCTCAAGCTATTAAGATGACTCTGATAATGATTTGTCTGCTTGCGCAGGCTCCTGACAGGTCTCCCATGAGGGAGTCATCATCAGCATATTGCTCCAGAATTTGTATCTGCTGAGATGTTTTATGGCCTTGAATGTGGGCCCCTGGGGCATTGGAACATGCTTGCTCATGACCACTTCATCCACTCCCAATGGATGCCAGAGATTTGGTCAGGAAAGGGAAGGAGAGAGACTGTGCAGATTTCAGGCTCGTGTGCTCAGCTCCAAGTATTCTAATGATTCATATCCTCTGCTAATGACCGTTGATTGCAATGGAAAAGCTGCCTCATTCCTGGGAGATGCTTACAATTCAATCTGCCCCGGGTCCAAAGCAGCCATATACATGGGAGTGACTCATTTCTGGAAAGTCAGGGAGAAACAATGACATGGTCAGTCTGGCGACCAGCGGCAAGTATCTCTGGGGGGCCAGTGCATCCCCATCCAATGCTGGGATGTATATGCCTGGTGCCTCTCTCCATGCAGAAGGCCTCTCCCTCTCTTCTCTCCTCCCTCCTTTCCCCTTTTCCTTCTTTCCCCCCTCAAATAGGATATTTGTCAAGCACTTGGCACAGTGCCTAGCACATAGTAGGTGCTTAATAAATGTTGTTCCTTTCTCATTCTCCCTTCTTGTCTCTCCATTCTTCTCTTTTTGTTTCTCTGACACTGCCTCTATTTCTTATTTCTTTGTGTTTCTCTCTGTCTCTTTCTGTCCTTTTCCTCTCTGTTTCTATCATTCTCAGAAGTAATAATGTGTTTTTGTTAAGAACTCATACAAATCCAGAATACCACATATTTATCCTCTGCCAACCCAATGAGAGCATACGGGGAATCTTAGATGGAAGATGTCAAGCTTGGGGGGACTTTAGAGATCTTTGAGTCAGAAGTTCTCCTTTGACAGAAGACAAAAGGTAGGACCTGAGAGAGGAAGTGAATTCTCCAAAGTCACACAACCAGTATTCAAGCCCAGATCCCCTAACTTTTGGAGCAGGGATTGTTTCAGTCTTCATACTGGTATCCCTGCTGCCCAACACATAGTAGGCACCTAATGAATGATTGTAGATCAAATCTAGCACTTTTCCCATGACCCTACATTCTTTGGTCACAACAGTCCTGTGAGGAAGGGAGCAATAATATTTGTAGTCAAATTTGTAGTCAAAGCTATCTCATAGAAGAGACACAATTGGTTAGAAAAAAAAAATCTAAAAACTGAACTCGTCTTGTTATATTGTTATATAAGCACAGAATTCAGTATCAGAGAAACTCAGAGTTGGAAGGAACCTGAGCGTTTCCCCATATCTGAAAAAAGTATTCCCTCTCCCACATGGTTAATGCACATCCATCCAGCCTCTGCTGGGAGCCTGCCATGGATGGGCACTCTGGAGACAGGTCGTTCTACTTTTAGACACCCCCAAGGCCTAGTTTTCTTCACCTCAAGCCTAATAGGTGCCTTGGTTCCTCCCAACCATTGTTTCCAGTTTTGACTTCAGTGGCCAAGAAGGGCTCATCTAAATTTCTTTTCTGAAGAACAGGCTCAAAATATCTAAAAGTAGATAACATACAATTCAATTAATTGAAAAGCACTAGTGCCTACTATGTGCCAGGCATCATGTTAGGCATTGACCAAACAAGGGCAGAAGTAAACAGCCCCTGCCTTCAAGAAGCTTATACTTTGCTGTGGAGAAACATCATGTACATGGATATAAATGCAAAATCTGGCTTCTCTATAGTATATAAGGTTTGCATCTCATTATCTGAGATCCCATAGGTATTATCATCCTCATTTTACAAATGAGGAAATGGAGGCAGAGGGAGAATGAAGGTCTTGGCCAGGGTTACAAAGTTCCTATGTGACTGAGGCAGAATTCCAAACTCAAGTCTTCTTGACTCTGAGTCCATCATTCCACCTAACTGCCACCAAGACCTTGATCAAGCACTTACTGGTAATGTGTAGGAAAGCTCCTGAGAACTGTATGAAGCTTTAGGGAGAACCTCAGGAGATATGGCCTTGATGAGCAAGGGCTGGCAGATGAGATGGATGAGTCACTGTATGTGATCTCTGAAAGACAGTGGAGAATGAGAGAAGGAGTGCAAATACATGTTTTAAAAAATAAAGGAAGGGAAAGGAATCTCTACAGGGCAGTGATTTTGATGGCAGTTCCTGGAGAAACTTGAGATGGTGTTATTAAAAGGCTGATGGTTAGTTATAACCTGGAAAAGAAAATGATGATTACAAAGGATTCTGCTCACAGCTTCACCAAAAGCAGGCTAAGCTAATTACCTTTGTTGACTGGATAGGTAGCACAATGGATAGAACACTGGCCCTGGAGTCAAGAGTACCTGAGTTCAAATCTCACCTCATACACATCCTAGCTGTGTGATCCTGGGCAAGTCACTTAACCCCAATTGCCTTAAACATCTGGGGCCATCTCCAGTCATCCTGATATATATCTTGCCACTGGACCCAGATGGCTCTGGAGGAGAGAGTGAGGCTGGTGACTTTGCATGGCCTTCACTCCCTTAAATCCAATTCACTGCAAGTCATGACATCACTTCCCTATGTCACGGTCCTCTTTGAGAGTGAAAGACAAACACACACACACACACACACACACACACATACACACACACGATTATAACATCAGTGGCATTCCATAGTCATGGGACTGGGTCGCTAATTTCATTGGCATGGCAAACTTCTAGGTAAGGGAATTCTACCAATGCAGGTTATCCCATTATCTGCAATTGACGGTCATTGAGAGTTCAAGCGACATGTCAGAAGTAGGACCTGGGTCTTCTTGCTTCCAGGTCGGCTTTCTTTCAAATATGCCAGACTGATATTCAGGCTATAAGATGTTATTTACTCAACTTTGGTAAGCGTTTGGCGAAGTCTCTCGCATGCATTTGGAAAAGTGAGGGATATCTTGGTGTTGTTGGTGGATTCAGGATAGGTTGAATGACTAAACTTAAAAAATAGTTATTAATGATTCAATACCAATTGGAAGGAGTTCTACTGGTGTGTACTCCCAAGATTTGTGCTTTGCTCTGGGCTTTTCAACATTTCTGAAATCAATGACTTGGATAAAGGCAGAGATGGCAACTTGTGAGTTTTGAGTAAGAGAAGGGAGGAAGGAGGGAATAAAGAAATGAAGGAAGGAAGGTGTTAGGGGAAAGAAAGGAAAAGAGGAGAAAGGGATGAAAAGGAAGGGAGACAAAAAGAAGGAAGATAAAAAAACAAGGAAGCCAGGAATGTATGAAAAGAAGGGAGAAAGTCAGGGAAGAAGGGAAGGAAAAGGTGGGAAGAATACAAAGAATGAAAGGGCAAGAAAAGAAAAAGGAAGGAAAGAAAAAAGAAAAGAGGGAGGGAGAGAGATAAAAAAAGAAAGAAAAGTGAGTGAGAGGAAGGGAGGGAGAAAAAAGAAAAGAAAAAGTGGAGAGGAGGAAAGGAAGAAAGGAAAGAAAGAAGTAAAGAAGGAAGGAAGGAGAAAGGAAGGAAAGAAGGAAGGAAGGAATAAGGGAGGGAGGGAGGAAGGCAGGGAGGAAAGGAGGAAGGGTGAGAAAGAAGGGAGAAGGGAAAGAAGGAGGGAGGACAAAGCTTTAAAAAGAGCTGTAGAATACTGAGATCACAGAATCTGAGAAGCCAGCCCTTCAAATGTTAGTTTCTCCTCATTTTGAATTGTCAAACATCTGAAATAGGAACATTTTTCATCTCTCTTTGCCCTTTGTCAGGAATCCTGGGCAGCTGACATGCTCCAGTCCTCAGCCAAGGCCTCCTGCATGGAGAGGTTGCCACACCTGTCAGCAGCTCCCTTCTATTTCACTGTGCTAGATTGGTAGAGTGGTGGCCCAGAGGAATCCTGGGTCCTGAGCAGCCCTTCATCTTTCTGACTGTAGGACCACAGAAGCAGAGCGGTTTGAGCATGTCTACCTCCTTACCCCGAAATGTGCCCCAAGGAAGAAAAAGATCAGGCTTCCCAGAGCTAATCCTCTGTCTGTCTCTCTCCTCTCTCCATGTCCCTCTGTCTCTGTCTCCCTTTCTTTCCCCCTCCCTTGCTCTTCTCTCTCTTTACATAACCTTTGTCTGCCTCAGTTTCGTCAACTCTTAAAATGAGGATATAATAGTACCTGACTTCCAGAGTTACTGTGATAATTGAACGAGATAATGAACAGCAAGTCTTAAAGCAATATACACATGTATATGCCTATATGTATTAGTATACACATACTAAATGTATATTTACTGTAGTTTGGTATTCCTATACAGTGTAGTGTATAAACTATATAGTATAACATATGTGCTATATATGTATACATATATAGAGAATTTGTATACATGCATGTATACACATAGATTTATAAGTGGTAGCCATTATTAATGATTATTCATTTCATGAAGAAGGATTATCAATTTACCTACTGAGTTCCTGGGGGTGGGGCAGCTAGATTGTTCAGTGGTTAGAGCACTAGACAAAGAGTCAGCAAGGTCTGAGTTCAAATCTGACCTTAGACACTCACTAGCTGTGTGACCCTGGAAAAGTCACTTCACCCTATGTGCCTCGGTTTCCCCATCTGTAAAATGAGCTGGAGAAGGAAACAGCCAACTCCTCCAGTGTCTCTGCCAAGAAAACCCCAGATGGAATCACAGAGTCAGACACAACTGGACAACAATGATGCTGCATGTCAGGTGCAGGAACAGGTACTGGTGATGCCAAGACAAGAGTGAGAATACTCATGCCCTTCAGCAGTTTACCCTCTCTTTGGAATGAGCCAGGCAGTCACTGCAGGGTCACCTGCTCAGCCACAAACTTCTCAGGTTTATTGCAGGGATCAGTCATGCCTCAGTGGCACCAAGAACACACTCAGGTCCATTTAAACAAGTTTGTCAGCCTAGGATCTTAAAACAAATAGGCTGGGCCCAAGGAAAGCAAGGATTTCATTAAAGGATGCTGATATGTTTCCTAGGACAGATGCTGTGCTGCTCAAACAGCCCACTCTCACCCCCAAATAGGTGAGGGGAGAGGGTGTGGAAGTGCTGGCAGCTCATCTGGTTTCTTGGGGAGACTGAGTTCAAGCAATGGACAGGCAGAGGGCTCCAAGCTGAGGAGCTGTGCTTACCAGCTTGAGTCATAGCTACTTTTCAAGGGAGGACACATACACACACACACACGTGCACACACATGCACATGCACGGACACATTAGCACACACCACACACTCATTCATGCACACGACACACGACACAATGCACCAGTTTCCAATTGTGCAATGGTCATCAGACCCAAGATGTATATACCACTGACTAGGGAGCATAACTGCATGGAGTGATTCATTCTGATTGTTTTCATTTATTCAGAAGAATGTCACAGCTGGTAGGGGCCTGAGAACAGGGAAGGTCAGAGCTGGGAGGGAGCTTAGAACAGGGGATGTCAGGGCTGGGAGCTGCTCAAGAAAAGAGTGTTCTAGCTGGGAAGAATTTGAGAACATAGGATGTGAGAGATGGAAGGCCCTCTCTAATCAGTCAGTATGCAGCTTTTATAAAGCATGAGTATATGACAGTCACTGTGCTAAGTGCTGAGGATACAGAGAAAGTAAAAAACAAAAAACAAAAAACAGACAAACCCAACAACCACAAAACTCAGTCCTTTCCCTCAACAAGTTTACAACCTGATGGGGAGACAACTTGTAAACATGGAAACTCCCACAAGACATATATGGAGTCTCTAATGGGGATCTGAAAGGAGAAGAAAGGAATCCCTGGCTGGATAACCACAAAAGGGTTTGAGCTGAGTGGTGAAGGAAGCCAAGAAAGTTAAAAGGAAGAAGTTGAAGGGGCAGAGCAGTCCAGTCATAGGGGACAGCCAGTGCAAAGGTGTGGAGATGGGAGATGTAGCACCGTGTTTGAGGAACTGCCTTGGCCAACCATGTTAATTATAGAGCAACAGACTGAGTCCAGGAGAGGAGAAGGTGGTGGCTTAAGATCCCTCCCATGTTAAAAGAAGACTCCCTATTTGCCCCCTCTCCATCTCCATGTCCTGCCTAACCTAATTGCTAGTTCTCCATGGAAGAAAAGAACATAAACTTTCATTTCCCCAGGGTTTGTTTTTCTGTCTGTTTTAGGGTTCATGATGTTTCCCTTCGACAAGTTGCTGGCTTGGACAAAGCGTTCTCTAGATGCCAACAGTTACCTCATAAATGTTCCTTGTGAGAGATAATTGAGGGAGTCGAGAGGCAATTGTCAACACTCTTGGAGTAACCCCTCTTGGGAACGTGCATTCCTATCTTAGAAGTGGGATAGGGTGAGCTGGCGAAGGCGCCAGTGCTGAAGGATGAGTTGAGAAGTTGGATGGCAAAGTGGAGGATCTTGCTTGACAGTTGGCCTCTGGGATGGGGCAGGGGGCTGGGCCAGAAATTACTCTGGGAAGGTCGATTGGAAGATGACAACTCAGTGGCTTCAAAAGCTGGGGTGAGGTGGCCCAGTGCCCATTGACTGTCCCCTGGAGAATTCTTCAAGAGTCCCTGCTAGGAGATGGGAAATCTTTGAGGAGACAATGATGGAGAACCTTGTTTAATCTGGGTTCGTCTAGTGTGGTGGGCGCTGCGTGGAAATAAAGCTTCCTTGAACACAAAAGAAAGATGAAGGCATTAAAGAACATGGCACGACCCAGATCCACCATCCAGGCTGTTGCCAAAGGCATTGGAGTAACTCACGGGGTTATTTTTCCAACCCTCCCACACTCAATCCAGTGGGACAGATTTTCTTTGGATGGGAAAACTCTCATATGGGAATCTGTCCACGTGTCAATCAATGTCAGCCAGCACGCATTAAGCATCTACTATCCGTCAGGCACTGTGCTAGGCACTGTGACCATAGATTTAGAACTGCAGGGAATCCTAGAGAATGTCAGGTCCAACCTATCATTTTAGAGATGACAAAACTGAGGCACAAAGAGGTTTAGTAACTTGTCAAGGGTCACACACAAGGGAGGATTCAAGCCCAGAAATTTTTTAAAAAATTACAGACAAGTTGAGGAAAATATAAATCAATTTACTTTTAGATCTGAGAGAGAATATGTCTTATCTATTATTTATCCAATTGAACTACAAAATCCAGGATGCTGACCAGTTTGAAAAACCTTGTTACACTTTATCCAGCTGCAAAAAATGATGTTCTGAAAGCTCAGGACTGGCCACACCCCTCCCTAGCTCAAGAAACTTTTGTGAATCTCTTTTGCATCTAGAATTAAATACAGACTCCTCTGTTATTTAAAGTACCTCATATGCTGGCTTCAACTGCCTATCAAAATTTAGCAGGCAGTCTCCTCATCTACCCCCTTGAACTCCTGTCAAAAATAATATCACAGGATCATAGATTTAGAGGGGAGCTTCTTGACCAGGTATCTATAAACATAAAAATATATCTTTTGACAGCTATATTTTGATAGAATTGATCTCCTTTGTAATCTTATGCATTTTATTTTATGCATTTAAAAACAAAATTCTGAGAAAGAGGCCACAGGCTTCCCCAGCTTGTCTGCCCAAGGGGTCCATGGCACAAAGCAGATAGAGAACCCTGATTTAGATATTATGGAAAACATAGAGACCTAGTCCACCTCTCTCTTTTTACAGATGAAGAAAACTGAAACAGAAAGGACAGGTGACTACTCAGGTCTGAGGTAGAATATGCACTGAGGTCTCCCTGATTCCAGGTGCAGAGTGGCATCAAGAGGACAAGTGGAAGAAAAAAATGGAAAAGATCTGCACCTCTTTGTAATAAGCTGTTTTCACCATCAGGGGTTGTGGAGCAAGCATGTTATGAGTTTGATGTCACAGTCTCAGATGTGCTAACAGGAGAATTTGAATTGAAGAAAACAAAGGTGAGAAAAACAACTGGATTAGACTAAGTATGAGGGCAGCTGGGGGTGCACTGGATAGAGGACTGGACCTATGGTTAGGAAGACTCATCGTCCTGAGTTCAAATCCATGCTCAGACACTTACTATCTCTGTGATCCTGGGCAAGTCGCTTAACCCTATTTGCCTTTGTTTCTTCTTCATCTGTAATAATGAGCTGGAGATGGAAATGTCGAACTACTCCAGTATTTGCCAAGAAAATCCCAAATGGGGTCATGGAGAGTCAGACATGACTGAAATGACCGAACAACCACAGACCAAGTACATGCAGAGGTGGTTTGTGCTGGAGCACAGTTTTGAGGGCACTAAGGGATTGATTTTGGGGTCTAGGAAGGAAGAGCAAATCCTGGAAGCATGGAGAACTCTCGTGATACATTATTACCCCAATGGATGATTATAAGAATATCAACAATTGCTGACTTATTTGTGAACCTCACAATTGATATATAAAACTGTCATGAGGGAAACCTCCACATGCATTGAGTCCATCCTTTATGAAGGGATTAGGGGAAAAAGGCCAGCTTTTCCAATTCTTATTCCACACAAGGCTCATCTTTATGATAACACAACTGACAGAAAAATACAGAGAACTCCAGGTCTCACTGCACTTGTTATATGTTGGATATAATAAAAGACCTTTGATTCAGCAAAGAAAGAAGGAGCCAATGTAAGGTCTTTCCTTGAACAACAGCTGAACTGCTTTGTAAGCCTCAGCATCATAACTTAATAACAGATAACTTTCTTTGAAGACTCACTTATTACCAATACCAAGTGAGGCATAAACCATGTTACAAGCTCACTAATGATGTTGGCTGCTGTTGTATAGGGATTGAGTCAAAGTAGGGATTTTCATGATATGGTGAGTTTTCTGTACCTGAGTGAGGCATATGGGAATCTGTATCTGTTTGCAGGTCATATTATATTAGACTTACTTGCAGGATGTCTAGTGATGAGTGGAAGCTTTGAAGAGGTAAATTTAGTTCAAAGGAAACTTTCCCTCTGACCCACCCCATGTCTGTTTCTTGGTCCCAGGTCACCAAAGAAAAGATCTTTCTAGCAAGAAATCTTTTAGACTAACAATAGATTGAAAAAGGATTGCAACACATGGATTGGATTTCAGGTTTGAGCTCACATGGATCATGGTCATTCTGAAGAAATTTTCTTTTTATGTAATCATTTTTTATACTCCTACCTAATTTCTTCCTAGGAAACATTGAAAAAAATGAAGTTTTTGTTTAAGAGTTCTGCTTCCCTGCCTTATACTTTCTTCTCCCCCTGCAAGACTCAAGGCTAACAAAACATTAAACTGAAACAGGTTTATTGCAGGTAAGAATAAACAGGAATTAATAGAAATAGTCCCACCTTTCTAACTAGATCTCCGTCCCCACAAGGTCCAGCACCATTCCTGAGATTTAGAGTGTTGGTCTTGGTCAAAAGCCCAATGGATTTGAGGTGTTCCCTAAATGATCATCACCTCTGGGGTATTTATTGCTTCTCCTCCCTCCACTTATTACTGCTGTTATAACCACTGTAAATGTCCTGTCTCTCTGAGGAAATGCAACCTTTCCTCTTCAGAATGATTAGTTTGTTAGGTCAGCTCCCAGAATCCTTAGCACAAGCAGTGCAGTCATTGTCTCAGGCTGGTTCAGTGTTTTCCTCATATCCACCTGGCTCAGTCACTACCCCAGGCCACCTTCTGCTCCTCAGCCTGGATGACCACATGGTACACCTTTAGAGTGCTGTCCCCACTTCTGCTCCATTCCATAGGCAGTCCTGAAATCTTTTCCTCTTTTGCAGATGGGGGGAGGGGGTAGCTGTTCACTACAAGATATTAATTCTGGAAGGGACCATAAACAGATTACCTAGACCATTTTATAAAAGGAAATGTGTATTTGTGTATGTGTTTATGTGTGCGTGCTCTGATTTCTAACCAACTCATTTTACTGAACTGAGAGCATAAAAAAGTAAAATGATTTACCTAGGATCTCACAGTTCATTAGCAGAAAATCCAGGTTCAGAAATCTAGTGATCCTACCATGAATCCCTGCTGCCTTTAACAGTCTCTCTCTGTCTCTGTCTCCGTCTATCTTACTCTGTCCCTCCCTATCTCTTCCCCAACCCCCACCTCCAGCTCTCTCCAGGAGAAAAGAGAAAAATCATATACTTTGCTATTCCAACTCTTTCCTCTAGGAAATCAGAAAAGATCATTTTCCTGCCTGTGCGACAACTGGGGGTCTGTCTGACTTTGAACTCTTTGGGATGGTGTGGTTGATCATCTGAAATAATAAACCCCCGGCTGGTGGCCCCAAGGAGAGGGCAGCCCTGTGGGGCCTCTGGACGGCTTTTCCAGGTTATGCTAACAATAGGAACATGCCACCATGTCCCTCTGTCTAACAGCAGACAGCCCCCAGGAGACCTGCCTGGTGTGAAGGGTCTCTGCCTGGTCTTGGGCTTTACAATGTCAATAAGACCAAAGGCAGCCAAATGATTCCTCATGGTGATGGTAACATTAGCACAACTTGGGGCTCTTAAAAACGTGGGTATTTTTAGCTTCCAGCTGCTTCAAATGGGAAAAAAGAAAGAAAGCAAGCTAGAATCTCAGTATGGAATTTATTATTTTCAGGGACATAATTGCTAACAGCTTCTAAAACACTGTCTATGTGTGAACCAGATAAACACATGGTACCTCATCTCATAAGGAAAGATGGACAAAGATAATTCAATTTAAGTCAATAAATATTGTGGTATCCTTGCCATTTGTAGGTCATTGTGTTGGACACTTGGGATAGATACAGAGCTAAACAGGGAGCATGGTTCAATGGGAAAAGAACTGAATTGGGACCTGGATTCAAATCATGACTGTTAAAAAGACAAGTACTACTTATCTTTAACTTCTCTTGACCTGTTTCCTCATCTGTAAAATGAAGAGATTGGACAAGATGGTCTCTGAGGTCCCTCTCATCTCTAGATCTAGGATCTTATAATTCTAAGGTATAGTCTTGACACCAAGAATCTTATAGACACCATCATTATTGCTCAGATATGCTGATAGATATTGGATCTGTCAATGTTCTGTTCCCACAAATGGTCTGGTCCCTGGCCCATCCATGCCTGCTCATTCTGTATGACCCTTGTCTATATCCTCCCCCAAGTATGCCACAGAGGGTCCACCCTCCTGACCTCACAGGAATGTCACAGGGCTGTCCACTGCTTCTATCTTGCTCCTGACATATGACCAGACTTCCTGTTTTACTAACACAAAATTCTGCAGTGATAGCCTGTACTTCATTCCTTTGGGGGTCCCTTATTTGCTGGAGACCTGTGTGTGCCCAGTGCTTATTGAGTGATCTTCAAATTTAATTACTTGGAATTGATTCAATTCAACACATTTGTGTTCTATTTCTTTTTTTTTTTTTAGTGAGGCAATTGGGGTTAAGTGACTTGCCTAGGATCACACACCTAGTAAGTGTTAAGTGTCTAAGGCTGGATTTGAACTCAGGTACTCCTGACTCCAGGGCCAGTGCTCTATCCACTGCTCCACCTAGCTGCCCCATGTGTTCTATTTCTTATGGGCATAGGCCAATACTAGGAGAATAGGTGGACCTTTGTTTCTGAGAAATTTGGTGTCATTTAAGAAGCTTTGCAATGGTTTCCCTAAGTAAATCCAGCCCACTTTCTACCTCCTTGAATTCTGTGCCTAACTCCTTGTCCATGGGTTGTTGTTGTTCAACCTTCATTTTCAAAGAGGACCAATGACTTCATGAGGTGATGACTTGTGTGCGAATTGGCTTTCAGTGAGGCACAGCTGCACCAAGTCTTCAGCCTCACTCTCTTTTCCAGAATCATCCAAGTCTAGTGGTAGGACAAAAGTAAGGACGACTGGTGAAGGACAAGAGGCAGTGTATGACCTTGGCATCTTTGATGTCTGACCAAGCTCTATGTGCTCCATAGAGCACCTGCTTCAGCTGCCTTCATTGTTGGGGAACAAATTGCTCTCATCTGACCGCTCTGCCAGGGAAGTCTTCGCATGCTTGGGGAAGACATCCTCTTAACTCATTGATAGGTTTGAGGTCTGTCAGTTACTCTTAACTTGCTTTAGCCTATCTGCTGACTTAGTTTTCCTGGATATGACCCATGTGTGAGAGCTGGGTGAAAGGGGGGCACCAAATGTTGATGAACAGCCCTGAAATGGCTTGGCAAGCCCTTATACCAGAAACACTGGTCCTCCCTGGACATGCCATACCTACCTCATATGTATTATCTTATAGAGAAAGAGAAATCATCTCTCTAGATATTGACCATACCTCTATATCTATTAACCAGGTATGTGTATATATGTATGTATATATGGGTGTAGCATCTATCATCTATCTATTCCGATATCTACTTCATCTGTCTCTTTATCCATCCATCTATCAACTTTATATGTGTGTCCATCTAAGTGTGTCATAATCTGGACAATAGGCGTTGTTTATCCCCTCAGTTTTTCCTAGCTGGATGGTTAGATCAAATGTTTTTGAATGCTTTTGGACTCATTTCATAAAGATTTGCACTGTTCTAGGGCTTGCTATAACCAGGACAGTGTCATCTGCATACAAGAGGATCTACAGAATTAGTCTCTTTGAGAGCCATAGTTTGGTCATTTAGGATATGTGTGTGTGTGTGTGTGTGTGTGTGTGTGTGAGAGAGAGAGAGAGAGAGAGAGAGAGAGAGAGAGAGAGAGAGACAGAGAAAGAAGGAGAGAGACCGAGACAGAGAGACAGAGAGAGTGCTCAAGTTTTCTCATTTCTTACACCTGGACCCTATTCTCCAATACATTTGTTCTTCTCTTCTCCCTAATACCACTTTTACACTGAAGTTCCTCAGTATTAAAGAATATATTGATTTAATGTTGAGAGTTTTCTTGAGCTCTTCATAGAATTTCTTTTCCTTCCCATCCTTGACTACAGATGTTAATGGATTAGCTGCATTTGTTTTCGAGGTAATCTCTTTTCACATGCTTATCATCAGCTCTGCAAGATGAGGTAATTAAATGTCCAATGACATGGTATTTCTTCTTGTCTTTGGAAACATGATAAAAAGTAATTCTGCCAACTCCTTAACTTTCTTTTCTAAGGAGAACCCAAGTCACCATTCCATTTGGCTGTATTTCCTTTCATCTTCTGGTTTCCTTCAGAATGTGAATGTCAAGATTGACACAATACAGCAGCTCTAGGAGCATGCCTGCTCTTTGGTCACTGGGCAAGCATCTTACATTTAGCACTCCAACAGCAAAGTTAATGTTTATAAATTGTCTAAAAACTAGGTTATTCCCAGCATCCTCTGCCCTGTTTTCCAATACTTTGCCAACACCAAGGCAGAATCGCAAAGAGACTGCATGAGATTGGGTGACTTTCTGTATTTTTCTTTGTTTTGTGGGTTGTCACAACCAAAGAATTCCTCAGTAAGTGGTCAGTCTGTTGGTGATGAGTGCCTTCATTCTTTGCTTTCCAAGGAACAATCTACATGACAGGAAGAGTGCTGGGAGAGGCGGAGAGGCACGGGGCATGGTAACTACCAAATAATACACAAAAAGAAGAAATCTAGTCTATTTTAGAGGTAAAGAAATGATTGATTATTAATGACTGGTTATTAATCGTCTGTCTATGACAGTAGACCATCAAGTTATTGAAACAAATATAAAATTCAACACCAAAGTAAAATAATATGATTGTGAGGATATGACACACAATTGGCATTAGTCCAACCTTTTCTCATTCCTCCCTAGTTAAAGTTGATCTTCTTTCCTCCATCACAATATTTTCTCCTTCCTACTGAACGTTTCCTTGTAATAATGAAAAGTAAATAAGGGAAAAGAGCTGACAAAGCAAGCATGTGGTACAGCACATACAACACTTGGCACCCATAGCTTTCCATGTTTCTATGAAAACAGGAATATAGATTTCACCCTCTGCTCTCTGAAACCAACATTCAACTCCCTTAAAGTGTTGTCTTCCTTTGCATGACTATCATCATGGAGTGCCTTGTCTCCTTGGTCCCATTCCTTTCTCTCTGCATGATTTCAATGAAGTCTTTTTCCTTTTCTTTTTTCTTTTTGGGCAACGGGGGTTAAGTGACTTGCCCAGGGTCACACAGCTAATAAGTGTCAAGTGTCTGAGGCTGGATTTGAACTCAGGTCCTCCTGAATCCAGGCCCAGTGCTTTATCCACTGTGCCACCTAGCTGCCCTCTCTGCATGATTTCAAAGAGATTTTCTCATATTTCTTTGAATCCTACAATGTATTTCTTATGGCACATTAAGATTCCATCACATTTATATCAAAATTTGCCCAACCATTTCCCAATTAGTGGGCACTCATTTTCTTTTTGTTTTTTCTTTGTTTCTTATTTTTCACTTTTGCTACCACAAAAAAAAAATGCTGCTGCAAATAGTCTGTTGCCCACCAGAATTTTGTCTCTGTCACTGACTTCCTTGTGGTATATTTCCTGGAAATTGTAAACTAATAGATAGTAGCAAAGACTCTCAGATTTGTGCCTGGGAAATGGTAAGTGGTTAATAAATGCCTGTCTAATTGAATGAACAAATAAAAAAAGCTCTTATTAAGCACTTAACTTTGTAATATGAAAAGCTGAAGAGCAAGTGTCATTCTTTGTATCCCTAATATTTAGCCCCAGTTCCTGGCATTTACTAAATTCTTCATAAATGCTTCTTTATTGACTGACTTGCATTGGTACGAGGAGCTTCTGCATCCAGGAGTTCCTTATATCAAGGAAACCACAAGTCTAATCCCTATCCCTGGACCTATTTATTTCTCTTAATATTAGAGTTGTGGACAATTTTTCTTCTTCCTTTGGATTATGGTCTTTTGTACTTTTACTGCTGAAAAGTATTCCTATCCTCAGAGAACTTATTTATGAAGGAATAACTTTTGGTCTTATTTTCAATAAAAAGCTTGATATCTAAGATATATAGGGAATCAGATGGCTAGGTAGCACAGTGGATAAAGCACTAGGCCTGGATTCAGAAGGACCTGAGTTCAAATCTGGCCTTAGACATTTGACACTTACTAGCTGTGTGACCTTGGGCAAAGTCACTTAGGGAATCAATAGAAATACATATCTGATGCAAAGTCCCCCTGTTTCCTCCCTGAATTAACTGCATTTATTCTAATTCGAGCTACTCCCTCCTCACCCCTAATATTTTCCTTGAGAGTACAGATCTTTGGTTCCTTAGAATTTTGTTATAATTTTCTCCAATTCTATAAACTGGGTAATTGGATTGGTTAATCACTAATGCTGGAACTTAGGTAGCATTTGACATTTTTATTATATTAGAGCAGTCCAACCATGAACAATGAATCTCTAAAAGCTTTACTTTGGGAAAGAACATTTTATAGCAATTTCTGTAAACAGGCTTTTAAAAATAAAATGATGATGTTGAAAAATGAAAACAAAAAGAGGAACAGAACAGGCTGCTACAGACTATCATTATTTCCACAAGAAGATTATCCAGTGTCAGCTCTCATAATGAAAAGACCAGAAAAGCCTAGAAGCCACCCTAGTCAGCAAATACTCAATCTCCTTGAAAATCAGAAAGATAAGGAAACCCTGTATGAGAATGGTTGAGAATATAAGTTTATTTGTGAAATAAGTTTCTATTTGTAAATCAAAACAAAACAACAACAAAAAAATACAAAAAAAAAACCCCCAAAAACAAACCGAACGACACGCTTGCCTTCATATTTGGAACAAAGGACCATCCCTGCACTGTACTGAAGGGTCAAGTTTTTCTCATCTTTTTCACCTTTCGTGCCATTTTCATATTTTTTATATAGTGCAAATATGCACAGAAACATTCTCTCTGTGCTGAAAATGACAAAGATCTGAGGGCATCGAGCTGAGGAAAAAAGCCTCAACCTAATTTTGTTGGTATTGTGAGTAACCTGGACTATATTATTGTTGTTCATCCTTCCTTCTTAAAGAGCACATGACAAAAGTGATGTCACATACACATGTACATATTTATGAGTATATATATGTGTGTGTGTGTGTGTATATATACATATATATATACATGTACATACACATATATACACCCTTACACAACTACACACACACACAAATAGTAAACTGGAGATAAACTCAGAGGAAAAGAATCAAGATTAAGGACTGGGAAAGGCTTCTTGTTCCCACAAGATGGGAATTTAGCTGAGCTTTGAAGAGAGTCACAGAAGCTAGGGAGGCAGAGTAAGGAGAGAATTCCAGGCACGAGGGACAGCCAATGACAAACCCAGAGCTGAGAGATGGAGGGTCTTGCATGAGGCACTGCCAGCAGGCCGGTGTCACTGGATCCAAGCCTTAGTGTTGGGGAGTGAGGTGTAAGAAGACTGGAAAGGCAGGAAGAAGCATTAAGAGCAGAACAGATACTGGAGGCCTTAGGAGACCCTGGCATTGGTTGAAGGGGAGAGAGTGATGTGGTCAGATCTGAGCCTTGGGAAGGTCATTTTAGGCTGAGCAGAGAAGGGACTGGCCCGGGAAGAGGCTTCAGGCAGGTAGAGTCAGCAGCTTTTTTAGTTGTGCAGGTGTGAGGGGAAGAGGCCTGTGCTAGGCCTGCAGAGCACACACCAAAGGCACCCACAGTCCACAAAGCCAGAGAAAACTCACGTGGTAAAGACAGCCAGCTGGACTCAGCCACAGAATTCAAGGAAGCCTTCCCTCAGGCGGGCCTGGCAGCGGGGCCCAATCTGCCCCATAAACCTGCCAGAAGAGCCTTTGGTTTCAAACCACAAAACTGGAGGCAAATTTGGGGGCTTTGCCTAAGGAGGGGTGTCCCTTTGGGCAGAGGGCTGGAAGTCCCTTGCGAAGGCGGTGGGCTCAAAGGAGGAGGAGGAAGGGGAGGAGAAGGAGGAAGGTGGGGAGGAGGAGGAAGGGGAGGAGAAGGAGGAAGGTGGGGAGGAGGAGGAAGGGGAGGAGAAGGAGGAAGGGGAGGAGAAGGAGGAAGGTGGGGAGGAGGAGGAGGAGGGGGAGGAGGAGGAGGAGGGGGGGGAGGAGGAGGGGGAGGAGGGTTAACTTGTCTCTCTCCACCACAAAGTCAATGCTTTGGCCAGAGATCAAAAGGACTCAGCTTTGGAAACTCTGAAATTGATGGTATGACGTTCCTTCCCTTGCCACAAACACACACACTCTCATACTGATGTTTAGCAGGAAACTCAGGGATGGTTTTGCTGCAGCATTTCCTTACCTGAACTCTGTGACTGAGGCTGGGAAAGGAGGCAAGACTTCCATCACCTAACAGTTCTTCTTCATTTCAGCGCCTCCACCTTTGGGCAGCAGTGCCACAACAGGCAATCTGGCATTGTGGAGTGGGCATGAGGCTCAGGACCAACAGGGACTGGATTCAAATCACTTCTTTTTTTGTGAGGCAGTTAGGGTTAAGTGACTTGCCTAGGGTCACACAGCTAGTAAGTGTTATGTGTCTGAGGCTGGATTTGAACTCAGGTCCTCCTGAATCCAGGGCCAGTGCTTTATCCACTGCGCCACCTAGCTGCCCCCTTCAAATCACTTCTAATCCAAATACCACTTAACCTCTGAGTCTGTTTCCTCATCTGTATGTAGGGATGGAATGATTGATTTACTTAACCCAACCCCATTTAAAGTACATGGGGAAATGCCCAATGAATCAATATCAAACGCCTTAGACAAATGGGAAGGGCTCTTTGAATTGGAAGGACAGTCACAGAATTGTGTTGGGATGCGCTGAGGAAATTTGACCCCGTCCCAGGGCCTGTCTGTAAATTCTCAGGCAAGTTGAGAAGGATTACAGTTGAGAACTTAGAGCAACAGAAGTACTTCTGCACATCTCCAGGGACCCCCCCCCCCAAGGGTAGGACTGAGCTGTGGCAGAGAAGGGAAACACTGAAGCCGTGGTCAGTTCTATTGGTATCTTGGAGAAGAAGACCCAGGTTGAGGGAGGTCCCAAGAAAAGATCAGCTCATCCCCCGACCTTCTTTCCAAAGTCTTTCTATTCACAGATCCTGTAATATTATGATTTGCTTTTCATAACCCCAAACTTTCATGTCAACTGAATGTGTCACAACCACAAAGATTCCAGGGATTAAGCAGAAATCAATACAAAGTTAGGCAGAGAACCCAACTTCTATCTAAATATCAGGAATTTTCCTACCTAGAGGCTTGAAGCTATTGCAACTGAATTCATGATTTCCCACCTAAATTAGACCCCCCCTAAAAAGTGGACTTTAGGGGCCATTTTATTGTCCTTAAACTGAAAATGAATGAATTACTTGAACAGCACCACATGGAAAGCGATGACTTTATTATATATTTGAAAGGAAAAAAACAAATTGTACATAATAGAATTACCATTTCATGTGCATTTTTATTATACTATGTTATTGAAATGTTTGTTTTATTCCATAAATTTAAAAGAAAATTTAAAAAGAAAAGAAAAAAGAAAAGGATGGGGTTGGCTTTGGTAGCTTCTAAGGTCCCTTCTGGCCCCACATCCCTCTCCGGTGTTGGAAGTCCTGAGGATGACATACGCTATAGTCAATTAATGTGACAGTTAGAAGGGACCTTGGAGACAATCTAAGTTTTAAAAAGCAAGAAGCAAAAATAACTTATCTTGTAGCTTAGCTAACTGAAGCCTAGAAGAAGGGATGGACTTACACAAGATCACACAGAGTTATGGAGGAGGAATTTGGACACAGTCCCTCCAGCCACCAATCCCAGACTTCTTTTTACCACATGGAGCTGCCTATAGCTCTTGCACATGACTTGGTGGGGGCATGTGAGCTGGAAGGCCTGCCATGGGGAGGAGGTATTGGCATTGTGATGCTTGGCCCCAGAGGAGAGAAGCAAGGGTAGTGACTGGAAGTTGGAAAGAGGAAGATTTAGGCCAGATGTCAGGAAGAAGCGGAGAGCTTTCATGGAAGAGGAGCTCCCCAGAAGACAATGGGGCTGCTCTGGGGAGGGTTGGCCTCTTCTCTGGCCTAGGTCCTCCTCTTTCCTCTTTTTGCTCTTTCATCAAAGATCTCATCAGCTCCATTGGTTTTACTCATCACCTCTATGGAGATGAACCTTCAAATCTATATATGCAGTTCTAATCTCTCTCCTGAGCACCAATTTCACTTGTTCAGCTTCTTGCTGGATGTGTCCAGACCGATATCCTACAGACATCTCAAACTCAACAGAACTCTTCTCTCCTGCCCTTCACCCCACCATGCACCCTTCTTTCTAATTACCCTGTTTCTGTCCAGAGCACCACCATTACAGATAGTCAATGGACTGTGGATCTTCCCCAGAGGGGAAAGATACATGGATCTCTAAGTGTCTCTAATAAAGCAGGTCCCCTGGAAATGGCCCCCAGAGGGTGTGGTGGCCTAGCTGACCTACATTCTGTGCACGCTTATGACCACTGTCCTTCGTGTCCTCCAAGTTCACACCCATGGAGTCAGTCACCCATGACCCTTCCTTCTTGCTCACCTTCTAGTTGCCAAGTGTTGTCAATTCTACCTGCTCAGTATCCCATATCCTTCCCCTTCTCTGAGGCCTCACCACAATCCCCCTTGTTAGCTCTCATCACCGTTCATCTGAACTACTGCAAAATCCCCCATGTGCTCTCCCTACCTCTCCCCTCTTTCCAACCCAGCCTCTACTCAGGGCCAGTACAAGACTGTTTTTTAATTATTCTCTTTCTCAAGTAGATTTCTGTCCTTTTTAGGCCAGCTAAGTGGCACAGTGGATAGAGTTGGGTCTGAAATGTGGAAAAGCTTAATTCAAATCCAACCTCACACACTTTCTAGCTGTGTGACTCTGGGCAAATCACTTCACCCTGTTTGCCTCAATTTCCTCATCTGTCAAATAAGCTGGAGAAGGAAATGGCAAATCACTCCAGGATCTTTGTCAAGAAAACCCCAGATGGAGTCACAAAGAGTCAGACATGACTGAACAACAGCACAAACTCCTCCATTCAGCATTTAAAACACTTTAGAACCTTCTTCTAGCCTTCCTTTCAAGGATAATTACTTCCGGGTCTACTTGCTGCTTCCCTCCCATGCATGTCATCTCATCTCCTGTTTTCATATCTTTGTATACATAAAGTCCTGTTCTCCTTGCCTGGAATACTCTTTCTTATCTTCATCTGTTCTCAAGTCAAACCAAGTCAACAAACATTTATTAATATGTGCCAGGGACTGTGCTGAAGGAAACAAAGACCCCCCAAAAGTCCCTGCCCTCAAGGAGCTCACAATCCAATGGAGTTTGACATTGAGTCTAGCTGGGAAACAAGATATACATCACTAACATTCATTAGCCTGTTAGTGCTAAAAGCTTGGAGTAGTAAGAAGAGCATGGAGAGAACTGGATTCTAGTCCTTCTTTGGCCACTAATTCTCTGTGGAAACTTAGGCAAATCAATTCCTCAGACTCTATTTCCTTCTCTGGAAAATGAAGGAACTGAGTTTGATGATATCTCTGGTGGCTTTGGAGAGAAAATACCTGGTCACCAGTCCCTTCTGTGCCAAGCACTCTCTGAATGA
This sequence comes from Dromiciops gliroides, assembly GCF_019393635.1. Classification (NCBI taxonomy): domain Eukaryota; kingdom Metazoa; phylum Chordata; class Mammalia; order Microbiotheria; family Microbiotheriidae; genus Dromiciops; species Dromiciops gliroides. The sequence goes on along the minus strand of NC_057864.1, from coordinate 23,303,707 downwards.
CCTTGGGTAAATCACTTAGTTTCTCTCAGTCTTAATTTCCTCATCAGTAAAATGATGACAGTAGTACCCACAGTACCTCAAGTGAGATGATATATAAAGTGATTCACAAATATTAAAATATTATGTAATTATCAGATATTCTTACTGTTTTTTATTGTTGTTAATAATACATGCAGGACTTCGGGCCAGATGTGATAGCTCTCTGACCCTCAGTTTCTTCATCTGTTAAAAAATAAGGATGTTCGAGGCAGCTAGGTGGTGCAGTGGATAGAACACTGGCCCTGGATTCAGGAGGACCTGAGTTCAAATCCGGACTCAGACATGTAACACTTACTAGCTGTGTAGCTGTGTCACCCTGAGCAAGTCACTTAACCTCAATTGCCTCACAAAAAAAAAATGCAAAAAAAAAAAAATAAGCATGTTTGGCCTCAGACACTTGACACTTACTTGCTGTGTGACTCTGGGCAAGTCACTTAGCCCTCACTGCCCCACCAAAAAATAAAAATTAAATAAAAAAGTTTTAAAAAGAGTCAGATGGTGATTCAGCCCAGCGCTACTTCTGACCCCCATCAGAAAGATGAGAAGAGAATCAGCGTTACATGTCAGATGATGCTGTTGATGAGGTTTGCTGAAGCTTTGTGGAGGGAGGGCCAACTCTCACTGGCATATTGGTGTTAGTCCCTGACCTAGAATTTGAAGGGAGAGGCAAAGTGCCAAGGCTAGACCCCTGGAGGGCAGAGTCCCAGGCCGTGTGTCCCTCCTTTTCTTCTATCTCTGGCAGAGGATCCTTTGGAAGTTGGGGGGACTCCCAGGCCCTTCGAGGACCAGGCCATCACAGTAATCAATATCTCCCTCTGTTGCCCCTCCCGTCTTTGATCTTTTGATCACTCTGGGCAGCTTCATGATAATGCTGATGCCAGAAATGAGAAGTTTTGAAGGCAGCCTGGGAGAATGTTTTGTATTTCTCATTCAGAGGTTTGGGTGCCCATATAATTCAGCTTCTGCCCAGGCCTCCCTGTCTCCTCACCCTCTGGGTTTCCAAATAAATTTAATGGATTCTGTTCTTCTTACCCAGGGCTAAGGGGTGGAGAATGTTTCAAGGTAACTCTGTGGCAGCCCCCAAGGTGATTAGGCTTATCTCTCAGGCTTATCTTCTCCTTCCCAGGATATGTCTCTAGCCTTTTCCTGGAATCGGCCTTTAATTCTGGCCAAAGTCGGTGAAACAGAAAATCTGTCATTTTTGCTTGACTCTGCAAAGTTTAATACAGCGTTAGAGTTAAAAGAAAAGGCACTTGGCCCGAGGGATCTGGTAGAGACAAGAGGCTGCCCAGATGAAATCCAAGGGGGATTTAGAGTTTGGACCCTGGACTTGAGCACATGCTGAGCTTGGGCGGGAGGGGGGGGGGGTTGGGCTCAACATTACAATTTTTTTAAATCTCTTTGCAGTAAATAATTTGTCAAAATGTGGCTGGATGGCCTGGCTCATGAGTGCATGTCTGTTAACCCTTTCTTGGTCTAGGGAGGAGGTGAGGTGGGGGAAGCCTACTAGGTGTCAAGTCAGAAGGGTTCAAGGTCCAGTTCTACCATCTAAGAGATCTTGGGCAAGTAATTTGATTTCTACTGGCTTCTTGTTCTGTCATCTGTACAATCCTTGTACCAAATGGTGCTCCTTGCCCACTTCCCAACCCTTCTGTGGGTAGCAGTCTGCCTTGTGCATATGGAAGTCTCTGTCTTCCTCCAATAAGGACATTAACCAATCAACTCTGCCTTTTTCCCCTTCTTGTCCCAAGTACTAATCTATTAATTCCTGTTTCTCCTGCCTCTTCTACCTTTCTTAATCTCCAACTTCCCTAGGCATGAGACAGACCTCGAGTCCTATATAATTTTCTCTCTTAACACACTGAGCTAGAGTGATCTCATCAGTTCTGATGATCAGTTAGGCAACATTTTTAAAGCACCTACTATGTGCCAGGAATAGTGCTAATCACTGGGGATACAAAAAAAAAGTAAGAGACAGTTTCTGACCTCAATGAGCTCACAATCCAATGGGGGAAACATGTAAAAATAAGCTATAAATAGGAAAAATGGAAATAATTAACAGAGGGAAGGCACTAGAATAAAGAAGGTTGGGAAAGGCTTCTTGTAGAAGGGGAGACTTTCATTGGGACTTGAAAGAAGCCAGGGTGGTCAATAGTTGGAGTGGTGGAGGGAGAACCTTCCAGGCATGGGGAATAGCCAGAAAAAATGCCCAGAGGGGAAAGATGGAAGGGGTTCCATGAATACCTCTTTGTGGGTGATTACATAGCCCTCATCTCTCTCTACTGAGCTCAAGCTCCCGATCACCAGCCTTTACCCAGACATCTCCACCTCTGCTTCCCACAGGCCTCTAAAATCACCATGACTCAGACTAAGAAGATTATTTATTCTCTATTACAGTACACAAGCTCAGAGTCATCCTCAGGTCTTCCTCTCCTTCATCCCGCATGCCCGAATCATTGTTAGGTTTTACTGATCATCACTCCATACCAGTCTCCTCTCTGGTTATATGTTCATCACTCTTTCTCAGGCCCTATCACATCTTGCCCTGACTATTACAATCATGTCCCATTTAGACTTAGGGCTTCCAAGTCTTTGGCCCATCAGCTCCAAAAATGATCTTCCCAAAGCCCGAGTGTGGCCGCATCATTCCCTAGCTTAAGAACATTCAAAGGGTCTCTGTTGCTTCAAGGATAAAGTATAATCTCCTCAACTTGGCATTCAAAGGTCTTCTCGTGGGCTCTGGCTTCAGCCTTTCCAGACTTATTTTCCATTATTCTCCTTCACACACTCTGTGTAATTGAATGAATGAGTGAAAGAACAAAAACCACATTTGTTAAGTCTCTTAAGGAACTGCGCTAAGCACTGGGAATAGAAATGCAGAGAGACCCATCCAATGCTTAAGGACCATATATTCTAATGGAAGGAGACAACATGTAAAAGGTGTCCTTGGTGGCCAGGGAATCATCAGGTCCCAAGACAATTCCTAGGATGTCAATTCTTTGAAGGAAATGGTCTTTACTTTTTCATAAAGTGTCCAGGACGGGAATGAATACATAAGAGTTAAAAAAGACTTCTTGACTTGGAAAGAACTATGTGTATGAACCTGCAAAAATGACAGGCTTCCATTCCCCAACTGATAAATGATCAAAAGATATGAAGAGTTTCCAGATGAAATAATCAAAGCTATCTATAGCCATATGAAAAACATGCTCTAACTCACTATTGATTAGAAAGATAAAGTCAAAACAATTCTGGTGTACTACCTCATACCTATTCGATTGGAAATTAGGACAGCAGAGGAAAATGACAAAGGTTGGAGGGGATATGGGGGAAATAAGACATTAATGCACTGTTGGTGGAGTTGTAAATTGATCCAAACATTTTGTAGAGTAATTTGGAACTATGGCTAAAGGGCTATAAAACCATATATACTCTTTGACCTACTAATACCACTACTTGGTCACTATCCAAAAAGAGATAAAAAACCAAAAAGTTAAAGGGCCTATGTGTACAAAAATATTTATGGCTGCCCTGTTCTGGTGCGAACAATTTGAAATTGAGGAGATGCCCAATCAGTTGGGGAATGGCTGAACAATTTGTAGCATATGGATGTAATGGAATATTATTGTGCTATAAGAAATGATGAGCAGGAGGTTCTCAGAAAAACCTGGAAAGACTTACATGAGCTGATGCAAAGTGAAATGTACAAAGTAACAGCAACATTGTAAGATGATCGGCTGTGAATGACTTGGTTATTCTCGGTAATGCAATGATCCAAGACAACTCTGAAAGACTTATGAAAAATGTGATCCATCTCCAGAGAAAGAACTGATGGTGTCTGAATATGGATTGAAGCATCATTTTTCTTTAGTTTCTTTTTATTAAGGTTTTTTTTGTCTGTTTTCTTTCACAACCTGACTAATATGGAAATGTTTTGCATGACTACACATATATAACTTGATGTAATTGCTTGAGTTCTTGGAGGGAGGGGAGGGAGGGAGGAAGAGAATTTGGAGCACAACGTTTTAAAAATGGATGTTATAAATTGTTTTTGCATGTAATTATGAAAAAAATAAAATTCGAAATAAGATAACTTTTTATAAAAATGACAGGCTCCTTCCTAATGCTCAGTAAGAAAGGCACAGGCTCCAGGGAAAATCCCATGGGCAAGAGCCTCTTCCCTTGGGCTTTGCCTCTGGGCCCTGGGAGATATCAGGAGACTGATGGGGATATGCAGCTGATCAGCCTTGGAATTTTAAAGGAGATTTATCTGGAAGAATGCAGGGAATGATGGCAAAGGGAAATGGATAAATGACTTTTTTTTTCCCAGGGAAAAGGAGAGGAGCATAAATCAAGGTTGTTTTTCAGCTTATTCTGCTGACCTGTCACCAATAGGAAAAGTATGAAGGATTCAGGGGCGGAGTGAGGGAGAGCTGAGGATCTTGGCCCCAGCTATTAGGGATCATCTCACATTCAGAGGTGCAAGGGACCTGAGAAAGCAAGACCGCCCAAGCATGGGGGCTATGGGAGTCAGCCAAGAAGCATTTATTAAACACTACCCAAAACTATGAAACAAACGAACAAACAAAGGCAAAAACATGGTCCCTGCCCTCAAAGAGCTTACAGTCTAATAAAGGGGACACAAGCAAATAACTATATGTATGCAAGATACACATCTGCACACATATGTGTACACAGTGGAGGCACTCTCAGAGGGAAGACACTGGGGAAGGGGAAAGACTTCTTACAGAAGGAAGGATTTGAGATGAATCTTGAAGAAAACCAGGGAAGGCAGGAGGAAGGGATGGGGAAGGAAAACTTTCTAGCGATGGGATATACTTGAGGAGCTGCAGTGAAGCCAGTGTGGCTGCTTAATGCATGGAGGGGAGTGAGTCGGAGCTTTCAGGAGCTAAGTGGAGGGTGAATTGGAGTTGGAATACTTTTGTGATGAGACCAACTAGAAGGCTATTGCAACAATCTAGGGGCCGCTAGGTGGCGCCATAGTGCACAGAGCCCTTCCCCACTACCTTTGGAGTTGGGAAGACTCATATTCCTGAGTTCAAATCTGGCTTCAGACACTTACTAGCTGTGTGACCCTGGGCAAGTCACTTAACCCTGATTGCCTCCAAAAGAATAATAATAGTAATAATAATTGCCATTCCACAAATATTTTCTAGGCATCTGCTGTCTCCAAGGCCCTCTGCTAGGTGCTTCTTGGGAGACTAACTCCAAAGGGAAGAGGCCTCTAGGTAGCCTAGAGTCAGGAAAACCTGGGGTTGAATCCCAACTTAGATATTTCCTAGGTGTATGAGCCTGGTCAAGACACTGGGCTTCTGTCCACCTCAGCTTCCTCAGCTGTAAAATGGAGACCATAGCACCTCCCTTCAAGGGTTGTTGGGAGGATTCAATTAGATGATGTTTGTAAAGTGCTTACATGATGCCTGGCACAGGTGAGTGTTCAGTCATGGTAGACTCTTCGTGACCTCATTTGGGCTTTTTATTTATTTATTTTTCTGCAAAGATCCCGGAGGGGTTGGCCACTTCCTTCTCCAGTTCATTTTACAGATGGGGAAAACAGACAAACAGGGCGAAATGACTTGCCCAGGGTCACACAGCTAGGAAGTGTCTGAGTCTGGATTTGAACTTAGGTCTTCCTGATTCCATGCCCAGTGTTCTATCCACTGTACCACCTAGCTTACCTGGCACATGCAAGGCACTCATTAAATGCTAATTTCCTCCCCTTCCCTTCCCTCTTTTCCAGATTAAACAACATTGATCCTTTCCACGAATCCTCATGTGTCTTGAATTGGAAGCCCTTCATCAGTCAGTTGGGCCTCCTCTGGTGTGCTGGAATTTATTCCACTATGTCAAGGATTTGGGGTTTCACTTGTTATTCATAGTCCTTCCTTCCGTGCAGACCACAGCCCCTTCCTGGACCATCTTCCCAGCGTATGTGTCTCTGACACATTCCCTCCGGCCTCCTGGGCCAGATGAGCTCCAAGGCCCTTTCCAACTCCAGGTCTCTTCTACTAAATCACAGTCCTGGCCTGGCCATGCTTTCCTATGTGAATCCCAGCGTGTGCTTTCCCTCCTTCAGCCTCAGTTTCCTCCTTGGTAAAACAGAGGCGACGATAGCTGTGCTTCCCTCCTCTCAGAGCAGTTGTGAGAAAAAGGGCTTTGTAAATCTCCCTGTGCTATAGAAAACAGACTTATTCTTTAAATCTCAAGATTTGTTATGTCAAAATTCTACTCAGCACGAAAGGGCAGCTTTGGGGAGGCTGTCCTTTTGGAAGGTCCTGCCAGGGGGCCGGATGCAGTGGAGCAGCAGGCCCGATCCTGCCTTCAGGCCCAGGCTGGGGGTCTCACATCCTATTTCCCAGCCTCTCAAGGGCCCTCCTGTGGGAGTGGTTCACTTCCTGAAGTAGAGCTGTGGTCAGAGCAGAGGCAGTGACCCGGGTCGCTTCCCCCATTTGCCCAGCCGTCCCCTGTGGTCCAAGAGTTGAACTTTGCTGCAATTTCCTGGCCCGTGGCTTTAATTATTTCTTAATCAGAGCTGAGCATGGGTGGAAGGGGGAAGGAGGGGAATGGCAGAGGTGGGTGTGGGCCTGGCTCTGAGGCAAGGGGGCTTAGCTGTTTCTATTTCCATTCCAGGAAAGGCATCCAAAACCCTGAAGTCTCATCCTCAGGGGTCCCACAGTGTGCAGCAACTGACAGCTGTGCCGTGCTGTCCAAAGACAATTGTCTTTGGCTGGAATAAACAACACACACACACACACACACATACACACACACACACACACACACACACACACCAATAACAGCTGGCTCCAAATGAAGAGGGAACAGACACATTTTTAAAAGTCGCTCGATGATGGCAGATCTGAAGTGACAGCAATAGCCCCCACTTCTCCAGGTTTCACAAGGATTTTCCTATGGTCCCATTTTGGGTAGAGGGAAACTAAGGCTTGTAGGATCTGGTGCTGATGGAGAGGACCTGAGGCATCCGCAGCCCGACTGTTTTCAGGGTTTGTGGCAGATCGAATCTCCGAAGGTCAAACAGCCAACAGTGGGGGTAAAGGGGGAGTCGACCCTGCGTTCTCTGGCTCCAAAGCCCGTGTGACTTCTGCTATATACCATCAAGGACAGAATTTCAGCTCCAACCCTGGCACCAACTTTCTGTAAGATTTTCTGCAAGAAAATTCGCCTCCTGGAACCTCAGTTTCTTCCTCTTAAAGCAAGTGAGCTGCTGAAACACCTGATTCCCTAGGGAACTTCCCTCCATCCACCATTTCCCATAGGTGCCAGGTTTCCTTCCTGGTGGCATATTGGAAAATGTAGTGGCGATCTAGCAGTGGATGAAGGGTCAAGAGGTCTGGGCCCATCTTAGCTTCCCTGCATCCTTGGAGGAGTCATTTTAGAGATAAGGAAACTGAGCCCTATAGAGGTTGAATGATTGCCTATGCTCACAAAGGTAAGAGAGGGAAGAGCCCTCTGCCAGACCTTCTGACTCCTAGGTGGTTCAGTGGATAGAATGCCAGGCCTGGAATCAGGAAGACATGATCCTGAGTTCAAATTTGGCCTCAGATACTTACTAGCTGTGTGACTGGACAAATCACTTCACGTTGAGGAGAGACTTCTCATCCAGATCTTGCATAATTGCATCTAAAGCTCATTCCAATTCTTTCAGTGGGTGACCACCAGATTGCATTGTCTGCCAGTAATCATCTCTGAGGGTCCCCAAATACGGTTTGATTATGCTCCATTCTCATCACCCAGATACAATAGCAGTCATGGCTCAACAAGCAGAATGGGGAGGTGTGACTAGACATGTCTCAGAGGGCCCAGGGGCTGGTCAAAAGAACAGAGCTGCTGACTGCTGCCTATTTCCTCACCCACCAACTGAAGCATCCCTTCCCAGAGCAGATGAGTGGAACAGGGTGGACTGGGTGCTTTACCAAAAGCTAGCACGTGCCTTTTGTAAAGTCCACTCAGATTTGGCACCCTTGATGAAGGGCCTTCGTGACCTCCTCCATACTGGACTGGGACAGCAGGCCTTAAGTCCAGAGTTTTCACCTTTAAATAGAGCCATGTTAATGCCACTCCAGGCATCCCTTTTCCCAAGTGACCCAGCCTTCCTTGCTTCTTCATCTGATCCCATCATGTCCCTCTGGGCTTCATTAGTTGAGTTCAAGAGCATGGAGGTTAGAGAGAGGTAAGCTCTTTCTATAGACCCTCCCTTTAAAGAGGACCCCCAGTGCAGCCAGGTCATTGTTTTCCCTTTGGTCACACTCTTCTGGACTTCATCCTGTCCCTCTTCCCTTTCAACTTCTTTTCATGTGGTGCCTTCCCTCCTTAGAATGTCACTCCCTTTCCTTGAGGCCAGGGGCTGTCTTCTGCCTTTGTTTGTATCCCTAGCACTTAGCAAGGTGCACGGTGCATAGTAAGCACTTAATGAATGTTTACGGAACAACTCCTTTCTAGACTCTGTTTCTCAAGAAAGCTTTCCAAGAAGAAGAAAGGCTCTTATTTTTGGAGTTGAATGATGTTAGCTTTGGTGGATCTTAAAAGAAGGTGTGAATGCACAATTCAATTTGACTCGCCAGTCATTGGCTTATGTCCTCCTACTGTGTGTATGAGCCATTCCAGTGTGGACACACAGGGAGCTCATCTACCAACAGAGGTCATTAAAAGGCATTATACAGGAGATGGTGGTGGTGGTGGTGGTGATGATGGTGATGGTGACAATAATAATTTAGGGGCAGCTAGATGGGTGTGGGTGTGAAGACTCATCTTCTTGAGTCCAAACCTGATTTTAGACACTTATTCACTGTGGGACCCTGGGCAAGTCATTTAACCATGTTTGCCTCAGTTTCCTCATCTATAAGATGAGCTAGAGAAGATGTCACTCTAGCACCCAAATGGGGTCATGAAGAGTCAGACATGACTGAGATGAACAATAACAATTTAAGGTCTGCAAGATGCTGCACATACATTATTTCATTTGATCCTTACATCAATCCAGGATTTATTATTTAACAATTGAGGGAACTGAGGCAAATAGAGGGCAACTGATTTGCCCAGAATCACACAGCTGGTGTGTGAGACTGGATTTGAATTCAGGTCTTCCTGACTCCAGGCCCATTGCTCTATCCATTGTGCCACTTAGCTTGAAAGACAAGTACATCTGTTTCCAGGCCATATATTGGGGCTGCTAGGTGACACAGTGGGTAAAACACTGGTCCTGGATTCAGGAAGACCTGAGTTCAAATCTGGCCTCATACACTTGACACTTACTAGCTATTGTGACCCTGGACAGGTCGCTTAACCTTTATTGCCCTGCCAAAAAAAAAAAAAAGAAAAGAAAAGAAAGACAAATACAAAATTGAGGCATTATACTATAAGAACAAGAATTAGATATACTTATGTTTCAGAAAGGCTGAGCCTCTTGTGGAGTGTTAAAAACAGCAAAAAGGTGTTTGCTGTTTTTGGTTCCTTGTTTTGTTTTTAATTGTATCAGGGAAAAGAAGATCCAAAGGTAAATATAGTTATGGTAAGGCAAGGCAGCCTGCCATGGTGAAGTGAGCACTAGATAGGAAGTCAGAGGACCCAAGTTCAAATCTTAGCTTTATTCCTAACTAGTCATGTGCAATTAGATGAGTTATTTAATCTTTCTGGCTTCCAGCTTTCCCTCCTATAAAACCAGGGAGTTGACTTAGAATATTTTTAAGACACCTTCCAGTTCCATGGCCCATGGCCCTGAGTGGCAGAATGAGAATTTGACCTCAGCTTTGATTCCTAGCTTAGTGCCCCCTGCAGACCTCAAACACATGCTTATTTTCCATGCAATGTTCTTTAAATGATCACCGCTTCATTTCCAGACCACCACGCTGAGGTAGATTCCACTTTTCCCCTCGTTTTAAAGAGGAAGAAAAGACGAGGCACAGAGACACTCCAGTATTTGAGACAGAATTGGAACCTAGGTTTTCAGGGCTCCAAGTATGTCTTTCTATCCCCTCCACCACTGTGCCCAATGGCTCAGCTTGGGGGATAGGTGAGCAAGGAGCAATTTTGTCCCTCTCATTCCTTCTATATTCTTTGAGGACAACTGGATGCTTGTCTTTGTGGGTTTTTTTTATTTTTGTGGGGCAATGGGGGTTAAATGACTTGCCCAGGGTCACACAGCTAGTAAGTGTCAAGTGTCTGAGGCTGGATTTGAACTCAGGTCCTCCTGAATCCAGGGCCAGTGCTTTATCCACTGCGCCCCCTAACTGCCCCTGATGTTCGTCTTTGTAAACTGAGGCTTATTGCAAGGTAGTACCCAGCTAATGCTACAATGTGAGTTAGTGACAGAGAGGAGAATTATAATCCAGGTCTCCCAGCCCCCCTCTCCAGCACTCTTCCTATGACACCAGCTGCAATTTATTTACTTCAATCTACTTTCTAGTTTGAGCCACTGACCCAGAGAGGAACATACTTGATAGATAGTCCTTGACCTCCAGGGCTAGAAGCCACCACATTGGTTTGTGCTGCAGCAGGAGACCAAAAAAAAAAAAAAACCAACACACACACACACACACACACACACACAAACCCTCCCATTGGCCGAGCTCCAGCTCCCTTCCCTCCCTCCAAAAGTAAACAATGCCCTTCACTAAATGGCTGACCTCCAAGTCACACTAAGCTCAATAAAAACATCAGTTACCAGGAGCTGCTGCTGCTGCTGCTGAGGGACATTCTTTAGAATGAAAGAGCAAATAAACACATCATATGTTAGCAAGGAAAACTTGTCTTTGACAATACTTGCTCCGTTATCTAGAGATAGCATGGTGCAGTGGAAAGAAGCATGGTTCTGACCTTGACTCTTATTAGCTGTGTGGACTCAGTTTTCTCATCTGTGAAATAGGGAGAAAATCACTCTGGGAAAGGAGGCTAACTCACAGAGGTGTTGTAAGAAAGTACCCGATAGGAAAAAAAAAATGTTAGCATTGGTGAGCTATATTTGAATGATACGAGAAAATAAGCATGGCACCTCAACATTATAAAAGGGTAAATAGCTAGATTTTCAACAAAGAGAAGAGAATGGAGTCAGCAAATTGTCGACCGCTGAGCTTGAGTTCCATCTTGGATGAAATTCATCTGGGGATTATTAAAGGGATGTTTAGTGAAGATCTAGAGAAGGAAGCAGTGATTGCAAAGGGTCAGGCGGGCCTCACCAAGAAGAGATCTTGTCAAGCTCTGCTGACTTCTCTTTCTGCCAAGACAACTATTCTGCTCAATGTTATTGTTTGTCCTTCATTCTTGAAGAGAACCATGACATCAAGGTGATATCATGACTTACACTAAATTGGATTGAAGTGAGGGAGGACTATGCAAGGTCACCAACTTTACTCTCTCCTCCAGAGCCATCCGGGTCCAGTGGCAAGATCTAGATCAGGATGACTGGAGATGGCCCCGGATGTTTAAGGCAATTGGGATTAAGTGACTTGCCCATGATCACACAGTTAGTAAGCGCCTGAGGAGAGATTTGAACTCAGGTCCTCTTGACTCCAGGGTCAGTGCTTTATCTACCGTGCTACGTAGCTGCCCTCTGGCCAACAAGAGGAATCATGTAGATGTAATTTAGCCAGATTTTAGAAAATTGTTTGGAAAAAAAAATCTCATCTTGTTTTTGTGGAAAAAATGGAGAAACTGGGCTAGACAATAGTAGTTGGTTGGATTCAGAGTGAGTAAGGATGTCTAGTCACAAGGAAAGTTCGATATCAACATAATTTCATTCGATAAGCATATCCATTAAGCCTGTTACTTGCTTCATTCACCCTCTGGCTCTGGTTCTGACTCTGTGGTGTACTCTTTGCAGGTTTTCACTCCTATTTTCAACTCCTTTTTCTGTCATCTTCCCCCATTGGAATATAAGCTCCTTGAAGGCAGGCCCTTTGTCTTTTTTTGCTTTTATTTGAATCCCCAGCACTTCTCACTGTACCTAGCATGTACCTTGTTGCTTTGCCTTTTGACAGGTCCTATTATGTGTAAGCACATGGACTCTGGGGATAGAAAGAACAATAATATCAGCTTGAAGAAGTCTCTTTGGAGCTGCCTAAATCTCTCTGCATACCCCAGGGCAGTTGAACACTTTTATCACTGACTTGGCTAAAGGTGTAGGGGCTTATCAGATTTGTAGGCATGCCAAGCTGTGAGAGATAATGGAGGTGACAAGGGCAAATCCTCCTTGGCACGGTGTGCTCCTTTATGTACTAAAGAAAGTTTTACTGAATTAATGGATAAGAAGACTAGGCATTAATTAAGACAACTAGGTAGCATCATAGGTAGACTATTGGACAGAATGCTGGACTCATTGTCAAGCAGAACTGAGTTCAAATTCTACTTCAGACACCAAACTATATGATTGTTAGAAAGTCACTTATACCCTCTGCGCCTCAGTTTCCTCATCTTTAAAATAAAGATGTTAGACTTGATGGCTTTTAAGGTTCTTTCCAGTTCTAAATTTTTGAGTCTTTGACACTATGAGTGCTAGATGTGGAAGACTTGAGTTCAAATTCCATCCCAGACACTTGATAGCTATGTGACTCTGAGAAAGTAACTTAACCTTTCCTAGCCTCAGTTTCCTCTTGTGTAAAATGGGGATAGCAATAGCATATATTTTATAGGGTTGTTGTAAGAATAAAGTTAGATCCTATTCCCTCCCTCCTTCCTTCCCTCCTCCCTCCCTCCCTCCCTCCCTTCCTTCCTTCCCTTTCTCTTTCTTTCTTTCAACATGCTAAGGTTACAAATAGAAAAATAAAACAGTGGCAGCTCTCAAGGAGCTTATGCTATCAACAAGAAGACAACACAAAAAGGTCAAATTGAACCACTGAGCAAAGGCCATACTTGGAAATACCTAAGTTTTGTCAAGGCAACACACACTCTTCAGAGGACAGCATCACACTCTTCAGAGGAAAGCTGTGAATTGCCTTGCCTTATCTTGCCCAGATTGGACATACAGTGGCCGATTATGGTCCTTACTTCACTGCCGATCATCATGGAAGCTTTGACCTGCTATATGTTTGACCCAGGCTGATTGTACCCATCCTTGGGCATCCTGGTGTCTTGGACGTGATGAAGAGGAAACAACCTACAGAAATACTTTGGGGGAAGTGTGCTTCAGGCCGCTGAGTATCAGATAAAGGCTGAAAAATGTGCATGGCATTGGAATTATTGAATGGAAACAATATTGGTCTGCTGCCTATGAAACAGTTAAGATCCATGAGTGAAATCAAAAGGCCCTTCATGGGTGACAACCATTTGTTTGTTGCTTCCTCATTGACATCTTATTCATTGTGTTCATGTGAAGGAGTCATGTAGAATTGTTGATAGAAACAGAGGGGTTCCCAATGTTGACTCAGGATTACTTATATGTCACCAAAAGATTATAGATGAATTATCTCTAAGGAGACTAGACATTGATCGATGCAAATTATGCAAAAAAAGAAAATGAAAACAAATCACTTCAGTCCAAAAAAACTGGTACCTGAAGAATACTGAGAATTATATATCAGAAGCTTGCTATCTTTCATATGTTAACAGATAAGAATCAATTCCATACTATAAATATTCATATAGATGTTTAATCTGCTTTGGTCTCCTTTACTCTATCCAGTAATGTAGAACAGAACCATCTGTCCCTACTTATGCAGTGTGATTCTTGCCCTTGTCCTCTCATAATTTCATTCCAGGGGGTCTACTCAAGATTCTGGAGGCCTTCAATTTCTCCTGACATCACAAATATACTCATGGAGTACACTGGCAATCTATCTATCATTACCCTCACCACTGACCAGTCTGTCTTCCCATCCTATCATATCATTTCTTGATGATTATAAACACAGAACCTGAGTAATCCTGGAGAATTCAATGAATACTTTGTGATTGAACTGGAGTATTATCACAGACAAAACTGTTGCCCACAATTGCCTGGATGTCACATTGATCCTCAATATTTAAGAATCAGTGTAACAGATGGTACTGTACCAAATCTTTTTAATCCACAAGTTATGTTGAATGAAATATTTCCATATAGAGATGGTTAATGGAAGAAATGAAACTCATGTGTGAAGAGGACAAATCACCCCTGTTGGGTCTACTAGAGTGGTACCCAGGATGCTTTCAGGGAGCCCACAAAGGATGAGCTTACACCCCCAATAATGTTATTTAGCTACAAAAAGCACTTCTTTTATCTACTTGTGGAAATGTCTGCAGAATACTAAATGTAGAGGAATAGTATCATAAAATCCACTCATCCCAGAACTTTTTCTATCTGAACAAAAAGGAGAACAAAATCAGTAACAACAACAGCAATGCATATATCATTTCCATTGCTGTTTGCACATTTAAAATTTTTTTTTGGCAAGCCTAAAAATTACTTCATCTCCTAACATTTTCATTCAATTACTTATAGCAGTTGTTTTAATTACTTCTGTAATATACTGTAGAACATTGAACATAAAGAAGGGGGGCAACATTTAAGTGCCTACTATGTGTCTTTTTGCAGTTGAGGAAACTGAGGCAAACAGAATGAAGTGACTTGCCCAGGGCCACACAGCTAGTGAGCGTCTGAGACTGGTTTTCACCTCCAGTCTTCTCAACTCCAGACCCAGTGCTCTATCTATGGTACCACTTAGCTATAGAAGAGAATAGCAACTTGTCCCATAATTAGATCAGTTCTATTAGGACCTCACTGAAAAAGATGAGAGATTACTAATGCCATCTTAGAACTGGACCAGACATCCTAGAGAATTGATTGCTCCTTTCTTGGAACTTCCCTTACAGACAGATGGATGGCAAAGCAGGAAGGTCATCATGGGAGGAGGCATTGAGCCGCATTCGCAAGTGTTCCCATGTTTGTCCCTACCACAATGTGAGCTCCCTGACGATGTGGACCACATCTTGGAGGAAGTCTGGAGCACTGGAAATAGTGATGGATTTGTACCCCAAGAGACCTGACATAACCCCAACCCTCCAACTCTGACACTTCCTACCTGGGTGTCCTAGGGTGGGTCCCTTCATTTCTCGGGGACTGATCTGTAAAATGTGAAGGTTAAACTCAATGGTTTCCAAGGTCATTCCAAATCTCAATCTCATCTAAATTTTGTGTCTCCCCCAATGCCTGACATACTAGGTACTTTCTGAGTGTGTATTGAATGGAAATGGATTGAATTTGCCATGAAACATGGGAAGGATTTGAAGAGAGTGGTTCAGGGAGCAAAGAGACTTTCCTATTATCTTCCTCAGGGCACCATTCTCTGGGGAGTTTGGTGGGTACAGCCTTTTCCCATCAGCTTACATTGCTCATCTCTCATGCCATAGAAGATGGTCAGGAAAATACCAAGCAGCTGTCTGATGATGCTTAACTTTCTCCCTGGTCTAATACTTTAATTAAAATCAGTGAATTATTATTACTATTATTAAGGATTAACAAAAATAAACATGAATTAATAACAATTAGTTATAAGATAATATAATTATAATAAAATAAATGAATTATAATTGGTTATATATATGAATTATTTAAGGTTTTCAAAGTACCTGAAATTTTTTACTTCCTTTGATCCTTACAATAATTGGGTAAGGTGGGTGCTTTTATTTTCCCCATATTATAGATAGGGAAACTGGCACTCAGAGAGATTAAATAACTGGTCTAGGGTCACATAGCTAATCAATATCAAAAGCAGGACTCACACTCAGGTCTTTCTGACTCTGAGTCTGCTTCAGCACACACCTACTATATGCCAGGTAGAGTATTTTGGGGAGCAGCCCCTCAAAAACAACAACAGCGATTGCTAGATGATGACTTTGTGTTGAGAGAGGGGAGCAGTGTGGTACAGTGGATAGTAAAGTGGCCTTTGAATCAGGATGACTTGGGTTCATGTCCTGACTGTGACTGTAATCAGGAGTGGTGGCTATGTGATCCTGGATAAGTCACTTAGCTTCTCAATGCACCTAGGATAAGACTGTCATTTGCAGAGTGGGTGGAGGGGATTTCCTCACTAGGAGTACCCTATGGCTACCAAATCACAGGCCCAGACCACCAGGCAGGATACTGTCCTCAGTATTAGGAGAAACATGAAATTTGGATAAACTAAGCAGATCTAAACCTTGAGCTCAGTCTAAGAAGGGGATAAGGTACAGAAAAGATAACTATGATAAAAAGATTGCATGGAAAATGTACCAGAATAGGACAAAACAAAATGCTGTGAGTTTCCTGGGGGAAGTTATTACCAATAGAGTTGATCATGGATAACTTTGGGGCAGAGATGACATTGGAATTAGTCAATAGGTAGAGGAAGGGAGGGAAGACATTTCAGGATGCGGAAATGGTTTGATTGAAGGAAGGAGGCAGAGGGTATTCACTGGGTGTATTTAGTGAGCCATCCTCAGCTTGCTCCCTGAAGACCTGCTTCTTGGGTTGAATCAGCAAGAATTAAGCTAGGAGAACTCTTTTTGTGGTGGGTAAGAATTGGAAATCAAAGAAATGCCTATCAATTGGGGAGTGGCTGAACAAGCTATGGTATATGAGGATGATGGAATATTATTATGCTCTAAGAAATGACAAGCAGGATGATTTCAGATAGGCCTGGAAAGGCTTGTATGAAGTTATGTATAGTGAAGTGAGCAGAACCAGGAGAAAGCTGTGCACAGAGAACAGCAATATTGTTGGATGAACAACTGTGAGTGACTTAACTATTTTCAACAATACAATGATCCAAGACAATCCCAAAGGACTATTGATGAAACATATTATCCACCTCCAAAGAAAGAACTGATATTGATTGAACACAGACTGAAGCATGCTGTTTTTAACTTCCTTTCATTTTTTTCTTTTATTCAAGTTTTCTTATACAAAAATGACTAATATGGGGATGTTGTTCTTAATTGCGCATGTATAACCCATATCTGATTGCTTACTGACTCAGGGAGGGTAAGAGGAAAGAGGGATAGAATTTGGAACTCAAAACTTTAAATAAAATTTTTTATTATAAAAAAAAAAAGAATTAAGCTAAGGGGAGGAAGGAGAAGGGACAAATTCAAGATCCCCTGGAATTTTTGTGTCCTCTCATAGGCTGGCACATCTGACAAATAGTATCAAGCTGCCCACTCCCTTTGTTGACCAACAACATTTTCCCCTGCCAGCTTCACTTTGGACTTTTCCCTCATGGCCTAGGAGCCTCTTCACCCTGCCAGATCACTTTAGCCCTGGTTCCTCATCGGTATCCTCTACCCCCAGGCCCTCTCCTGTTGATTGGAGGGCTCCTGGAAGAACCTCCATTGAAGGAGGGTGTCTGCACCAGCCATCTCTTCATTTCCTACCAGGATGTTTGTCCTTTGGATCATGCTTCAGAAACTTCTTTATCAGACACCTGCACTATCAGCTCCCCTCACCCCTGGGCCCCATTTTTCCTCTGACTGGGAGGATGGTAGAGAGCTCCTCCCAGAACCTCCACTTGAGGGCGGGGCAGGGCTCCCAGAGCATTCCTCTCCTCATTTTCTTACACAGTCTGGACACACTCCTTTGGACTTTCCCATCATGTTAGATACCTTCCCTCTCCCCCTGCCCTTTCAACTTCCTTCTGTGTGCTGTCTTCCTCTATTAGACTGTAAAATCCCTGAGAGCCGGGAATGTCTCTTTCCCCCCTATTTGTATTCTCAGAGCTTACTACAGTACTTGGTACATAGTAGGCACTTAATAAATGTCTATTGACTGAATGACACAGAAAATTCTAAACCTCTGCAAAATGAGCTCTGGGGCCTCTCGTGCAAAGTTTTGTTATAGTTATGCAAACCAAATTCTGGTGTCCCTTTAATGCCAGATTGTGCATAAGGGCCCTGATGCCACATGGTAGAGTTGAGTGGAGAACAAAACAACAAAATCAATCACTGTGCTGTGATTTCAACTTGGTAACAAGGACAGCCATTGGATCAGATTCTAACGTTTGGAACTGAATTTTTGGACAGTGATGATGGAGGCAAAGTCCAGAGTGATTTCTTCATAGGATTACCTCCATCCTGGAAAGATCTTTTTAACTCTGTCTTTATTTTGCAGACCAAATGGCTGAGCACTGATGAATTCATGATAAAATGATTTTGTTTCTTTTGCAGAAAATCTCCTCCCCTATTCCACCCCATTCTCCCCAAAAACATGGATTCAAGGCCTAACTTTCCCCCTGAAAAATATGTCTTTCATTAAACTAGATCAGCCCAGACCAAAAAAAGAATCTGAGTTTTCCGATCTGGACAAGACAGGCAGGTTCTAATTAGGGGGCATATAATTGGAGAGGAACACAAGCCTAATGATTATAGGAAAATAGTTCACTGATGAAATAACAAGGAAACATTATATGGCGATGAGATTAAGGGGAAGACAAACGACCCTGTTATCTAAATCAATGCAGACTGTCAGGGAGCTTAATTTCACCAACCATTAGCCCAATGCCATTTTCAGAAGGCAATAACCCAGATGAGAGATTACCTTAAGGGGAAACTTAAAAAATAAGCACAATATGAACAAAAATACACTTAAATTTCATAAATCTGCTGGATCTTTTGCTATTCTTTAATATTTCAAGTGATTTGGGATTTTACTGGGGTCTTCTCATCACTGACCCCCAAGACAGTCCTTCTTTGATGTAGTAGATAGTTTTTCCTATGTCATGGTGACTACAAAATAAACAAGCAAACAAATTAATCAAAACCATGCCCTGGTGGGCCACCTTCTCCTAATGAGATTTTCCAAAATTATCTAGGCTGACCTCAGACACACAAGTCACCCACCAACTCATGTTTGAGATCTTGCCAGCTCAAAATCCAGGATCATAGGAATCATGGAACTGTGGAATCAGAGAATTTCATAATTAGAAGCAGCCTTGACTACCATTCAAGCCAATTCATGCCCCCAAAGAATACCCACTATAATAGACCCCATGAGTGGTCATTCAGCCTCTGCTTAAAGAGGTTCAAGAAGTGGGGAATCTCTGGGGGTCAGCTAGGTGGTGCAGAGGATAAAGCGCCAGCCCTGGATTCAGAAGGACCTGAGTTCAAATCTGGCCTCAGACACTTGACACTAACTAGCTGTGTGATACTGGGCAAGTCACTTAACCCTCATTGCCCTGCAAAAATAAATAAATAAATAAATAAATAAACAAATAAATAAACAAACAAACAAATAAAATAAAATAAAATAAAAAGAAGTGGTGAATCTCTGTCTTTCCTTGCAAGGCATTATTTTTAGTTCCTCCACCTCCCACCCCATATCAAGTCTATTTTTTTTGGAGGGGGGGGCAGGGCAATGAGGGTTAAGTGACTTGTTCAGGGTCACACAGCTAGTAAGTGTCAAGTGTCTGAATCTGGATTTGAACTCAGGTCCTCCTGAATCCAGGGCTGGTGCTTTATCCACTGTGCCACCTAGCTGCCCCCAAGTCTAATTCTTTGCAAAATTTCCCCATTGTTCCTACCTCTGCCCTCTAGGGACAGATTAGAGAAAGCCCACTGTCTATTACACATGGCGGCCTTTCAAATGTCTGAAGACATCACTTATGACCCACTCCCATGGTCTTCTCCAAGGCTAAATGTACCTAGTTCCTCAGCAATATTTATTTGGCCATATGGCACATTATGTCTCTAATCATCAAAGAATCAACGAGCATTCCTTAAGGTCTTAGTACTTGCTAGGAGCTGGCAATTAAAAAAAAAGGTGGGGGGGAGAGTAGGCCCTGTCCTCAGGGAGCTTACATTCTATTGGGGGAAACCGCATGGGCACTGATGGGTAAGTAAAGGATACAGATGGTATTTACCAACCTTTGCATGGTCTTGATCTTATTCACATTGTTCCTATGATATGTCACCCAGACTTGGACACAAAGATCTCAGTGTGGTCTGACCAGACCAGAGTATATATCAAATCCTACACTCTCCTCCCTGAGATTATTTGCCCTGACTCCTCCCTTCTCTGGGCTCCCATTGAAATGAACTCTTCTCTGTTTCCTGAAAGGACTAAACTATGATGCTGATGATAATATACATTGCCCACATTTCTAGAGTCCCTTAGAGGTGCAAAGCACTTTATTCCTCACAATCACCCTTTAAAGTGGGCATTTCAACCATTGTTGTCATCTCTGGGCCTCCATTTCCTACTCTGTAAATTAAGGGGGTGGACTATCTTTCATCTCTGATGTTATGGTATGTGCCTTCCTTCTGAGAGTGTCTTCCATTTGCATTGCAAATATCTCATATGTAGAGTTACTTGCATGTTGTCACCCTGTTAGAATGTGAGTCCCTTGAGGTCAGGCACTGTGTATTTTTTTCTTCCTCTTTTCCTTTCTATGTATGTCCAGAACTTAGCACAGTGCCTGGAACACTTACTAAAGATATATTGACTGCCTGACCTTGAGCCATTTTGCACAAGCAAAAGATACAGACCTAAATAGAGATATAATAATCAAATCCTTAACATCTAGGATGTTGAAGAACAAATTATAGAAATCATAACTATGTAAAAGAAAGTAATGATGTGCCATCAAAATTTCTGGAATGTAGCAAAAGTCATCCTCAGAGGTAAAATTTTAACCATA
This sequence comes from Dromiciops gliroides, assembly GCF_019393635.1. Lineage (NCBI taxonomy): Eukaryota > Metazoa > Chordata > Mammalia > Microbiotheria > Microbiotheriidae > Dromiciops > Dromiciops gliroides. Next base: position 23,283,050 of record NC_057864.1, on the reverse strand, counting down.
AGAACATATATTAATAAAATAATAAAGTAGATGATGAATAAAATGAATATATATTTCAAAATTGGAAAGCTAACACATAAACAAAGACAAAACATACCCCAAAGAAATATTGAAAATTAGAGGAGAAAGAGATAAATTGGAATCCTAAACAACTTAGGAATTGTGATGTTTAAAATCTAAATTGTGGTCGCCTTAAATCAGAAACTTCAGTTCCAGTCTAGCCTAGAGTTCCAGCCTGGTTGGATTCTTCCTGAAGTCCTCCTCCATGAGCCTGCTTTAATCAGGAACTTCCTAGCAAGCTGTTTGTGGAAGCTTTTTTATACATCTGGAACAGAGGTGATCCTTACACACTGCTTCAAGGTGATTGGTTGGTGTCATCCAAATCCATTGTCTTTGAAGGTGTTCTCAAGTTGAGTTCACAGTCTAGCTTCTGAGAACAATACCTTCTTAAGGGATAGCCAGGTGTGATTACAATCCAATTAACTTGAAGTAGGCTTAATTAGCAGTCAATTACTCTCACTTAATTCAATCAGTATAGATAAATCTCCAGGTGGGTCTTTGAGTATCTGCTAAATCCCATTATTTCATCACAGAATGATAATGAAAAGCAAGAGTGGATTCTTTGAAAAGACTGACAAAATTAGTAAGTCCTTAGCTAACCTGATTGAAAAAAATAAAGTGGAAAATCAAATTAACAAAGTGAAATTTTAACAAGCTCAAAGAAAAATATTTTTTCAGAACCTATTCTATGCAGTTGTATATGAACAAAACAGAGAACTTAAACAAAAATGAGGGGTTTCTGGATTATGTGACTAACAAGATGGAGGACTAAACATTATCTCTGATCCTCATGACCTCTTAAACTTCTCAAAACCAGGAATTATTCAACAAAGATAAAGCAGCCCCAGCTGTCTTCATGGTCTAGGACAACAAGAACCCAAAAGAAGCTAAAGAAACAAAACAAAACAAAACTCCATGAACTAATGTCGACCTTGAGCTCACTTAGCACCACTCCTCCCACTACAGGCAGCAAGGCTGGACTAGCCAGCCCAAGGACTGACACACTGGCTTGGAACAAAACCCAACTGCACACCCTGGTGCCTTCTCCCTCCTTTCAATGCTGTGGAGGTCCAGGCTCCCAGCTTCAGAAGTCTTCTAGGGCCTCAGTGTCCAGAGCCATGGCAGTGTTCTGTGCTGCAAAAAGATTGCTGCAGGAGTGTGGAGAAACAGAGGAAATAGGTAGGACATGTACTGGGCTTGAAATGGAGCTCAACTCCACACCTCAATACCCCTCTGCCTGTCCTCAGAGCCCTGCAGACCCAAACCCTGAACAGAAGAAATGACCCAGGATTGCAGTGGTACCAGTGGGAGCCAGGGAACTGAAGAACAGAAGAAATGGGATGGGACACTGTGATTTTAAAAATCTAATGTGTGTCCTTACCTGCCCCCCCCCAGTTTTTTGGGGGGAAACTAGCTAAGATTTACTGATAAATTCAGCAAGAGTTTAGGCTTTTAAGCATTTATTAAAAAGTAAAGATAACACATGGAGTACAGTAAAGCAAGAAAAGCCTATCTCCTTTCCTCTCTCTCTGCCACCAACTGAAGTCCCAGAATGAAAAAAGTGATCCTCAGCGGCTTCTCCCAGAAGCCTGTGTGGGGCAGTCCCCCCACACAACTCCAAGCTAATTGGATGGTAGCATTGATGACTTACAGGTGGTCTATAAATAGACATAACTTCTGGAGGTCAGGCAGCTTCTGGACGCTAGTCACATGCTTTCTTTTCAGGGGAGCATCACCCTGGTTCTCACAATGTCTTCCTCAGTAGTGGGTGGCACCCTGATTCTCACAACAGATAGAGATAGAGAGAGAGAGAGAGAGAGAGAGAGAGAGAGAGAGAGAGAGAGAGAGAGAGAGAGAGAGAGCGTGAGCGTGAGCATGAGCATGAGCATGAGCATGCGTGAGCATGTGTGCTATGCAGGACTGTGCTGCATGCCATTAAACCTGAAAGAAAGAGCCTAACATCTAGCTGGGCCAATTCTGACCCCCCTAAAGGGGAAGAGACCTAGGCTGATGAATTGTGAATTACCCAGAATGGGAGGAGGATGAGATGCTTTGAGATCTAGTTCCCAGAAAAACCACCATCTGAGAGGAGGGAATCAGAAAGTGAGCAATAAAGGAAAATAAGGGGGGGGGGGGAGAAGACTGAAATTACCAAAGATCTCTGAAAGAAGAAAACTCAAAGACTTTGAACATAAGTAGGTAAATCATTAGGGAAAATATTAATAGTAGAAGGAAATAGGGCTCCTAGATCTAGTAAATGAGTTCAGGCATCATAAAGGAAAATGATCCAACACTTAATGAGATGTAGGACCCTGTGGGATGTGAGGAGAACATGGAACATCATCTTTTTTTCTGCGTGGTTTAAAAGAGAAATGAGAATTATGAAATCAGAATTTATGGCCTTCATAGGAAAAATAATTGGCAGAATAGAAAAACTTAAGTCTGTTTTAGCAATTCTCACTACTGAAACAAAAGAGAGAACAATTTATTTGGCATGCAAATGCACTAAATTGAAAGACAATCTAGAAAAAACAAAGCAAAAAACAAGAACATTAAAAGAAAATGTGCTCTTTTCTCAAGAAAAAGCATACTGATCTTGAAGACAGCATGTGTAGAGACAACCTAATATTTATAGGTCTCTCAGAAGAATACAACTGGTCAAAAATCTCATGTTTCTTTAGGTTTGCAGTCACTTGTTTGCTAACAAAACTGAGAACATAAAAATATAATACCTTTAAAATATAAATCATCTAAAATATCAGAAGACCAGGTAGACATCATAAATAGCTTAGTCTCAGAAAAGGAAATAGATATAGCTGTAAGGGAACCATAAAAGGAAAAACTCTTGACTTTGATGAATTCACAGGAGAATTCTATTTTAGTTCACAAATTATTCTCAAAAATTAAGAGAGCACTGAACCAGAATCCTTTTATGAGAGAAATGTAATACTGACATCTAAACCAGGGGAGGATAAAACACAGAAAGAAAACCATAGGCCAGTGTCAAAAAGACTACAGTGATTTATCCAGAAAAGGATTCATTATGACCAAATGGGCTTTATGCCAAGCATGCAAGAATGGTTCAATATTACAAAAATAATCAACATAATTAATCATATTAAAACTCCAAGCATTTGAAGCACATGGTTATCTTGATAAATGTAGAAAAAGTCTTTGACAAATAACAACATATCTATGCTAAAAACTACAAAGTAGAAGCATTTTAAAAAAAAAATCATTTATCTAAAACCAAAATCAAGCATAATATGCTTGATATAAATATAGGAGTGAAACAAGATTGTCTACTTTCCCTATTAATAATTAATATGGTTCCTAGAGTGCTAGCAACAGCAATAAAACAAGAGAAATATAAGGTATAAAGATAAAAAGGAGATAAAACTATACCTATTTGCTAATTATTTAATGCTATACTTAGAAAATATTGGGGAATCAAGAAAAATACTAATTTGGACAATTAATAGTTTTGGCCAAATTGAAGATTACGAAATAAATCCTCAAAAAATCAAAAGCATTTCTATTTAATATTTTATTCCCCCCCCCCGCAATTATATGTTTACCTCCTACTTTCTTGTAGGGTAAGATAGATTGCTATGCCTAACTCTTTGAGATAGATTTGATAAGAGTTAACATCCAAGCAATCGCCTTAACCTTTCCCATCTTTCCCTCAATTGTAAAAGCTCTTTTGTACCTCTTTTATGTGAGATAATTTACTCTATTCTTCCCTTCCTTCCCCCCTTCTCTCAGTGCAATCCTCTTTCTCACCCCTTAATTTTATCTTATTTTGTTTTAGATATAATTTCCTCATATTCAACTCAAACCTGTGCCTTCTATCATCTTCCCATGTAGGAATACAAACAATTTAAAGTTAATGAATCCTTTATTATTTCTCTTTCCTGTTTACACCTTTTATCTTTCTCTTGAGTCTTCTATCTGGAAGTCAAATTTTCTCTTTACCTCTGGTCTTTTCATGAGGAATGCTTGAAAGTACTCTATTTCATTCAATGTCCATTTTCCTCCCTGAATAATTATGCTCAGTTTTGCTAGATAAGTGATTTCTGGTTGTAGTTCTAGCTTCTTTGCGTTCTGTAATTTCATATTCCACACCTCCCCCATTCTTTTGATGTAGAAGCTGATAAATCTTGTGCTATCCTCACTGTGACTCCATGATAATTTAATTGTTCCTTTCTGGCTGCTTGCAATATTGACTCCTTGACCTTGGAGCCTTGAAATTTGGCTGTAATATTCCTTGGAGTTTTAATTTTGGCATCTCTTTCAGGAGGTGATCAGTGGGTTCATTCAGTTTCTATTTTACTCTCTGATTCTAGAATATCAGGGAAGTTTTCCTTGATAATTTCATAAAAGATGATGTCTAAAACCAAGACACAGTAAAGCAAATCCAAATGAATAAAAAGATAGAGGCCAATATGAAATATCTCCTTGGAAAAACAGCTGACCTGGAAAATAGGTCCAGGAGAGATAATTTGAAAATAATTGGACTACCTGAAAACCATGACCAATAGAAGAATTTAGACAGCATCTTCCAAGAGATTATCAGGGAAAACTGCCCTGATAGTCTAGAAGCAGAAGGTAAAATAGAAATTAAAAGAATCCACTGAATAACCTCCTGAAAGTGATCCCCAAAAGGAAAACCTCCAGGAATATTATAGCCAAATTCCAGAGCTCCCAGGTCAAGGAGGAAATATTGCAAGCAGCTAGAAAAAAGAATTCAAATACTGTGGAGCTACAATAAGATAAAGCAAATTCTAGCAGCATCTATATTAAAGGACTGGAAAGCATGGAATATGATATTCCAGAGGGTAAAGGAACTGGGATTACAGCCAAGAATCATGTACCCACCAAAACTGATCATAATCTTTCAGAGGAAAAGATGGGACTTCAATGAAAAAAAGGATTTTCAGGCATTTGTGAAGAAAAGACTTGAACTCAATAGAAAATTTGACTTTCAAATACAAAACCCTAGAGAAGCATAACAAGGTAAACAGGAAAAAGACATCATGAGGGATATTAAAAGATTAAACTGTTTACATTCCAACATGGGAAGATAATACTTCTAACTCATAAGAACTTTGTCAGTATTAGGGTAGCCGAAAGGAATACACTTAGACAGAGGATGCAGATCTGAACTGAGTATGAAGTGATGATTTCTCTCAAGCATTTTTTTTTTGTTTATCCTTGTTCTTTGTGGGGCAAGCAGGGTGGTGTGTCTTATGTTGGGAACCAGATTTGGGCTTGGGGCCTCCTGGGTCCAGGGCTGGTGCTTTGTCCACTGTGCCACCTAGCTAGCACATGATGACATCTTTAAAATAGGGTAGAGGGGTAGGAGGAATGCTCTGGGGGAGGGGGAAGGGGACAGGTGGACCGGGGAGAGGTGGCTCACATAAAGGAAATAAGAAAAAAGCTTATGGAGGGGAGGGGAAGAGTGGGAAGGAGTGGGGGAGTGAGTGAACCATACAATCATCAGAATTGGCCCAAAGAGGGAATAACATACATACTCAAGTGGGCATACTAATATATTTTGCCCTGAGGGAAAGTAGGAAAGGAAGAAGATAAGGGTGGGGGGAAAGGGGAAGGAGGGCAGGGCAGATCAGGGGAGAGAGCAGTAAAAAGCAAAACACTTTTGAGGAAGGTGAAGATGGTCTGCATAACTGCACATGTATGGCCTATATTGAATTGTTTGATTTCATATGGAGGGCTGAGGAGGGAGGGAGGAAGAAAAATTTAGAACACAGAATTAGCTCAAAGACCTTAATCTCATCAGAGTGGGCTCAAGGAGGGAATCACATTCACACCCAATTGGGAGGAATAATCTATTTAACCCTACAGGAAAGTAGATGGGGAAGAGGATAAGGAGGGGAGGGTGAAAGAAAAGAGGGCAGAGAAGGGGAGGGGGCATCCAGAATCAAAACACTTTTGAGGAGGAATAGGATAAAAGAAGATAGAAAATAGAGTAAATATCATGGGAAGGCAATAGGGTGGAGGGAAATAGTTCTGATGATTGACTATAATGGTAAAATGTATGGTACCTACTTTGCTGTTCTATTGTGAAGAAAATTCTTTGTCAAGTTTAAGGTACTATATAAAAGTTATGATGAATAGGATGCTATCAGAAAGGCCTGTAAAGACCTACATGAACTGAAGCAGAGTGAAATGTACTGTATACAAAATAATAGCAATAGTGTTAGATGATCTGCTGGGAAGCATGTGGTTATTTTCAGCAAGGCAATGATCCAATATAACTCCGAAAGACTTATGAAAATTGCAATCCGTCTACAGAGAAAGAACTGATGGTATCTGAAAACAGATTGAAATACATTTTTTTTTTACAATTCCTTAATCTAAAGTTTTGTTTTTATCTGTTTTCTCTCACAACCTAGCTAATATGGAGATGTTTTCCATGGCTACTCATGTATATCTTATATTGAATTGCTTGAGTTCTTGGGGGTAGGAGGTGGGAAGGGAGGGAGTAAGAGAAGTTGGGACACAAAGCTTTAAAAAATTGATGTCAAAATTTGTTTTTACATGTAATTTGGAAAATAAAATTATAAACAGAAAAAAAGATAATGTCTAAGCTCTTTTTTAAAAATCATGGTTTTTAGGTAGTTCAATAATTCTTAAATTATCTATCCTTGATCTATTTTTCAGGTCAGTTGTTTTTCTGATAAGGCATTTCACATTTTCTTCTATTTCTTCATTATTTTGATTTTTCTTATCATTTCTTGATGTCTCATGGTATCACTACCTTCTACTTTCCTGATTCTAATTTTTAAGGAATTATTTTCTTCAGTAAACTTTTGTACTCCCTTGTTCCAATTGACGAATTCTATTTTTAAGGGGTTCTTCTCTTCAGAAAATTTTCATATATCTTTTCCATGGAGTAAATTTTGTTTTTTAAGACATTCTTCTCTTCAATGGATTTTTGCCTCTTTTATCATTTGGCCTATTTTGTTTTAAAAGTGTTTTCTTCAGTATTTTTTTTGTGCCTTCTTTACTAAGCTGTTGACACTTTTTTCATGATTTTCTTGGATCACTGTGATTTCCTTTCCTAATTTTTCCTCTACCTCCCTTATTTAAATTTTTAAAATTCTTTTTTCGTGCTTTCATTGCCTAAGAACAATTCATATTTTTCTTTGAAGCTTTGAATGTAGCAGTTTTGACATTGTCACCTTCTTTTGAGTTTATGTTTTGATATTTGTAACCATAGGAACTTTCTATACTGATCTTCTTTTATATTGTTGTTTGCACATTTTCCCAGTATCTTCCATGACTTTTAACTTTAGATATTAAAGTTGGGTTCTGCTCTCAGATGTAAGGGACCCTGTCACAACCTTCAGGGTTTTTTTGCAGCTGTTTTCAAAGGTAGTTCTGGGAGGGGAGCGGGTCTTTTCTTTTTTTTTTTCTTTTTTTTTTTTTTTCCAGGTTTCCAATCGGGAGATTTATTTAAACAGATGAATGCAACATGGGCCTCTTCATGTTTGCACTTAGAAGAAGGTGTTGGGCCTCTTGGTAGTGAAGTGTGGCTTGTGCTGGCGCCGCAGGACTCTGTGGGGCAGCGGGAACTTGATTTTGGAGTCGTGGAACTGCTTGACTGCAGGCCGGCGGCATTTGCTGGCAGGAATTTCTTCCACTTTCATAATCTGGATGGAGTGGGCCCTGGCACGGTGACGGGCCCCCATATCTCGGTAGCACTGAGTGACAGCACCAGCAGTGGTCAGATCCCTGTACTCTCTGTACATGTTGTGGGTCCCACTCCTGGAATCGTAGCGCAGCCAGATGCCAAAGTTTTTCACCCGAAGAGGGGTCTTTTCAAAGACCTGTCCACAGTACACAATTTCTCCAGAAGACTTCTTCATCTTTTTCAGTTGGGAAACAAAGTACCAGAATCGGGACTTTGCTACGACATGATTAGGAGCAAAGATGCGCATCCGATAAAGAGGTGGCACTGGACTCTTGGGAGTAGGCAGGCATCTTCCAACTACCTTATACTCTCTCAGAGTGCCCGAGGCCTTCATGGTGCTGCCGCCTCACTCCCCGCCAACCCGCAAAAGGCACCAACCCGCAAAAGGCAGGGGTCTTTTCTTCCAAAGTGGTATGATATAAGGTAAGGTATGCTTACTATTCTCCTGCCCTGTGCCCTGCCTGGTCTGTGAATGACCACAAGCACTCTTTTCAGTGTTGGAACTGTGACTAGTGTCTTTGTTCCCCTGCAGCCACAAGTTCTAATGTGCTAGTGCTCCTCCTCACCATGGGACTGTGACCTAGGACTGTAATGTGGCAGTACAATAGAATCCTATCCCCAGTGCCAGCAAGGGACCCCTAAAATATCCGTCTGACCAGTTTTCTGATCCCCTTACTGTGTGTGCTAACAGTTGTGGAAGCTGCCACTGTAGCCACTGATTCAGTTGCTCCCAAAGCCTGCTGCTGGTTTTCTGGGGTGTGGCCTGTGCTGTACTTACCACAGCTATACCCTGGAGCTCTACTGTGCTCCACTTTTGCCCTGGTGCAAAAGACCAACTTTTAAAGTCATCTTGGGCTGGAAAATGATTTCACCTCATCCTTTTGTGGGTTCTACCACAACAGGTTTCACTTTGAGGCATTATTTAAAGTTATTTAGGGGGGAATTTTGGAGAGAGCTCAGGCAAGTTCACCATCTTGCCTCAATGCCCCAACAGTATTTCTATATAACACCCACAAAATCCAAAAAACAATAATATAAAGGAAAGTCCTCTTTGTTTAAAATTTTCTGCTGGCACCCAAGCTATATGAACAATATACTTGCATATGTGTGTATGTATATGTGTGTGTGTGTGTGTGTGTGTGTGACTAATAACCATTCTCCAATAGCCAATGTTCAAATGATATGAACAAATAGCTCTCAAGAGAAGAATCACAAAGTATTTGCAACAACATGAAAGGCTTTTTCAATGTATTCATCAGTTATGCTGATTTTTTCCTCTTCATTTTCTTTTTCTTTTTTGCCTTTATAAATACTATTTGTCACATGAAATGGCTCTCTGGGAGAGTAAAGGAAAGAGATACTAGGGATAACTGTGATGATCTAAAAAGCAAAAGACATCAATAAAAACTTATTTTAAAAAAGAAATAGAAGCTTGTTCAACAGAATCCAAATAGAAATCTTAAATAATATAATGCCAGAAAAAGAAACTGAACTAGTTGTATAGGAACTACCAAGGGTGGAGGGAAAACTCTTGGTCCAAATGGATTTACAGTAGAGTTCTATCAAACTTTTAAAGAACAATTAAAACATATTCTACAAAAATTATTTTTTAAAATTTTGAAAGAAAATACTATATGAAACTCCTTTTATGAAAATACCTCTTTGTCTTTCTTTGTATCTCCTGGGCTTGGCACAAAATAAGCTTTTAAAAAATGTTTGTTGACTTGTAAAATATATTCCTGATACCAAAACCACAAAAGAATAAAGCAAAAAAAGAGAAGTATGGACTGATACCATTAAATGATTTTTTTAACAAAAATTTTAAACAAAAATTTTAAAACAAAAGTCTATTTCTCTTCCTCCCAAAATACCAAAACAAAACCCAACAACTGTGTTTTAGCTAAGAAAGCATTCATTATGGGAGATGGATTTATATTAGAGATACAAGGATGATTCAACATTAGTAAAATAATTAACATTATAAATCATAATAAAGATAAAAAATCCCAACAAAACACATAATTATCTCCAAAGATAACATAAATCTTTGACAGAGCATAACATTCATTTATATTATAATCCTACAAAGTATATTTATGAAAGCCTGTAAAGGATAAGATTAGAAAACTTTTTTTTTGTTTTTTAGTGAGGCAATTGGGGTTAAGTGACTTGCCCAGGGTCACACAGCTAGTAAGTGGTAAGTGTCTGAGGCTGGATTTGAACTCCTGACTACAGGGCTGGTGCTCTATCCACTGTGTCACCTAGCTGCCCCAGAAAACTTTTAATATGACAAAAATTATCTATCTATTAACAAAAGCTAACAGTATACATGATGGGAATACATTAGATACCTTCCAAGTTGGTACAGAATTAAGTTAAAAGATGTCTCTCTTTTCCCACTCTTACCTTATATAATTCTAGAAATATTAGTAACAGCAATGAGACAAAGGAAGGATATTAAAGGCATAGAGATAGGCAAAAATAAAAGAGAATAAATTCTCATTTGCTGATGACAAGATGGTTCACTTAGAAAATCCTAGCAAATCATCAAAGAAACTTTTCAGTTATTCAGTTTTGTCTGACTCTTCTCAACCCCTTTTCTTGGTAAAAATACTGTAGTAGTTTGCCATTACCTTCTTGAGCTCATTTTACAGATGAAGAAACTGATGCAAAGAGAATTAAGTTTCTAGTCCAGAGTCACATGACTTCAAAATAAATTTGGATTGACAGCCATTTTACATGACAATAATAGAAAGGTATGTACCCTCAAAATAACTACAGAATACATAAAATATCTGGGAGCCAATCTACCAAAATGTTTTAATACCTGTGTTCTTACAATTATCAAATCTTTTTAGAGAAACCAAGAAAAATTTAAATAGCTGGAAGAATATTCAGTGCTCATGCCTGGGTTCTTTCAATATAATTAATAGTATGATAATACTATCAAAGTTAATTTACCGATTTAGGGCTATGCTCATAAAACTTCCAAATGGGTACTTTACAGAGTTAGACAAAATAATGTCATAATTCATTTAGAGGAATAAAAGATCATGAATATCAGGGAAATGATGGGAAAAAAGTAAATAATGTTGGGGAAGATTATTTCCAGACCTCAAACTATATTTTAAAATGGCAACCATCATACTTCTTGGGATGTGGTTTAAAAATAGAGAAGTAAACCAAAGGAACAGACTAGACAAGGAAGAATCAGAAATAACTGATCTCAATAACCCAGTGTTTGATGAATCTGAAAACACAAATTCCCTAGGAAAGAACTGTCCATTTGATAAGAACTGCAGGAAAAACTGCAAAGCAGTCTGGCAGAAATTAGCTTTAGGTCAAGATCTTCCACTATATTTCAAAATAAACTGAAAATGGATATGTAATATATATATGTATATATAAAAGATCTTATCATGAAAAAATAAAAAGAGAATCAGATCATATATCTTTCTCATCTGTGCGCAGGAGATAAATTTTTAACCAAACAAGGGACAAAGACAATTATAAAAGAGAAAATGGGTAATTTTGATAGCATGAAATTGAAATGCTTCTATGTAAATAAAATGAATAGGACTAGAATGAGAAAGGAAGCAATTGAACAGAAAAGACTTTATGTCAAATATCTCTGATATGTCTGGAAATTTGCCTCCCAACTTGAGCCTCAATTTCCTCCTCTATAAAATGGGGAGGGGGACTAAATAATTTATTTCTACGATCTTTCTGTTCCAGTTCTAACATCTTATAATTTGCTCTGTTTTTCTCTCCACCCCCCCCCCCACCCTCTGCCAGAGAGGCAGCAGGGGATGGTTGAAAGAGTACCGGACTGGAAGTCCATGGCAGGATGAAAACTCTATCCTTGATTCATTATTTAACCTAGTACAAGTCCCTTTCTCTCTCTGGGCCTTAATGTCTCCATCTGTCAGATTAGGGGCTTGGCCTAGATCTTTAAGGTCTCTTCCAGTTCTTAATGGTGATCTGCTCTATTGCATGACATCACCAGGCAGCTGTGGAGGCTGGGCTGAGAGGTGTTGTACTCTCTTTCTTCCTTTTACCGGAATCCATGGATGGACAGCTCTCAGTGGGAAAGTATGCTGTATAGGCATTAAGGGAGAGAGCTTTACACTTCATTATCGGGTTGGAATTACTTCCTTTCATGACCAAATTTGCTTCTTCAATCCATATGGTGTATGAGTCTTGTCAATGGCCAGTTGCATATTCCATGAAAACTTGAATGTGTTTTTGTTTGTTTTTGTATTTTTTTAATGAAAAATGTTATTAGTTTTTGAAGCCAAAAGCTTACCAAAACTCCTTAGGCTACACTGGAAGTTGATCTAAAGTAAATATAACAAGGTTAACTTGGAAACGTCTCAGTGGAAGTTTAATTATGTGAAACGGCCAGAAGAAGCCCCTTGTAGCCATCTGCTCTGTTGCTGTTGAATAGAGCTTCCTTGGAGACCACAGCTCTGCTGGGGAGCTCCTCACACGATGAGATGCTTGCTGATCCAGTTCCTGGCAGTAGCTCACAAAAATAGTAGACCAGGGCAAAGAAGATGGAGACAGCAGCCTCAGCATGCAGGCTGGGATTCCATGAGGACTGAGTGGTAGTTGTGTTGGAATAGGAGGCAAAAGAAAGCAAGGAGAAGAGAAGGCAGGACGGAAAGAAGGAAAAAAGGAAGGAAGGAAAGAAGGAAGAAGGGAGGGATAAAAGGAGGAAAGATGAAGAAAGAGGAGTTTGGAGGAATAAAGGAAGAGAGGAGGAAAGAATAAAAGGGGAGGAAGGAAAAAGAAAGAAATGAAAAAGATGGATGAAATAAAAGATATAAATAAAGAAGAAAGAGAAAAGAAGTGTGGGTGTCCAAGGAAGAAATAAAAGAGAAAGAAAGAAAAGAAAAAACAAAAAGGGAAGTAAGGAAAGATGTTATAAAGAATAATGAAGGAGAGAGAAAGAGAAAGAAGAGATAACGTTGGGAAAGAAAAGGAAACAATGGAGGTAGGAAAAGAAGACAGGATGAAAAGTAGAAAGAAAAACAATGAAGAAAGAAAGAAGGAAGGGGAGGAGGGGAAAAGGAAGGTAGGAAAAGAGAAAGAAAAAATGAAGAAAGATGAAAAGTGAAAAAGGAAGAAAGAGGGAGGGAAAAGAAGGAAGAAAGAGGATGAGGGAGGGAGGAAAGAAAAAGGGAAGCAAGTGAGGGAAATATGGAAGGAAAGGAAGGAGGAGAGCAAGGAAGGGAGGAAAAGAAAGGAAGGAAGAGAGGAAAGGAAAAGAAAGACGGTAGCAAGGGAGGGGGAAAAGGAAGGAAGGAAAGAAAGAAAGAAAGAAAGAAAGAAAGAAAGAAAGAAAGAAAGAAAGAAAGAAAGAAAGAAAGAAAGAAAGAAAGAAAGAAAGAAAGAAAGAGGGAAGAAAGCCATTCATTAAAACAGGCCCAAGAGGAGTTATTGTCAGGGCTGACCTCAGAGAAATTTAGGGAGGAGATTAAATTGGCCTTCAATGTCCTTTGCTTTTTATTGGTGACCTCATCACTCTACCTCATCTTTTACCACACAGTACCCCACTCATGTTCCACATATCACATCCCTTCCACCTTCTTTATCAATGTTTACCAGACTCACATTTCATGAAATCTAGAGTCAAGGAGAGACCCTTGACAGTTGGACGACACGGCCTCTCAATTGCTCATTCTACAGACCAGGCACCTGAAGCTTAGAGAGAAAGGCCACATCAATGATCTGGGTTGGTAAAAGGGGCAGTCTTGGGACCCTGGAGGAGAAGATTTGACATCTTGGCTCTGCCCCTGACTTTCTGTGTGACTCTAGTTAAGCACCTCTAGGTCCTTATCTGTTGAAAGAAGAGGTTCTAGTAGGAAGGGTCCTTGGGCATTGGTCATCCATTTCAATTTCCTAGGATTTTATAATACTCTTTGTTTTTGTTTTTTTTAGTGAGGCAATTGGGGTTAAGTGACTTGCCCAAGGTCACACAGCTAGTAAGTGTTAAGTGTCTGAGGCCGGATTTGAACTCAGGTACTCCTGACTCCAGGGCCGGTGCTCTATCTACTGCGCCACCTAGCTGCCCCTATAATACTCTATCTTAAACTAAGGCTATTGTTGACTAGTGACATTCAAGGCTTCAGGAGCCTCCTTCGTAAGTGGGAGGGTGGACCGTGGAACCAGATAAGTGCTAGTATCTTCCAGGTTTGATTCTAATGGCACAAACAGGATGATGAGGTGACTTCCCCCTGTGGCAAGTGCCTCCATTGATGCAAATCAGCAACTAGTCAGTAACTGAGCCCTGGTAAGTGAGTTGCCTGGGGGCAACAAAGAGATTAAACATCTTGGCCACGGTTTCACAGCCAGTATGTATCAAAGGTAGGACTTAAACTGGGGTCTTCCTAACTCTGAGGCCCATGATGCCTCTCTCTTATGCTTGGCATCACAGGTGGAAACTTGGAAGGTAGCTTAAAGACCATTAGTTCAACCTTTTCATTTTATAGAGAGAAAACTGAGGGCAAGAAAAGAGAAGTGATTTGCTCAAAAGAGCATAGTAAGTGGCAGACCAGGCCCTGCAGCCTACCATGGTGGATAGAGCACTGAACTCAGAGTCAGAAAGACCTGAGTTCAAATCTTTGTATGTGACCGTGAGCATGGCACTCTCCTATTCTGTCTTTGTTTCCTCATCAGGAAAAATGAAGGAGCTGGACTCATTGACCTCTAAGATCCATCCTGATTCAAATATAAGATTCTGGGACTCAAAATTAAAGCTCTTTCTACTTAGACAGTCAGCAGACATTTATTAAACACACTCCCTACCAGGTTATGTGCTAAGCACTAGGCATATAGACAAAAGGCCAAAACTTGGTGTACTATCCTCTCTCCATTCTCCTATTATTATTAACAATCATTTGTGATAAAATACTCAGCTGAAGTCTGATGCCTCATTGAAATGTGGAGCTCATGGAGATGGCATTCAAAGACAAAGGGCGTAATAGAATTACAGAATAATTGACCATGGAGAGGTAATGAATTCATTTCGCTGAAGACTCCTGGGCAGAGTCAAGGACCTCTCAGGTTATCCAAATAGGAAATAAATCACCAAGGAAAACAGTATTCTGTTTGAAAGAAAGCAGCCTCGGCGACTGAGGCCACCCAACCAGCCTCCCTTGTGTGGGGAGCTGTTGGGGGAGGGAGAAGACTGAGGCAAATACCATCATCACTTCCTTCTAGTGGATAACCATCCCCATTACTCAGAACTAAGAGGTGGAAGTGCCCCAAATGGCCCCTCCCAGCTTCTCCACCACTCCCCAATTGCCAAGAGTCTCTGTTGTCTCTGAGGCTTAAGATCGAGGCTTATTAGCAACCAGCTGCAACCCATCCAAACCCCCATTAGGGGAAAGCAGGGCCTTGGCTTTTCCAAGCAGGTGATTGATGCTGCCTTATAGCTCCCACACCTGCTCTTTGAAAACTGCTATAAAATGTCAGGAGGCAAGCCAGAAAGAAAGTCTGCAGCAGACTTCCCCAGGCCAAGCCAGAAGAAGGGAGAACCGCAGGGGAGGAGGTGGGAACATGGGAGGGAGGCTACTGGGGAGATCAAAGCAAACAAGCCCCTGCTTTGATTGGTCCTGGAAGAGGGAGGCTGCATGGGCCAGATCTCTTCCCTTGGAGCAACTAAGGAAGGGTAATGATGGGGATCATTATCATAGTGATAAAGTTGCCATAGCTGCTTTCGGGAAAGATCTTTGTGATCCAGGTGGCACAAGCACAGCACTCCCCCAACCCAACTCTAGGATGCCCTCCCTTCCCAACATGCACTTGTGTTGGTGTGCTGAGTCCTCCACAGGTTTGCCTACTGTCTTGGGTTCTAGGGCACTCCTCCTGTAGGTCATGAGCCCCCAGTGGTGTGCTTCCCATTAACAGTGACTGAATCCAACATCTTTAACTCTTAACAAAGGCATTTACTAAGATGTTGCAGTAAAGACAGTAGCCACAACAATATTTCTCCCCCATCCCCAAACCTTGGACAGATCCTTCCTCAACCGTGGGAATAGTGGGCATGAAATTAGAATACAGTGGTAATAAGGCATATAAGTAGGGAATATATATGGATACAGCAACTAAAAACTCAGATATTACTGAGCCTCAAAGTCCTTTCTTTTCTTAGCAGAGCATCACAAGCCTAGTCAGGCACAGAATCTCTGAGAAGTAGGTTCCCCAGTTGGGCTTCCAGAGACTGTTTGTTGAAGGGTGAAGTGATGGCTGTGAATCCATGCCTGGATTTCCTTTTCATTGCTGGGGTTATGCTACTTGAAGCTGCTTCATAGCCCGAGTAACTGCCTTTGTGTTCACATGGACACATGAAGTAGATATCTCTATTCCCTCAATCATGACCCAAACTCACCAGAACTGACAAACTCTCCAACTGATGGATAGAGTGCCTCCCTCCAGGTGAGTATCTATATTGTTAGATGCTATGACCAAGGACAGAGGAGGAAAGAAAAAAACACCTTCCTAGATGTGAAGAGCCAGGTTCTTCCCTCTTTGATTCACCCAAACTATCAATTCTTGACTGTTTCCAGGACTCAGACATCCAAAACCCCCATAAGGGCATCGATAACTCATGTCCATACAGTGGCATTACTCTCCTCTGATTCAATGGGAGGGAGACAACACAGGTCGTTAACCTATTAGTACATCAACTCAACTATTATAATAGGAAGAGTACACCAGGGTTGTTTTTTGTTACAGGCAAGGAAACTCAGTCCAAGAAAGGCAGTGACTCACCCAAGGTCATACAATTAGTAAATAACAAATAGGGATGATTTTAACCTAGCTCCTCTGCTGGCAAGTTTAGTGTTCTTTCAGTGGATTGCAGGATTCTGAGATGGGCAGGAGCTTACAGGTTATCTAGTCTGACCACATCATTTTAAAGAGAAGAAAATAGAGGCAGAGCCCCAGTTTGAGCTGAGGTAAATCAGTCTCCATATCCACCTTGGGCTGGCTCTCATAATTAAATATGGGGGAGTTTGCAATAATACCTGGGTATTCTGACTCTTCTCCTGAGCTCCTTGGGGCTCTGTACACATGAATGAACAAATGAATGAATAAATACAAAGGAATGTGCTGGGAACAGGTATGACATGAAGATGGTTATCACACGGTAGCACCCAACACATTTAATGAAATTTAACAAGCCTTTATTAAGTACTTACTTTGTACCAACAACTAGGGATACAAATATAATACAAAGACATTTCTTCCCCTGAAAGAACTTAAATTTTAATAGAGGGAGACAACATAAGTAGAAGAAGGGTGGCCAAGGGATAGCTAGGTGGCTCCAAAGTGCACAGAGTGCTGGGTTTGAAATCAGAAAGAGTCCGTGACACACAGCTGCCCCCAGGAAATGATGTTTTGATGAACTACCCTGAGGCCTACTTGCCCTGCCTGTGACTTCTCAGATTAATAATAACAGTAGCTAACAATAACAGCATTGTAAAGACTAACAAGGGGGCAGTTAGATGGCACAGTGGTAAAGCATCGGCCCTGGATTCAGGAGTACCTGAGTTCAAATCCGGCCTCAGACACTTAACACTTACTAGTTATGTGACCCTGGGCAAGTCACTTAACCCCTCACTAAAAAAAGAAAAAAGAAAAAAAAAAAAGAAACATGATGAGACATCCATTTTGCTTCACTGTGCATACTTGTCAGAGAGGTTTTCTTTTTCTTGAATTGGGGGAGAGTTGGACACAACTGAAACAACTGAACAACAACATAAAGAGAAAACAATGTTTTTCAATTTTAAAAAGTAATAGAAAGGGGCAGTGAGAAATTAGGGTTAGGTAATAGAAAATGCCACTCCACACTGCCTCTCTAATTTATATCTATAATTTGTATAATTCCTAAAATCATGGGGGTTTAGAACTGGAGAGGATTTGAAAAATCATCTAAGCCGATTTCTTCCCCATTTAAAAAATGAAGAAGCTCAGGGCAAAACAAATGGCTGCCTTGCTGAAAGATACAAAGGTAAGGGGGGTGCTGGTAAAAGTTGAACAATCAGCTCTCTGAAAAAGTAATGTTTACCTGACACATTTTTAAATTTAATCTGCTTTACTAACATTTTTCCCCATCACTTTCTCAAGTCTAGACAATCAATAAAATAAGAAGCCTGATTGCTGGCATTGGCTTATTTTCAATAAGCTCACACTGAAAATTTAACAATTGGCTCTCCCTAGCCAGTGGAGTTGGCTCTAGTACATCCTTGCCTTGAAGGTGACACTGAAGAAACATTCTAGGCCCTCCAACTCTAGACCTAGGGCTCTTTCTAATCCATTTGGGTAAGAAAGAAGTCAAGCTAACCCTGATTGGGACAGGGGTGTGGCTTTGGAATTCAGGGTGGCTTAGAGTCAAAATCTCTTGCAGGCAGCTTCTTTAGCAGGAAATATATTTAAACCGTGAAATCCACCAACTAAAGCAAGGCTGTGTCATTGAGGACTCTTCATTATTAGCTCTATGCCTTCTTCCAACCCATAGTCACAAAAATGGAAAATGAAAGCCCTGTCTGATCTGACTTTGAAGGCTCCACTCAAGTGACCCCTCCTATTGGGAGATTTTCCTGGTCTTGGGTTCTGTCTCTGCCTCTCCCCCCCACCAAGCATTTGGGGTGGGGCAGGACTGGTTTTATCCTTTCTTTGTATGGCTGCCGGGCACACACTGAACTCTTACTAAATGCCTGTTGGTTGGTAGATGGATCAATCGTCTGCGTAAGAACAAATGATGGTGTTTTCCTGGCAGCTAATTCAGGTGGCCCCTTCTCATCAGGTTTCTAGAAATTAGCATCCAACTGATCTTTCTCCCTCTAGTTTGATGCCTGGCCTCTGCCCAGGCCATTGCACTGAAGGTGCTTCCCTCTTAAAAGGCCTCTGACTCTTATTTCTCCCAGAATGTGCATTTAAAAGCACATGTAAATAGAACCTGCCCCTTAAGATCTCAAGAAATACTTGCCCAGCCTCAGAAGGGTGTTTTATGGGCTGGAAACAGTGGAGTCTAGTGAATGGAGTCACTGGCTCTGGAGGCAGGCTCTGGTCCAAATCCTGGCCAATGCTGCCACTCAGCATCTGCTTGGTGACCTTGGGTAAGTCTCTTCCTCTGGCTAGATTTTAGTTTCCTCCTCTTTAAAATGAAGTGCTTGGCCTGCATGATTTCTCAGAGCCCTTCCGGCTCTAAATCTGTGCTTTTACATCCTGGCTTGGCATCAGGATGGGGGTAGAGGGGTGAGGGTAGAAAAAACCAAGGTTTAAAACAAACCTCTGAGTGGTTAAAAAGGAGAAAAAAAGCACAACCCAAGGATCTAAAAATACCTCCAACCTTTCGCTCTTTATTATTCTTATTTTTAAATGTTGGCTCAGTACAGGCCCAACCATGCCAGGGACTGCCCGCCTCTGCTGCAGAGCACCTTGGAATGGGAGCCCGAGTGAACCACAGGTCCTGGTGTGTTGGATATCCATCAAAAGCCCGAGCTGGGCTGGGAGATTCAAGATTCCAGCTCCTGCTCCAGCTGCCCGCACAACCCAGCGCCCTTCTCCTTCTTTATACCTCAGCCACCCACCTGGCATTGCTTCTCACAGGACTCGCTGGCCTGGAGAAACACTGGTCAGGAGTAAAGGAGGGGCTGAGCGCTGGCCAGCTGGACAGATCGGGGCCATGAGAAGAGTGCTAGGAGTAGGCACTGGGAGGCCTGTGATCCTCCCTGACTTTATCACCTAGAAGCTCAGCAGGCCACTCTAGAACAAACACATCAGCACTGGAAAATATACGTCAATACTGTCTCTTACAGACTGACATGCCTGAAGTCACACGTCAAGGAAGCAGGATTCAGAGCTGATTGGGACCTTGGTTAGGTAATGGGTTAGGCTAATCTGATACCCAGATTAGCTCACCTCTGGGGGCAGCTAGGTGGTGCAGTGGATAAAGCACTGGCCCTGGATTCAGGAGGACCGGAGTTCAAATCTGACCTCAGACACTTTACACTTATTAGCTGTGTGACCCTGGACAAGTCACTTAACCCTCTTTGCCCAGCAAAAAACCCAAAACAAAAAAACAAACAACAAAGACAAATAGAATGTAATCTTCTTGAGGTCAGGAACCACATTTTTTGACTAACTAATCAACCACTTAACTGGGATTTGCACCCAGGTTTTCTGTTTCCTTACCCAGGATTCTTTGCATGACATCATTCTACTGCCACTCAAAGCCTCATTTTCCTCTTTTGAAAAACAGATGGGTTGGGCTGGACCATTAATAAGGTCCTACCCAGTCTTATAATCTATAAATCTCTGGGTGGTCTTTGGAGAAAATTCTTTTGGTCAAATGAAAGCCAGAATTTTCTGGTTCTGCTTGAGTACCGATGTCTATTGGGCAGACAACAGTCCCATGAATTATATATATATATATATATATATATATATATATACTTTTTAATAAAAATTTCAAAGCAGAAGGGAAAACAAAAAGAAACCAATTTTAGGCTAATCCAGGCTTTTCTATTAACTCCCCCTAAATAGGCTCATTTGCCCTTAATAGCCTGAGTTCTCAGGGAGGTGGCATGGAGTACTGGAAAGAACAATGAATCCATGGACTTTTCAATTCCCAGCTCACTTACTTATTGTCCTTGTGACTTTGGGCGAGTCACTTTCCTTTCTGAGCTTTGGATCTCTCCTCTGTAAACTGAGGGGCTTGGACAAGCAGACAGCCAAGCTTCTTTCCAATTCCAGTTCCCATGATCTTTTGCTCCTGGCCCAAGAGCAGAATGCCCATCCAAACACAGAATTCTCTCCAGATCCTTGGTCTTATCTATGGGCAAAGTGTTCTGAGATCTTAGCATCTGAAAGGAATAGCATAGAGGGGTGTGGATGTCTGAGAATGCTTCAACCCTTTACTGATTTTCTGAGGCTGATAACTATCCTGTCCTGCTTTCTCTCTGTCCCACAGCCCATCCCTGGCCAAATTCTGCAGAACTAATGGACCAGACGGCTTCAGAGGAGCCTTCTACCTTGGGTCTTCTCTGATTTGGAAATAACCCTCTTTCCTGATTGGGCATTCTGTGAATGACATGGCTTCTGATGATGAAGTATTAACAATAATGATGATACAGTACTAAAGTTGACAAAACACTTTGCATATATTATCTCATTTGATTCTCACAATAACCCTGTAAAGTAAGAGCTTTTTATACCCAATTTATAGATGAGAAAATGGAGACCAAAAGAGGTTAAGTGACTTGTCCAGGGTCACACAGATAGGATTTGAACTTGGGTCTTCCTAATTCCAGGGCACCTAGGTGACACACTGGATAGAGAAGTAGGCTTGGACTTCAGGAAGTTTCCTCTGAGTTCAGATCTGGCCTCAGACACTAGCTGTGTGACCCTGGGCAAGTCACTTCATCCTGTTTGCCTTGAGCTCAAGAGATCCACTAGCCTCAGCCTCCCCTGGAGCAGGGATTACAGGCATGGGCCACTATACTTGGCCCTTTTGTAGTCTTCCTTAAGATTCCTCCGTGGTAATATGATACAACTGGCTCACATTCACCATGTGTCTTTTCACCAACTTCTGCAGGACTTATTTTTTAATTCCTTATTTTCTACACACACATCTATGTCTCTATCCACATCTATCTATCACCTCATATATGTGGTTATATAAAAACATGGGTAGAATATTAGCAGTGAAAATATGGGTCTTTGTTTCTGGGAGCAGTTTGAGAGTCACCAACAAAATAGAAGGATTGGAATTTAAGAACACTGAAGGACCAAGCTATGCCAATTGACACAGAACTTTTTTTTTAACTGAAAGGTACAGAAAATAGAGTCTGATTAATATTTTATCTCAAAGTAAAATTATAACATCTGCTTATAATTTATTTATATCCAAGTACATTTATAGAGATGAGAGAACTTGTAGTGGAATTTTTTTTTTTTTAATTTTTGCAGGGCAATGGGGGTTAAGTGACTTGCCCAGGGTTACACAGCTAGTGAGTGTCAAGTGTCTGAGGCCAGATTTAAACTCAGGTATTCCTGAATCCAGGGCCAGTGCTCTATCCACTGCGCCACCCAGCTGCCCCTGTAGTGGAATTAAAAAAAAAAATTTATCAACTGATGGCCTGGTCCTTCTCATGTTAAAGAAACTGACAATTCTTGAAGGCAATCCAGCCCATCATTGGCCATGGTTAATTTGGGACCCAATTGGTTCATTTATATCAGTGGTTCTTAACATTTTTTGTTTGTCACAGACTCTTTTGGCAGTCCGGTGAAGCTTATATACCCATTCTTAGAATAGTTTTTTTTCCCCTTTTAAACAACTTACAATTGAAGAAAATGCTAAATTTCAATTAAGATTAGTGAAAATAAAGATGCATTTTATTTCCATCCATATTAATAGAACCCCTGGGATCTGTCTTTGGACCAGGTTAAGAACCCTTAATTTAGTAGCAAATATACTAAAAATGGAAAATGTTGGATGTTGGAGGGGATGTGGGAAAACTGGGATGCTAATGCACTGTTGGTGCAGTTGTGAAAAGATCCAACCATTCTGGAGAGCAATTTGGAATTATGCCCAAAGGGCTATAGAACTGTGCATCCCCTTTGATCCAGTAATACCACTGCCAGGTTTATATCCCAAAGACGTCACCCAAAAGAGAAAAAGACCTATATGTACAAAAATATTTAGAGCAGCTCTTTCTGTGGTGACTAAGAATTGGAAATCAAAGGAATTCCCATCAATTGGGGAATGGCTAAACAAACTGTGGTATATGATGGTGATTTCAGAAAGGCCCGGAAAGACATTCATGAACTGATATATAGTGAAGTGAGCAGAACCAAAAGAACATTGTTCACAGAGACAGCAAAAGTGTTTGATGAAGAACTGTGAATGATTTGACTATTCTCAACAATACAATGATCCAAGACAACACCAAAGGACTATTGAAACAGACCATCCACCTCCAGAGAAAGAACTGATATTGATGGAACAGACGGAAGCAGGCTAGTTTTCACTTTCTTTCATTTTTTTCTTTTATTCAAGTTTTATTGTACAAAATGACTAACATGGTCATGTTTTACAATAATCATACATATCTAACCCATACCTGATTGCTTGCTGCCTCAGGGAGGATGGAGGAGAGGGAGCGAAGGAGAAATAAAAAATTGGAACCCCAAACTATAAATAAAAACATTTATTACTTTAAAAAAGTAACCCACAATTTATACTCTTTCTCCACACTGTTGGACAAACTTTGTATGTCTAACTTCATATCATATATGGAGAGCTACTATTCTTCATCCATTTGTCTTTCCTTGGGTGGACGGTTAGGCCAAACTCATCTGGCAAATTGTAGATCTTTTCTGGGAGGTTCTGTAACCTTTCTGGTCCTGATATAATTAACACAGTTCTAGACAGTATCTAGAACATCTCATCATCTAGAGACTCTTCTTCAATTGAGATTCCCCATTGGATGTACTTTGCCATGATAGTCAATATCTTTCTAGAGTATACTTCTTTATGTTTTGTGTCTCAATTTCTCTTTATAAATATAGGATTATCTGGGTAGCTAGGTAGCGCAGTGGATGGAGCACTCACTGGCCTGTATTTAGAAGGACCTGAGTTCAAATCTGGTTTCAGATACTTGACACTTATTAGCTGTGTGATCCTGGGCAAGTCACTTAACCCTCATTGCCCCACCCCCAACTGAAATAAACACAGGATTATCAAACAGTATTATATCTGTTATATCTTTCAAAGAATCTTGAATAATTTTGACATATCATGGTAGACCTTGGGAGAGAGCTTTTTCAGGCGGCATGGTACTCTCATGAATAACATTTTTTTGAAGCAACAAATGACAGGCACAGAAAAATCTTGTATTTTCTACAGCTTTTAGTTAATAATATGATAGATCATACCACTGCCACTTCTGTTTCTATTTCCTACTAATGCTCTCATCAAACTTAGATACTTATAGAGATAATGTTTATAAAAAAATTTATATCATGAGAAATAAGTAGGTTATTAACTGTTCCTGTTCTTTCAGTTTTCCTTTTTTCCTGTATCATAGTCAAATCTTATCTACATCTTTGGTATTGTATATTTCTTCAGAAAGCTGGGGAATCAATTTCTCCATCCTCTCTTTGATATGTCATCTCCATTAAGCATCTCCTTTATGTACATTTGGTCCAATTCAGCTGCTTTCATTACCTTTGTTTTATTTAGCACCTTTTTGAAATGTCCAAAGGTGCATTTGTGATTGTGAATCCCAACAATTCTAACTGGTGAAAGAAAAATGATCAAACTCTTTCCAGATTTTTCCCAATTTTCCTCTTTCCATTTTTCTTCTCAAACACAATCATGATGATTTTGCTTGGTGTGAGCTCTCAC
Source organism: Dromiciops gliroides (assembly GCF_019393635.1). Taxonomy (NCBI): domain Eukaryota; kingdom Metazoa; phylum Chordata; class Mammalia; order Microbiotheria; family Microbiotheriidae; genus Dromiciops; species Dromiciops gliroides. The sequence continues at coordinate 23,258,853 of NC_057864.1, read as the reverse complement.
TAAACTTAAAAAAAAAAGGCTTTAGGGGGCAGCTAGGTGGCACAGTGGATAAAGCACCAGCCCTGGATTCAGGAGGACCTGAGTTCAAATCCAGATTCAGACACTTGACACTTACTAGCTGTGTGACCCTGGACAAGTCACTTAATCCCCATTGCCCCGCAAAAACAAAACAAAACAAAACAAAACAATAAAAGGCTTTATCGCCCACTGTTTCTATCATATTTTATGAGATCATAGTAACTCATAATCCTTACAAATCATCCGTCATAAGAAGATTTCACATATGACTTTATGTTCTAAACTTGCCTTTGGCAGCCACTTCTGATTAGTAGATAAGTCAAATGTTTTTGGACTAATTTTTAGGCTATTTTGGTCACCTTGTTATGCCATTTGTTTTACACAATATAATTATATATGAAATTCAAAAAAATATGACTTCTATACATTACACATGTCAATAACTTTGATAAATTTGACTCTCTTGAGTCAAATACAGGTTTTCCTGTTTAACATTTAAACGCTTCCCTCCCACAGTGGATAGAGTGATGGAAGTAGACTCCGGAAGATTTAAGTTCAAATTTGGCCTCAGACACTTACTTGCTGTGTGACCTTGGGCAGCTTACTTCATTTTTCTGAGCCTCAATTTGTTTTACTGTGAAATGGGTATAGGACTATATAACTCACTCAGTGATTAGGAAGCTCACTTGAGATCACATACAGGGTAACCTGAAAATCTTAATATAGCTGTAAGCGATAGCTTAAAACGGCTCTGACTTTTGAGACACATTTTATTTAAAGCACTTTACAAACCTCAATTCATTATATAAATGTCAGCTTTTTAAAATCTTTATTGATTTCTTGTTTTTCACATTCCCAGTATCCCTCCCCCATCCCCCTCCCAGAGAGCCATCCTATATAACAAATATTTCAAAAGCCACCCCGCCCAAAGTCAGCATGATCAATGTATTGAAAAAGTCCAAAAACTCTGTACAATGTGTAACCCCTGCGGACCTCCCACCTGAATGAAGGTGAGGGTTGGGAGTGTCCTTTCATAGCTCTTCAATTTGAGTCTTTTTAAAAAATTTAAATTTTTTTCTTTCTGTTCTTTGTAAATTTTTTTACATTCACCTTTGATTTTTTTTGGAGAGTCGTTCTTTCCATTTATATTGTAATTATTGCGCATGTTGTTTCCTTGGCTTTACTTACTTTCCTCTTACCAGTACATGTAGATCTTTCCGTGCTTCACACATCATTTCATACAGCACAGTAATATTCCATAACATTCTTGTACCATAATTGGTTTAATCACTCCTCAGATGATGGGCATCTACTTTGTCTCCAATTCTTATCTACCACAAAAAGTGCTCTTAGAAATATTTTGGAGTATATAGGGAGTTTTTTCTTATCTATGGCTTCCTTGGGGTATGTATGCCCAGTAATGAAGTCAGAAGTCAATAGCTATTAGGTGTGTGTGACAGGAATTTTAACCCATGTCTCCTCACTCTAAACCCAGGAATTTTTTCTTTTTCATCCCCCCCCCCCCTCTCTCTCTTTCTCTCCTCTCTCCTCTCTCCCTCAACAGCAGACTAGGCAATAAGGAAAAATTTCTTCAAGCATACACATTTGAGAAAGCTGTTTCTGGAAGTTCAAGATGGTGTGAAATGCAGGGCCCCAACTCTCCACTTTAGATCACATGCATGTTTCTTATCCATCTACCTAGTGGTGTATCATGAATGTTGGCATGTATACATTTTCTATCTGGGTATCCAGATTGGTCCAGATACATGATTTCATTAGCTAATGTTTTCTAGTTCTCATCTGTGAACCTTTCTCCACTGTCTATTTGAAAAATGAATAGGGGGTTAAAAAATTGATCTCAGAACCCCCAGTATGGAGACTCCTTCCACCGATGCATATTGGTGACACCTCTAGAGTCTTAAGATTGTATGGAACACTCAGAGGTGAAAGGTCTTATCTGTGGTTACACAGCTTAAGAAGTGAGAGTAAAAATCAAACTTTAGCTGTCTCCAAGTACTGTACTCTTTTCATTACCCCATACTGCTTCTCACCTTAGGTCATGTATCAGGAAGCACTTTTCTCCATGTGCTGTTGGAAGAAGCAGCCTAGGAGTAAGGAGAGACACGATGTTAGTGTCAGTCAGACAGTCAGTTCTGAAACATGGATTGAATGTCTACTATGTTCCAGGCACTGAGCAATGCAGTGAGGAGTTAAAGAAAGGTAAAAGATTGACTAACTGACTAGGAACAAAGAGAAAGGATGTCAAAGCATCAACCGACTCTGATGGCAGGAGATTGTAGGGGTTTCGAGTTTAAGGAGAGCTGGAAATGCTAGCAGGCTGCTTGGTGTATCCCTCAACTCAGACATTCAGGGCTATCCCTTGCCTCAGGACTGGATCATCCCGCTGTCGGGCGCACAAATGGATTTACTGGTTGTTCAGTGAGCACTAAAGGAAAGTGTAAGGAAAAGAAAGGTTTGGCCAGCCATTGCACTATGTATGGTCAATCCCTACCTATCCCCCCTGCCCTGTCAACCCCTCTTGTCCTTCGCATATTCTGTTGCTGAAAGAGATGTCCAAAATGGGAGCTCACAATAGCATGTGCAGTTGAGTCTCCATAGAAAGAAGTGGAGACAACTCAAGAGGAGCAGCTCACACTGCTCTTTTTAGACACAATCTATTCTGGGCTGCTAAATCCTGACTGTCCCCTGTCCATCTGTTCCTTCCATCATTGAATCTCTCTTGTGCCTTGATGTGCCTTGATGTGCCTTGTCAATATTCCTGCTCACTCCAGGTCACATCTCTTTGTTGCTATAATCCTTAGTCCCTGGATTACTACCTCTCTAGTGCCTTTCTCTTTTTTTTTTTTTATGTGAGGCAATTGAGGTTAAGTGACTTGCTCAGGGTCACACAGCCAGTAACCATCAACTGTCTAAGGCTGGATTTGAACTCAGGTCCTCGTGACTCTAGGGCTGGTGCTTCATCCATTGTGCCACCTAGCTGCCCTGAGTGCCTCTTTTAAAGGAGCCACTGATTGACATTTTGACTGCATAGATTTATCTTCCTTGGCACCCTTGGAAGAAGGCCTTCTGGTGGACATTCATCTTTTCTCAGTGGCCCAAACAACTCTATAATCCATAGGCTTGGTCCTTTCAAGCTTACAAAGTTGCCCCCTTGCCCCCTGGCCATGAAGAAATTGATTCAGTGGGCTGACTGTTCTGTTCTCCTCCAAGATTCAGGTTCTGCTACTTATCCAACAAAGCCAGCCATAGGCCGAAAAGCAGATGACATCCAGCAGCAACTGGAAGGGGCCTAGCGCTTTGTTCTGTTCTTCTATCAGAGGAAGAAAAAAGCATTTTTCTTGGGAGTGTGCTGAAGCTTTCTACAGAGTGAGACTTTAGGAACAGGAGGGGGACGGGTCTTGATTTATTTATTTAAAGAGCATAATGTTTCTCCTTGCCTTACTGTTTTGCTGATCCTCTACTCTCTTCCAACTCTTGTCTGAAAATCTGTGTTTGTTTCTTTAAAAAATTATAGGAGATGGAAAAGGAAATTATGAGCTCCAATTTTAACCCTTTGTAGGGAAAATGTAGGACACCACCCTGAGCCCAGAACTGGTTCATGGAGGGGGTAATGAGTCAGTGATAAAGAGATTGTGATCCCACACTTGGAAGAAGCTGCTGGGTCTACAGTCTAACCCTCATCACTTTGATTTCTCTTCTCTCCCCTACTCCTATCTTTTAAGGCTTTTGTCAAAAAGTCACATCATCCATGAGACCTTCCTTGATTTCTCCCTCATGTGATCTTTTTTCTTTTGCAGGGCAATGAGGGTTAAGTGACTTGCCCAGGGTCACACAGCTAGTAAGTGTCAAGTGTCTGAGGTCATATTTGAACTCAGATCTTCCTGAATCCAGGGCTAGTGCTTTATCCACTGTGCCAACTAGCTGCCCCCTCCCTCATGTGATCTTAAAATTTTAAGTTTAAATATAGTGAGTGTAAAAGAAAACAGGGTGTAGTGGATAGAGGGCAGGAAGCCCCAGGTACAGGAGCTGCCTCTGACCCATACTGCTTGTGTTACCCTGGGGTTATCATTTTTACATCTCAGTGCCCTAGGTAGTGTTCTAAACCTGTCACTCACAGAGGAGATGTGAACTGCAGTGGCAGGGGACTTTCCTCTCCAGAGAGTTCACCATACCACTTGGGGGTCCTAGGAAAGGCTTCCTGCCTTTCTGTATGAATATTGTATCTCCCCTCGTATGTGTATGGTGTCTTCCCCCTTGGATACCGAGCTCCCTGAGGGCAGGGACTATTTTTGGCCTTTCTTTGCATTCCAAGTTCTTAGCAAAGTGTCTGGCACTTAAAAAATGCTTGTTGACTGATTGGCAAATCACACATTCAGTTATGATCCCCTATCCTATGGTAAGTGCATAGAGGAAGAATGCTTATCTGGGTAGATATATTCCTAGATTAGACTGTAAGCTTCAGGAGGACAGGGCCCTCGTCTCACTCGATCTACTTATTATATTGCATTATAGCAGGGGTCCGAGAGAGATATAAAAGTAAATGACTTATTGGGGCAATCTCTGATTGGATCAACTAATCAGTCAATAAGTATCGATTAACCACCTACATGTGCTAGGAATAGAAGAAAAAGCATAAACAGTTCCTGCCCTCAAGTAGCTTACATTCTAATGGGGAGAAAGTGTGAACATAAGTAGATACTTACAGAAGAAAAGGAAGGTAACCTTAATATCCAAGGACAGTAGATAGAGCACCAGATCTGAAGTCAGGCAGACTCCTCATTCTGAGTTCAAATCTGACCCCAGATATTTACTAGCTGTGTGACCCTGGGCAAATCACTTAACCCTATTTGCCTCAGTTTCCTTAGCTGTAAACTGGAGAAGGAAATGGCAAACCACTCTAGTATGTCTGCCAAGAAACCCCCAAATGGGTCACAGAGAGTCGGACATGACTGAAAAAAGGCTGAACAACAAAAACTTCAACTCCAGTTCTGTTTTCTGCTGAAAGTCTTTCTTGTGAGCCTTAACCATTTGTGCTTTCCTTTCTGAATCTTGGTGATTTTATGAGTTGGAGGTGAGAAGGGAGAACCTTTCAGGCATAAGAGATAGACAGTGCAAAGGCATGGGGGTGGGAGATGGTGTTCTGTAGGGGAGGAGCAGAGTGAATACATGAAGGTCCTCCCCAGGCAGTTTTCACCAATCCTGTGATTCTGTTTTCTCCCTGAAACCTAGCAGAAACTTTAGAATATAAAATATCTGAGATGCTTGAGACCTTAGAATCCAATTCCATTCCTTTTTCTTTTTTGTAAAATAAGGGAAGTTGGATTAGCTCCTCTGGGGATGGGGCTTATCTATTGTAGAGTGAATAGAACTGAGATGGGTAATGTGGACACAGTAGCCATGATGAAAAGATGGGGCTGGAGAGGGCGGGCTTTGATCTTCCCCTTTGAGAGGAGTATTCACATCCGAGAGATCCCATCTCTATTGAAATACTGAAGAGGTTCAGTGGAAGAATGAGTAGGCTTGCCAAGAGCCTAGAGGACTTGAATGGGGGCAATTGGCAGAGAGGTAGCTATCGACTGGGCTTTAAAAAGAATTTTCCAGTAATTAGAGATGTCCTAAAGGGGAACATCTCAAGAAGTGGTGAATTCCTAATAACAACATAATTTATATAACGCTTTATGATAGGGGTCTTCAATTAGAGGCTGGATGCCCAAATTAGCTAGGGGTGATGATGATAATAGCTAGCATTTATATAGTACTTTAAAACACTTTGTGAAGATCAGCTCATTTTATACTCACAACCACCCTGGGAGATAGATACTATATCTCCATTTACAGATGAGGAAACTGAGGCAGACAGCAGTTAGGTGACTTGTCACGCAGCTAGCATCTCAAGTTGGATTTGAGTTCATGTCTTCCTAACTCCTGGGCAAGTACTCTATCCACTGTGCCACTTAGTTGCCTATACTATTGTTTATCCTCAATTTTACAAATGAGGAAACTGATAGGGCGGCTAGGTGGCGCAGTGGATAAAGCACCGGCCTTGGATTCAGGAGTACCTGAGTTCAAATCCGGTCTCAAACACTTGACTTACTAGCTGTGTGACCCTGGGCAAGTCACTTAACCCCCATTGCCCCGCAAAAAAAAAAAAATGAGGAAACTGAGCCTATAGAAGAATGCCAGGATCACACCACTGGTATGTGGGACAGGGTTCCCACATTCTCCACTCTTGCCCCTAACAGCAAGAGAGACCATATTTGGATTCAGAGGTCCTGAGTTTGGATCCTGGCTCATGTCACCTTGGAAAATCATTAAACTCTGTAAGCCTCAGTTTCTTCTTCCATAAAATGAGTCAGTTGGAGTAGAAGTCATGAAATATCCTTTCTAGTTCTAAACCTTTTGATAGGCCATTTCTCTGTCCATGGCAGTAGGATCCATGATCTGCCTGTAGTACCTACTCAATACATATTTGTTGACTAAGTCAAAGAATCTTGGTGTTTCAGGAGATATAAGAGGTCTACTAGATCTGTCTGTACCCCAACATTCAACGATTCTCTTCCATCACTACCATTTGGTGAGTCAGTCCAATTAGTATAATCTGGGAAGCAGTTATGCTCACTGCTGTCACTGACCTCGGAGGTCATTTAATACAAAGGTGTCAAATACATGGCCTGGGGAGTCAGTATGGCTTGAACCATATTATTCTTAAATATTACTATTTTAAATTAAAAGTAAAATGTAATTGGGAAGTATTTAGCAAAATAAAAAAAATACTAACGTTAATTTGTGGTTTTCTAAGTCAATATGCAGAAAACAAGGAACTTTCCTAATGGTTTGGAGACCCTGCTTCTATTTGGATTTGATATTGATGGCTTGGTCAAACTTTCTCTCCCTCTCTCTCTCCCTCTCTCCCTCTCTCTCTCCCTCTCTCCCTCTCTCTCTCTCTCTCCCTCTCTCTCTCCCTCTCTCTCTCCCTCTCTCTCTCCCTCTCTCTCTCTCTCCCTCTCTCTCTATCTATAGAATTTTAGACTCTCTAGGTTGAAAGGACAACTTCTGTCATCATTGAGTCTGATCTATACCCAGAAAAAATAGCTGAGAATGATGAAGTAAGGCCCAGGAAGAAGCCTCTTAAGGTCACCCAGGGAGTAAGTTGCAGAACAAAGATTTGAATCCAAGTCCTCCAAACTCTAAATCCACTGCTTTTCCCACTGTGGTAGGCTGCTGAGGTCATTTAATGCCCCTGTTTACATGCTCTTCCTGTTAGAAGTGGTTGTTGGGAGCCTCTAATGCTCTAGAGTCCCCAGAGACACATCTGACATTCCCTAATCATAGTTTTCTGCCACAGTGGTTGCAAGAATTAAAGTTTCATCCACCAGCAGCCATTTCCTTGATTCATGGTGTGGAAACTCAATACTGTTCAGCTTTCAGCATTCTGCTCGGACTCGTCCTCCCCAGAGACAGTCAGATTCTGGCCGGCTCTCCTCTCTGAAATCTCCCTTCTCCAGTTACATTCTCACAGGTTAGTATTCTTTGCAGGCCCCAGTTTCTCAAGTGCAACAAGCTGGTCCTGGGTTTGGTGCTTTAATACATCACAGGTGTCCCATGGTGGGCTGGGCTTTTGCCCCAAACTCATTCCAGATGCCCCCTATTTCTGAGTAATCATACTAATGCATGGTGCAAACAACTTCCATGGCCTTTTCAGGCCCATCAACCCACAACTGTATGCAGGGGCATACAGGCAAAAGGCTCCCTGGGACCATGGACAGGAGAGCCGGGTTCAAGCCTTGGCTCTGCTATAAATTCCCCATGTAATGTTGAACCAGTGACTTCCCCTTCCTGGGCCTCTGTCGTCTCCTCTGTAAAAATGAGAGGGTTGGAGAGGATGAAGCTCACCATTCTATGATGCCATAATTTCACTCCAGCTCTGAGTCTATAAAGACACATCAGCTGCTTCTCCAAGGCTGTAAAGAGGAATTCAGTGGGAAAAAATCCTTTAAACCCTAGTATTTCTCCAGCCTTTTCGACTGGGGCGCTGGCAATAATGGGTGTATTCACAGGGTGAAAAATATGAGCGAGACTCTCAAAAGCTTCTGTACTATGGGGCCCGTGAACTTGACATTCTGAAAAGGCAGCATAGCTGGGTCACTGAGCCAACACAATAGATTCATCTGTGCCGGTACAAAAACATCTTGGGTTAAGAAGGCATTCTTCTCTTGAGAGGCCGTGGAGCCCCCTCTAATTACTGGTTCAGGGCCATTTGCTCTTGGATCCTTCAGTGCAATGGCTTGGGGGTCACACGGTGACCCACAGGGCTTTTTAACTCCTTCACCAACTGCAGCCTGCAGCCTAAAATGCAAACTCCACCGCAATGGTGCCCCATTTGTTCATTTGAAAAATATGTTTCTCGTGCAAGCTTGGATCAGAAGATTTAGGACTGGAAGGGGCCTTAAAGATCATTTAACCCTTGTTTTATTGAGGAAGAAACTCGGGATCACGGGGTCGTAGATGGAGGAGGGTTATTCAGAGGCCGCCAGGTCCGATGGCATTATTATAAAGATGAGGTGACTGGAGCCCAGAGACTAAAGTGATTTGGCATTTTAAAGAACATGGTCACACAAGGATCAAGGACCAGAGCAGAGGTTTAGACCCGAGTCTCCTCATTTAGCCAGCAAACTTGTATTGGAGGCCTACAATGTCCCAAGAGCACAGCCAAGTGCTGAGGACACAAAGAAAGGCAAAACCCCACAAACAACAACCCAATCTCTTCCTGACCCCAAGGAGCTCACATTCTAACGGGGGAGATGTATACAAACACTTTTGTACAAACATGATGCAGATGGAGTAGGTGGGAGGTAACCCCTTAGCTCCAAAGCAGTTCTCTTTTTAGTATCCATCTTCAAGGGAACCCCCCCCCCACACACACACACCTTGTGCTGTTCTGAGTACATCGAGGGTACTTAATAAATGCTAATTAATTGTGTAGCAAGGAAGTGAGTTGTCCAAAGTCATATGGATGATAAGAGGCAGAATTTGTGTTTTTATTCCAATTTTGAGTGATCTGCCACATCCTCCTCTTCACTCAGTTTCTGTCCAGGAACCCACGATCTCTCCCAGGGCAGATTTCATGGTGGGGAAGCACATAAAACCACAGCAAAGAGGATAATAACAACAAATCTCTCAGTGATCAAAATTATGGTGATAATTCAGAAGGCATCACATGATGCAGTGGAAAGAGCACTGTCTCTGGAACCATAGACCTGGGTTCAAATTCCTCCTGTGATATACATTACATGTGTGACTTTGGGCAAGGCACTTCATCTGGTCAGCTTCATGTTCATTCCTTCTTTCCTCTCCTTCCTGACTCTAGACTTCCTTTCCTTCCATGTTCCAGCTGCCTTTTCACCCTGGAAAATGCCTCTGCCTCTTCAGCCTTCTTGCCATGGAAGATGCTTTTCTCCTGGCCCTGGACTCTTATTTATATATCTATTTGATGCTGTGGAGTTAAGTGACTTAACCAATATTACACAGCTAGCAAGTGTCTGAGGACATATTTGAACTTAGGTCCTTCTTTTTTTTTTTTTGTGGGGCAATTGGGATTAAGTGACTTGCCCAGGGTCACACAGTTAGTAAAGTGTCTGAGGCCGGATTTGAACTCGGGTCCTCCTGAATCCAGAGCCGCTGCTTTATCCACTGCACCACCTAGCTGCCCCAAACTTAGGTCCTTCTGACTCTAGGACCAGTGTTTATCTACTGCTCCACCTAGCTGCCCCTCCCCATACTCATTTTTTTTTTCATTTTTTTCACATTTTTATTTAAAATTTTGAATTCCAAATTCTATCCATTCATTACTCCTCCTCCCCCTTCCTGAGATATAAGTAATCAGATGTAGGTTATACATGTGCAATTATGTAAAACATTTCCTTAGTCATTTTGTACAAGAACACTCAAATAAAAGACTGAAGCATGCTATTTTTCATTTTCTTTCTTTTTTTTTTCTGTGTTCAATCAGTTGTTTCTTTGGAGGTGGATAGTATGTTTCATCATTAGTCTTTTGGGATTGTCTTGGATCATTGTATTGTTGAGAACAGTCAAGTCATTCACAGTTCTTCATCCAACAATATTGCTGTCTCTCCTGGTTCTGCTCAGTTCACTATACATGAGTATAGTCCTCCTGGTTCTGCTCAGTTCACTATACATCAGTTCATGGAAGTCTTTCCAGGCCTTTCTGACATCATCCTGCTTGTCTAGCACAATCATATTCCATCACCATCATATACCTCAGCTTGTTCAGCCATTCCCCACTTGGTAGACATACTTTTGTTTTCCAATTCTTAGCCACCACAAAAAAAGCTGCTAGAAATATTCTTGTACAAACAGGTCCTTTCTCTTCTTTCGGATCTCTTCAGTGGTGGTATTGCTGGATCAGAGAGTGTGCACACCCTGCACTTATTGATGAGTTTCTTGTGAAAGCTCCATTTCAAGGAAGAGCCAAGGCTGGTCCCATGCTGACTCCTTCATTCCTTTCCCAGCTGAGATCCTGTCTCCATATTTCTCCTCCCTGCCCCAGTGTGGGCACCTTCCCCTTCAACCCTTTAACCCCAATTTGATGTCGTCTTCTGTTAAGGGCTAAAATTCTAGCTAGTCTGTCTAAAATATCCAATGAGTGGTCGCCAATAAATTATAAGCTTTAGCAAGAGTTAGACTTTTAAGCATTTATTAAGGAGAATAAGAATTTTGGTAAAGAGAGAGAGAAAGGCCTAGATTCCTATCTATTAAAGGGAGAGCACATTTCTAGCTCCGCTCTCCACCAGCGTCCTCAGGAAAGAGAGTCAGAGCGAGTGCCAGTCTTTTCCTTCCTCCTCCCACTAGCCCGCCTCACTTCCTGACACCAAAGAAAAGACTCCTGGTCTTGCCCTCAAAGACCTTCGCTTCATGGGCGGAACTCTTCTACAGTAAGTCTCCAGCAGGTGGCATCATTCTAATCGTTACACTTCCTTTATTATAATGGAAGATCTTCAAGGGCAGCGAATGCCTTTTCATTGTATTTGTATTCTTAGTGCTTCCCTGGTACACAGTAAATCCTTAATCAATGTGTTGTCTTGCCTTGATTTAATCTCTCTGGGCATCAATTTCATCTTTTATAAAATGAGGGGCTTGGGGGGCAGCTAGGTGGCCCAGTGGATAAAGCATTGGCCTTGGATTCAGGAGGACCTGGGTTCAAATCCAACCTCAGACACTTGACACTAGCTGGGTGACCCTGGGCAAGTCACTTAACCCTCATTGCCCCACAAAACAAAACAAAAAACAAAAACAAAACACACAAAAAACCAAATAAAATGAGGGGTTTGGACTTGACAGTTGTTGAGGTCTCTTCCAGAATTCTAATAACAAGGGTAGAGCAATGGGCAGCTAGGCGAATTCTCAGAGGATGAGACATGCAGTTTAGGGGACCTTCAGGCCATAGGCTGGCTACACCAGCTGAGGATTTTTTGTCTGCACTGAATCTTGAAGTCATCTCCTGAGTCAGAGAGGGCCCGTGGTCTCTGGGGGCAGAGCTGTGGGCAGCCTGGGGTGATCACATTGCCTTCAAGTCCTGAAGAAATCAGGAGAATAATCACGCTGATCATGATGATCATAGGCCCCCTCCTTCGACCCTTTGAAGTTAATGTTGAACTTTCCCCAAAACTACCCTTGGAGGGATGTGGTGCCAATGTTATCATCTCCATTTTACAAATGGGGAAACCAAGGCACAGAGAATCAGAGTGACTCATACACATGAGAACAGCTTGAATTTCTTACCAGCTAAAAACCCATCATGATTGATATTCATTGGTCATTTTAAATAAAGCTTCTCTAGCTCTTCCATTCAAAATTCCAAGACTTTTAGTGGTTTATAAATTATTTTCAGTCAGCTGTATTGCTTCATGGCTGCTAGGTGGGCCCATCAATAGTGTGCTGGACCTGGAATCAGCGAGACTAGAATTCAAATCCTACAATGGACCCTTACTAGCTGTGTGACCCTGGGGAAGTCACCTCAGTTTTCTCATCTGTGGAATGGGGATAATTAAAGGAACCACCCCACTGAGTTGCTTTGAGGACCAAATGAGGTAACATATGTGAAATGCTTTGCAAAACATAAAGTGTTTCATAAATGTTAGCTATCATTATCATTTTCCATTGTGCCATACTGATTCTCTGTATTGCATTTGATGTAGGAGGCAAAAAAGGGGGTTAACAGAAAAACCCAAGGGTCAAACTCTAATTCAGATATGAGCTCTAAAAGGGATTCAGACCCCAGTTAATGGATAACTTACAAGTCAGGATGTTGGGTTCTCTTACCCACATAAATCAGTACCCATAATGGGAACAGAGGGAGAGAGGCCATGAAGACCTCAGACTATAACAATGAAAAAATGACAGGCTATAGAAACTTAGTTTCAAAACATCTTCATTTTTCTTTTATTTCTAGTCTAAGCATGGGAACCAGAAAAAGACATGCTCAGAAAAGGCCAAATTTGTCCCCAGATCCACCTTATGATGTGTAAACCCCAAAAACACACCACCACGGAAAAAGGGACCCAGTTCCAGGGTTGGCTTAGGACCCCAGGAACTCCAAATTAGGATAAGCCCTCCGCTGTACCTCCCTAAGGTGGAAATTACCATAATGAGACTGATAATCAATTTATCTACACTTTAAATATAACTGTCTTTCCTTTCCTTATTTGAGAGATACCTTTCCACTTTTCTGGTTCTCTCCCTGTGGTCACCCCCAGCATTGTAATAAAACTTTGGAAACTGAGTCACTGAGTCTTGTAATTCTTTTGGGATGACTCATGATCAATTTGACCCTAATTCCATCCCACATTACATTGATATCCTCACACATGGAAACGAAATCTCTTCATAAAAGCCAATCAACCAAGACTTTTTTTCCTGAAACAAACAAACAAAAACCCCAACAACAATAATTGCTTTAGATAAAAGATTATGAACCATACATCCCTTCAGTTAGCAGGGCTATGGGTTACTATTAGGGCACAATGTTGCATCATCAGATTTGGTCACCGTACTGGGAATTTGTGCTAAATTATTTTTCTTTGTTACAAAGGAAGGTTCAGTCAGAAAGGAGAATACACACATATACATATATGTCTACTTATATATGTCAATATAACAATGTGCTTACATATTTATATATTAATGACTGATGAATGTATCAGTTAGGGCAACTAGGTGACTCAGTGGATAGACAGTGGTGGGTCTGCAGTCAGGAAGACTTGAATTCAATTTGGTCTCAGACACTTATTAGTTGTGTGACCCCAGGCAAGTCGCTTAACCTTGTTTGCCTCAGTTTCCTCATCTGTAAAATGAGCTATGAGAAGGGAATGGCAAACCACTCTAGTATCTTTGCCAAGGAAACCCCAAATAAGGTCACAAAGAGTCAGACATGACTGATATGACTGAACAACAACAAATGTACCAGTCACTGCCCCAAGTGCACATATGTGCATTCATACCTATCTTTACTCAACACTGACTGTGTGACCAAGGTCATTCTAGGCATTTTGAAGAATATGCAAGTAGTGGGGACACAACTCCTGCCAACAATAACAGCAACCCTCTTGAGTCAGCAGGGCAGACTCTGGGAGGAGAGGGCTTTGGAAACTGTCAAGTACTTTGGAAATGGAGCTAAGGGCTACTCTTTCCGGATGAGGGAACTGGGTTTTACAAAGACAAAAGACTTTCTGAAAAGAAAGAGGACATTAATGAGTGTATGGGAAATAGATCACAAACTTAGCATGGAACTATGACACTGTAGGAGACAGTAGGAGAATAGCTATTAAACCCCTAACTTGTTTTAATGATCATTTTCATCCTTCAAAAGGTAGGAGAAACAAGGGAAATGCGATTCTGTATGGGATTCTTATGAACAAGGGATAGGAGGCTGAAGCAGATGTGAAGGGGACCTTTGAGGGATATGATATGGATATGAGGGGGGAAAGCCAGGCATGGTCTGAAGAGTCAAATTTGGGGAGAACAGATGAGCATCAAAGGTCTAAAGCTAGGAGTAATGGTCCAGCCCAACCCCCAGATTTTACAGAAGAGGAAACTGAGGCTCAGTGTGAGACTTCCCCAAGTGCCCAGAAGCATCGAATGCCAGAGAGCTAGTGAGTGTTCTTCCCAGTGGATCCCACTGCCCTCTTTTCAAAAGGTTCAGAGGAAAGAAAAGGGGGATGTGATGGCTTAATAGAATTATAGCTGCTGAGTGAGAAAGGGCCTGAGAGTCCATCTCATCAAGACCCAGGGTATTTAAGTGATTTAAACTGAAGGTCACACAGGTAGTAATTGACAAACTATGGACTTGAACAAAAGAATTTCAATTGATTTATGGAAGACATCAAAAGTTTAACTGGTGAGATTTCGTACCCACCTCAATTAATCATTCAATCAATAGAGTAAACAAGTTAAAATACTTTCCCCATAACCTCATCACTAGGACTCTATATGCATCTGTGAGAAATGAATATTTCTCTCTTCTATTTAATAACTAATTATTGTATTAGGAGCAAGATTTTCCTCCTTTTTCTACTTTCTCATCCAGAAATCAACCAGTGTGGGAAATTTCTTTTAGAGATTTACCCAGGCCAAGATCTAATCAGACAAGTTTGGGCTAATGGGTGTATTCATGTTCTTTGTATTTGCTCTGACAGGTCCTGGGAAAATGTTGATTCTCCCTACTATCAAGACAGGTGATATGGAAATTGATGTCTCTTTGATCAAGATTTGAGTGACCTAAATCACGTATGCCAAAGATAGCCGAACTTTCATTTGATTAACCAATCAGAGGTGATTAGACATCCCTCAGGAACAGGCCAAAATTGACCAGCATGGTGTGTACTTCCCAATACTGGGGAGCTGAGGATGGTAGATTACCTCATGTGTTTTGAGTTGAAGTAGGGTTAAGTTACTCAGACATCCTCACTAAATCTGGCACCAACATGGGGAGCCCCTGGAAGGGGTGGGTCATCAGGTAGCCTAAAGATGGACTAACCAATTCAAGCCCAAAATAGAGCAGGTCAAAGCACATGTGCCAACCAGTAGTGGGACTGGAACCATGAGTGGCCACTGAACTTCTGACCTGGTCAAGTTAGGGAGAGAAAGAAAGAAAAAGAGAGAAAAATGTGAAATCGGATGCTTTGGCAGTCATGGGTTTCCATTTTTTGGAGGTCTTCAATGAAAGGATGGGTGAAAACTCGCCAGGTATCTTTTGTGAGGCTTCTTTCTCATGTCCTGACTGGGCTGAATAGTCATCTGGGTCCTCAGTTTCCTCCTCCATAAAGTGGGGATAACAATAGCATCTATCTCCCGGGGTGGATGTTAGGATCAAATGTGATAATATTTGTAATGTGCTTGGCACAGGATCTGGCACATAGTAAGTGCTTGATAAATGTTTGATCCCTTCCTTTATTTACATCTTTGCCCTTCTTCAGCATGATGGTAAGGAGGAGGGAGTGTGTTCTAGTGCTGGTGAATGACTGATTGAAGTTCCTGTTCTTGACTCTTCTGTTCCCATGGAGACAGCCCAGTGCAGTGGGTAGAGTGCTGGATTTGGAGTTAAAAGCTCTGGGTTCAAGTGCTGGCTCTGCAATTGATGAGCTGGGAAATATTCAGTTTCAGTTTCTTCATCTCTAAATTTGTTACAAAGTTTTTGTCCTTTTTCTGTTTTTTTTTTCTTTAGCATTAGGTAGTAGAGAATGTTGGAGGGGGAGACAATAAATAATAGTTAATTTAAAAAAAAACTAGTTTTAAAAATGTAGGAGTTGGTCTAGATATTCTTTTGGCTCTGAGACCCCTTTAGGTAATAACTGGGAGGCTCAGGAAGGCGTCAGGAAGACCTGAGTTCAAATCCAGCCTTAGACACTAGCAGAGTGACCCTGGGCAAGTAAGTCATTTCATCTCTACCTGCCTCAGTTTCCTCCTTTGTAAAAGAGGATAATAATACCTTCTAGGGTTATGGTGAGAACCACATGAAATAATGTATGTTTTGTAAGCCTTACAATGTTATATAAATGGGAGCTATTATTGTTGTCATTATTATTATTCCTTCCCTGCTTCTCTGATCCTAAGAGATTTAGGTTTTATTCCTGGCTTTTCCAAATTCCAGCTATGTGACTATAGGCTTAATGTCTTACTATCTCAGGGCCTCAGAGATCACATACATTTTACAAATTGGGGAGAGGTAAGGATTGACAAGACTGGGCTAGGTGGAGAGGAGCCAATCAGAAGGAAGGGGGAAGGGTTCAGAGAAAAGCACATGACTGCTTGTGTAGGGGCCAGTGAGTCATCTGGTCTGGCTTGGGTTGAGGGTTTGTCAGGGGGAGTCACAGGAGACTGGGAAAAAATCCCTGGGTATCAAGGACATGTTTATTCAAAGCTCAGCTTGTGCCCATTTCCAGAGGCCTTTGAGCTCCCCTCCTTGACCTTAAAGAAATACAGTCATTGACCTGGTTTTATTGGAAATGAAAGGTTGAAGAGACCCAGAATCAGCCTTTAAAGGAGCTGTTAGCAAACTAGAAATGTAAATTGATCACCATTGATCCCCCCAGAAGACCATAATTAGCACCGAATAAGAAAAAAAAAAAGAAAGTTTCCCATCCATTGCCTCTGTGAATCCTCTGAGCCTCTGTGGAGGGAGACTGTTGGACAAGATCTGACATTCTCATTCCAATTTAACAACAGCGATACCTCCCATTTGCATAGCAATTTAAGGCTTACAGAGCACTTTCCTCCAAACAATCTAGCCAAAAGTACTTATTAAGTGTGCATAGGTATTATTGTTCTCATTTAATACATCAGGGTGTGGAGTCAGAAAAGGCCCAAGGCGGACTCCTTGCTCAGGTGAAGTCCCTCGTTCTCAAAGTAAGTGTCAAAGTCCAGCGTTAATTGGTTGACCTGTTACAGTACAAATATGTTACCCAGAAGCAGTGTGATGACCTTCCAAAGTGCCACGTATTAACCCAATCAATCAGTCAGTCAGTCAACAGGCATTTATTATGCACTTACTAGGTTCCAGGCAGAGACCCTGTTAAATGCTGGGAATGTAAAAACAAAGAAGAATAACTACAGTAGTGCTTATTTCATGACCTACAACAGGGCAGTAGGGCAGGGGGATATCTTATAGGGGTGGGGACTTTTTCAGATCTTTCCTTTCTGATCATCGAGGTGGTCTGTCCACTTGGACTAACTCGGGGCAGAATGGAGGGGGATTTGGGACAGCGATCCCTGTAAATATAATAAACGAAGATGAATATTTGACAGCGATAGTTTGGTCTTCAGAAACTTGAGCCCTGACCTTCCCTTCATTAATGCTGCCCAGCACCCCAGCCTAGTCAGGGCCTTTCTCCATCCTCAGAGGCTTAGCCATGTGTGTGCACCAGGGGGTCACGCAGAGTGGTCTCTGTTTACCTTCGGGGCCCTGCGCTACAGGCAGATTTGTCTTTGAACAAACAAACAAACTTATTGCCTGTTTTCTCCAGTCCTTCCCTGTCTGGGGGCCTTTTTCGAAGTTACCCAGACACTCTCCAGGTACAGAGAAGTCTACAGCGCCATTCTTCTAGGATCCAGTGTTTATTTGGACAGGGCCAGACTGTGGGCCAGGGAGCCATTGTTTTGCCTGAAAGCTGGAGTTCTCCTGCCTAGCCCGGTTGGCTGACTGTTGTGAAGTCAGAGTTTGGCTCCAAGGCCCAGAGAATAGACTTTTGCCTCTCCCCCTCCCCCACACCCACCCCTTCTCTGGTTCCTTGGACACACCTCCTGGGCTTCTGGGCTATGCTACAATTTTAAACCTAGATCAAACACATGTAATCCCAGTGGGTTATGCAATCAGCTCCTTTGGCAAGACTCAGAGCTATGCAGAGAAGAACTATACAGGGAGTGCATAGCCCATGCATGGAGGTGCACATGTGGCTTCTATATCATTTGTGAGTCCTCACCAAGCACACATCATACCCTAAGCGCCCTAAATGTGACTCCAGCCCAAGAACAGAGAAATGGAATTAACAGAAATTGCAGATCAGGGCTCAGGTGAAATTTCCAAAAAGTGCTTAGTTTCTACAAGACCCTCCCAAGATGGGGGGGAAACAGCAAGGAGGAAGACAAGCATCAGAACAACAGACTGTCAGAGCTGGGAGGGAGCTCAGAGATCGACCAGTCCAATCCAGAAATCTCCTCTACTTCACAAGTAGAGTGGGCTACCTTGGGAGGGATAGCCGGGGTTCCCATCAGGGGATGTTTAAAAGAAGAGGTTTCATGACGACTCATTGGGTATGCTGTAGGGAAGATTCATCTTTAGGTGGGACTAGATACTCGTCCAGTTCCCATTCTGTTCAAGTTCTCAGATTCTGTGAATATGTCAACCAATGGCCATCTCGCCTTTGTGTGAAGAAGTCAAGTGAGGGGGAGATAACTACTTCCAATTTCACTTCTGCATGATTCTTTTTGTTCAAAGTTTCATGTTTAGGCTAGAGGGAAAGAAAAAAAAAACTTATCCGTTATTCTTTTTTTTTTTTTTTTTAGTGAGGCAATTGGGGTTAAGTGACTTGCCCAGGGTCACACAGCTATTAAGTGTTAAGTGCCTGAGGTCGGATTTGAACTCAGGTACTCCTGACTCCAGGGCCGGTGCTCTATCCACTGCGCCACCTAGCTGCCCCTATCCATTATTCTTAGCTGTGTCCTTTGAGGCCAAGAAGAACAAGTTGAATCTCCTTTCTGTAGGACAGCACCTCATATGGTAAAAGACAGTTATGTCAATCAATCAAACATTTAAATGCCTCTTGTGTGCCAGGTATGGTGGTGGCCATTGTAGATTCAACTAGGAATGGGAGATAGCTATAGATCGAAGGAATTAAGGACATTTGTCATGGACTACCATTGATATAGTGATGTGGGGTTCATAAAGCAGTTTAATAATAACTGACATTTTGAGATTTGCAAAGTATTTTTTCAGATATGATCTCATTTGATGATCATACACAACCCTGTGAAGTGGGTACCGTTATTATACCCATAAGAAACGGAGGCAAACAGAAGTTAAATGTTCAGCCCAGGGTGACAGAGCAAGTAGTTGAGGTAAGTTTGCTCTATCGATCTACTACTGCTTCTTTGGCATGATGTTAAGCACTTCGTCTTCTGGTCCCCCCCCCCACAAATTGTTTAAGCTTATCAATTTCCTTCTTAAAATACGCACCCAGAACTGAGAAAAAATGCTCCTGATAGGGTCGATAAAATACATACAGTCTAATACAAATTAATTTAGCCTAAGCTAAGATTGGCAACTTGGTAGTACAGTGGGTGGAGTGCTGGACTGGGAGTCAGGAAGATTCAAGTTTGAATCCTCCCTCAGGCAAGTACTAGCTGTGTAATTGTAAGTCATTTAACCTCTATCTGCCTCAGTTTTCTCATATGTAAAATGGGGATAATAATAGCATCCATCTCCCAGAAAGGTTGTGAGAATCACATATAAAGTGCTTTGCAAAGCTTAATGTGCTATAGAAATGTTAACTATTATTATTATTAAGTTGTTTTCACTTTTTTTTTTCCCTTCTAGCTGACATATCATCCCTGTGACACAGCAAGCTTGAAGTCTATTCAGACTTCTGGCTCCTTTTCAAATATATATTATCTATGTGTACTCTCCTCCTCCACCTTGAACATAGGGAAATGATCTTTATGAGGCTAAGACTTTAGATTTATACCTATTTTTGGGAGGGGAGTTTGAAGGGCAATGAGGATTAAGTGACTTGCCCAGGGTCACACAGCTAGTAAGGGTCTGAGGCAGGATTTGAACTCAGGTCCTCCTGAATCCAGGGCAAGTGCTTTATCCGATTTCTACCTATTAAATTCCATCTTATTTGACTTGTTCTAATATTCCTAGACTAGAAAATTCTTTCTGGAGTTTGATTCTCTTATCCAACAAGCTCCCTATTCCTCCTACTCCCTCCTTTCCTCCCTTCTCTTTTGTATCATTTTCAAGTTTAATAAATGTGACATCCACTTTTCTATTTTTCATTTTTTTTAATGACTTAGATAAATAGCACAGGACTAGCAAGCACCTTGGTGGTGCTGTAGTAGATAGAAGGCTAGGCCTGGAATCAGGAGAACTCATCTTTCCAAGTTCAAATCCGACCTCAGACACTTACTAGCTGTGTGACCTTGGGCAAGTCACTTCACCTTGTTTGCCGCAGTTTCCTCTTCTGTAAAATGAGCTGGAGAAGGAAATGGCCAACCTCTCCAGTGTCTCTGCCCAGAAAACCCCAAATGGGGTCACCGAGTCAGTCAGAACTAAAAACACAACTGAACAACTACTACAACAAACTGACGCCTTTCTCCTTTGCTAGCCTTCCTATACCTCTATCCACGGACACTGACCTCTTGACTGTTCCTCATTCGAAGTGCCATCTTCCGACTCCTGGCATGTTCATTGGCCGCCATCGCCCACGCTTGGGATTCCCTTCTTCCTAACTTTCATTCCCTGCCTTTTCCTGGCTTCCTTCAAGTCGAAGGTCAAATCCTGCCTTCTGGAAGAAGCCTTTCCCTTCCGTCCGTCCGTCCGTCTATCCGCCCTTAGTGTTAGTATATGTTTCCCTCTGAGATTATCTCAGTCTTATCTTGTATGTAATTTGTTATGCGCATATTGTCTCCTTACATTAAGTCCTGGGCTCTGAGGGCAGGACCCATATTTTGTGCCTTCCTTTCCATCCCCAGGGCTTGAGACAGTGCCTGACATAGAGCGAGCACTTAATAAAGACTTGTTGACCCGACTGTTGTCATCATACAGCCATCTTTTATCTCCATCTTTTCATTAAAACTCTGAGGTTTTGCGTAGTAGTGGAAAGTGTTCCAGTTTGGCTTCAGAAGACCCGACTCTGCATTCTGCCTCCACCTCTCGGTATATGTGAAGCAGCAGGCAAGTCATTTAACCCCAATGGGCCTGAGTTTTTCATCCTTAAAGTGAGGGGTGTGTACTAAGCGGCCCTGGAGGTCCCTTCCAGAGTGAAATTTTATGTTACTACGACATGGGTCTGTCCCCCCAGAGATAAGAATGTCTTACTTTATCCAACAAATAAGGCTGTATTTTTATTATGCTTGTCAACGTTTAAAACATGGAGTCCTTCTAAATATGCAGAATGAGACATATTTTGGACATGGTCAATACAGGAATTTGTTTTGCTTGATTATGCGTAGTTGTTACAAGGGATTTTTGCCTCCTGGGGTGGGGAGTGGGGGGAGGTAGGAAGAGAAAATAAATGCTTGCTAATTGGAAAAAAAACCCACACAAAACCACTTGGTCCTTGTTGTGAAATACAAGATGTGCAGAATTCAGACATACTTTTGCCTATGAATCAGTGGTTGTCTCTGGGGATGTCACCTTCTTTCCCCTGTGGGACAATGTTGTACAGATGTACTCATTTTAGGTTTTATATTCCTATTTTCAAAGTGACTCCTTTGCAATTTAGATAATAAACAGAACTTCACTGGATAGGATTCAGAGGCGTATGCTGGAGGATTGAGAACTGGAGCCGTAACTTCCTTACCTAGGTGACTATAGACAAGTTACCATGCCTCATCCCCCTTTTTTCAATTAAGGAAACTAATGTCTGCCCTTTCCCCCTCACAGACACCTCACATAATGGATGTCAACTTGAATTGTCCAATCAAACGCAATTCATTTTTAGCTGCCACATTTCAAACATGATAGTAATAACTCACATTTCTTTAGTATGTCATGTTTACAAAGCCTTTTACATATAACAGTTAATGACTCAATAAACATTTATTAGTCATATCCATGATATATATATACACATATGTGTGTGTATATATACACATACACATACTTTCCTTAATGTCCTATTTACAAAGCCCTTTGCATATAACAGTCAAAGAATCAATAAACCTTCATTGATCATATCCATCATAAATATATATACAGAAATACACATACATATATGTAACACACATGTGTATGTATGCATATATCAAATATGACAGTAATAACTCACATTTCTTTAGTATGTCATGTTTACAAAGCCTTTTACATATAACAGTTAATGACTCAATAAACATTTATTAGTCATATCCATGATATATATATACACATATGTGTGTGTATATATACACATACACATACTTTCCTTAATGTCCTATTTACAAAGCCCTTTGCATATAACAGTCAAAGAATCAATAAACCTTCATTGATCATATCCATCATAAATATATATACAGAAATACACATACATATATGTAACACACATGTGTATGTATGCATATATCAAATATGACAGTAATAACTCACATTTCTTTAGTATGTCATGTTTACAAAGCCCTTTACATATAATAGTCAATGAATCAATAAACATTTATTGGTCATATCCATTACATACACACATATACCCACATTTATGTAGTATGCATACATGTATGTATATGTACACAGATATATATCAAACATGATAGTAATAGCTCACTTTCTTTAGTATGTAATTTACAAAGCCTTTAACATATAACAGTTAATGAATCAAAAACACTTCTTGGTCATATCCATCATATTTACACACATGCAGTATATATGTACATCTATGTGCAGATACACATATATGTTGTTTTGTTTCCCCAAAATTGCCACATTGAGAGAGGTCAAGCAAGTGTGATTTGCCCTGAACTGCAGATAAAGAAACTGAGATTCAGAATGGTGAAGAGGCTTGTCCAAGGGCACATGGATCATAAGATTAAAATCTGGAAGCACCCTCAGGGTCCATTTGACAAATGATGAAAGGGAAACCCAGCAAAGTTAAGTCATTGGCCCAAGGTCATATTTGAAGCTCGGCTTCAGAAGCAAGATTTTAATACAGGTCCTCAGAGTTAGAGAATTTGACTCTGAAATTAAAGTCTAGTCTTACTTTCACATGGGTGGGTGAGGGATGCATATTAGGATTTACTAGTGAGATTCATTCAGTCTTGAGGGTCTTGTATAAAATAGCAAACTAGTTCAGATAAGCCTCTGGAAGCCTAGAGGAGAAAACAGTTTTAGACAAGGGGGGGGGGAGGGGAGAGAAGGGAGAGAGGAGCTTCTGTCTCCTCCCTCCTGCCCCTTTGACCAGAGGAGGACCTTGTGACCTTCGAATAGAATATTTGAATTCATTGTTATCCTAGTCTGTGCCAAGGACAAACTAGGCATAATGGGGAAAGGTGCTCTACAATGCTTCAGGGCTCTACAAGGAATGGAGGAGAAAGTTACACGGTAACTGAAGCAAACCCCATGAAGTCCCTATAAAGGAGGAAAAAAGGACTTCCAGAAATTATAGGCTTTGAACTACTCTCTTTTCCCTATGAGCTCATATATGAGTTCAGCTCGAACATGAACTTATGGGAAATTGATTATCCAGCTTGAGAGGGATAATGGAACATTTTTTTTTTTTTTTTGCCACAAAATCTTAGTAAATAGCATTTCAAAAAACAATTCAAGTCTGGTTGGCTAGTTGATGTCAATAAAGGGACACACACTAGTAGGGGCATGTGGGACATTTTTCTAGCAAAAGTAAAAATCTCCAAACCCTTAGGATTCCTTAGAACTCTGAGGGGAGAAATAGTAACCTCACGCTGAAGAATCAACGTGAAATTGTAAATGAGACTTTGACTCAAAGAAACATTAGCACCGGCTGTGAAACTTCTATCCTATTGAATTAAATAACAAAAGTATTCCACAAGCAAGGTTAAGTTTCTTAGAAGTTTCCTCTCTAGTTTATATTGTCATTTGCCCTCAAGCTAGAAGGTAGTTTGAAGCCAGGTAGTCCCCATTTGGACTCAGAGTCATGAAGACCTGAATTCAGATCTGGCTTCAGATACTTACTAGTTGTGTGACCCTGGGTAAGTCACTTAACCTCTGTTTGCCTTAATCTACTGGAGAAGGAAATGGCAAACTACTCCACTATCTTTGCCAAGGAAACCTGAAGGGCAGTGTTGGCACGCTATGGTCCACAGTGTCAAGAACAACAAATCCCCATTTTATAGACAATGAACTAGAGTAGTAGACTCCAATCTGGCACTGCAGCCCACTCACCCATATAACCACGGCCCCATAATCTCTGTGGGCTTCAGTCTCCAAAGCTAGAGTTCTTACTCCCAGGCTGTCTGTGCTTCATGAAGAAAGGGCAAAGAACAGAAAGTCCCCTATTTCTGTGTATGATATCCCATTCCCAGCCAGGGGAAATGGAGAGACTTATCAGACAAAAAAGATCATGGCCAACACACTAGTCTTGAACCATGCATGGTTCGAATGAGTCATCAGAATTTGGGCAAAAAAAAAAGAGCTAAAGGAAGCATATATACAAATTCCTTTTTAATTTCAAACACAGTCTATGTGCTGACATTCTCCATCTTAAGCTCACTCCCAGCTGTTATTCTGTTTTTAAAAATTTTCCTTTCTTATTATAAACTCAGTCATCAACAAAAACAAATATTTTTAAATACAAAGGAGAAGAAAGTGAAATAAGAAAACAAAACTTCTCATGGTATGTTAATTTAAAAAGTATATACTATATGTACACACACACATATAATTAAGTAACAAAGTTGTTCTGTTTTTGTTCCCTTGTATAATTTTTTAAAAAATGAACTGATGAAAAACAGAAGAACATATATTAGAGATGCTTAGGTATAATTGCCCAGTGACCTGCCCCTCAACATAATAAATTATCTGCTACAACAATTTATAGATTTTGTGCCATACTAATCAAGAGATTACTTTATAAAGCTGGGCTAAAGTTTCAAAACCTTTCTGGAGTCAAAAAAGGTCAAGAATCTCAAAAGAGATAATGAAAATAAAAGGGGAGGAATCTAGCAATTGTACAAAGCAGTTATCATGAAAATGTTTTGGTACTGATTTACAAAAAAAAAAGGTCAATGGAAAAGATTAGCTAAACAGAACTCATAAACAATCCAACACAGTAGCAGGGTTTTTGATAAACCAGAGGATGTTAGCTATCGAGGTAATGCCTTCCTGTTTGGCAGAAACTTCTGGGTAAACTGAAAAAAGTCTGGCAGAAATTAGGTTTTTACCAGCAATTTAAACCATCTGCTACATTAGTCTCCAAATGGATGTGTGACCTAAATATAAGAGGTCATATTAAAAAATTGAGGAGACAGTAAAGAGATGTCTAAAATACCGTACAATTCAAGGTCCCTTCCATCTCTGGCATTTTAGATTCTAAGGTTCCTTCAAGCTGTGACATCCCATGTTCTAAGGTCTCCATCATCTCTAAACAAATTCAGAGTCCATTATTTTATTTTATTTTTTAATTTTTTTTTTTTTTTTGCAGGGCAATGGGGGTTAAGTGATTTGCCTAGGGTCACACAGCTAGTAAGTGTAAAGTGTCTGAGGCCGGATTTGAACTCGGGTACTCCTGAATCCAGGGCCGGTGCTTTATCCACTGAGCCACCTAGCTGCCCCCTTGTCCATTATTTTAAATGAGGGGTTCTTCACTTGGAGGTTGTGAGGGCCAAAATTTGATATATGGAGCATTATTTGGGTGACTCCCCAGAATATTGGGGTCCCAGAAATATGAGGGACCTTTTAGGTTCTCCCTCCCCTCTGAACTGCCATTTTAGATATTTTCTCCAGGCCAATAAGAAAGGAGCCTTTGAGCTTTAATTCACAAAAGGATCAGATTTTATTAATTGGGAATTAATTAAACAAAAGTGAAACTAATAAAAATCGAAGATAAAGAAATAGGAAAATAGAAATACAGATAAATACTCTTAACTCTAAACTTAACCTATTCAATCCTCAGACTGTTTCCAATTAAGCTAGTTCAAAGGAATTTAGGGTTTTCCGTAATTAACTCACCAACACCTGGACAGTCTACAGTTGCTCACACCACCAAGGAAAACAGTCGCCCGAGACAGAGCAAACACGTGCCACCACCCCAAGGGCAGAAGACCATGAGACCACATTCTGGAAGATGCCTAGCATTCGGGAAGCTGCCTAGTGTCCCCAAAGAATCCTCTGCCTCCCTTCAGGGAGGCATTCAATCTTTCCTCCCCCCAAAAGGGGAGGTCCTTCAAAAACTGCCCATGGAGAGTTCTCCTTCTGACCTCAGTAGCATACATAACCTCAGGGTGGGCCAGGTGTGGCCCCTCCCAAATGAGTCAGCTAAAAACTGCAATATTAATCTTTACCACAAATAATTTTTACCACAGGGTCCAGACTCCAAGAGTTCTGTGTAGAGATTTCAACATGTCCATGAACTTGAATGGGACAAAAATTCATCTTTACTTCAATATAATTGGTTTCCTTCATAATCATAGGGAGATTAGATGAATGTGTTTAGATCTAGATGAATTAGATGCATCTATTTCATTCATCTAAACACATTTTCTTTCTGAAACTGAGCCCATAGTTTTCACCAGATGGTTAAAAAGGCCCATGACACAAAAATAAATTAAGAACCCATGTTCTAGGGGGCAGGTAGGTGGTACAGTGGATAGGGCACTGGCCCTGGATTCAGGAGGACCGGAGTTCAAATCTGGCCTCAGACATTTGATACTAACCAGTGTAATGATTGTAATGATGCAACCTTCTGGAGAGCTACTGTAGGAAAGCTACAAAATGAGGAGAAGGCGTCTGAGGGCAAGCCATGCAGCTTTTCTTTGGCATCAGGAAGTGATATTTGCTTGTGGGAGGAAGGAGGGGCGAGGCTGGCTCTCTCACTCTTTTTCACCAGGACTCTTGTGGAGAGCAGAGCAAGAGAACTGTAGCTCCCTGAGATAGACAGCTGAATCTAGGCCTCTTTCTTTCTCTCTTCACCAAATTCTTATTCTCCTTAATAAATGCTTAAAAATCTGACTCTTGCTAAGGCTTACAATTTATTGGCGACCACTCATTAGATTTTAGACAGACTAGCTAGAATTTTAGCCCCTTATACCAGTTGTGTGACCATGGGCAAGTCACTTAACCCTCATTGCCCCGCCCCCCCCAAAAAAGAACCCATGTTCTAAGTGGCTTTTCTCAACTCCAACAAAGCCTCAGTTGGTGGGTATGCCTAGGATTATGAAGTTGATGGGAATTACTTTATGCTCCACAATAAGGAAAATTTAAAAAAAATCCTTTCACCCCTTATTTTGCTAAGGAAAAAAACTCCTTTCATTTATCAGGACATGGAAGTATAATGACAGAATCAATTTGCCTTTCCTGGAAGCCCGGGTCACACTTGTCCTCCCATCATGCCTGCCTATACATGTGGGAGCTGGGACCTGTCTGTGGCTCTGGGAGGGTCCTGTAAGCCACAGCTGATCAGGCCTCTGAGGTCCCCAAGGGAGTGTCGGTGCCCCTTCAGAGGAGGGTGTCATGGGGCCCAACAGCAGCCTTTAATTTCACACTGACCCCAAAGTGCAATGAAGCCTGTAGAAGTGCCTCCCTGTCCCTTCTAATGAATGCAAAAACTGTCTCTCTCATTCGTTCCTTTCTCTATT
Organism: Dromiciops gliroides; assembly: GCF_019393635.1. Classification (NCBI taxonomy): domain Eukaryota; kingdom Metazoa; phylum Chordata; class Mammalia; order Microbiotheria; family Microbiotheriidae; genus Dromiciops; species Dromiciops gliroides. Next base: position 23,231,286 of record NC_057864.1, on the reverse strand, counting down.
CTCAGGGCCATGGCTCATTGCCTCACGCAGGGCTTATCGCAATAACGCCTCCTTCTCAGCTAGTCCCCTGCCTTTCTGCCCCTCTATTCCATCTGACATCTGGATGCCTGTTTATTTGGCAAGTAATAAATAGGGAGCTATTGGAGGCATGAGCAGGAGAGTGATGTGATCACAGCGGTATTCTCAGGTTATTAAAGTAAAAACCAGAGCTATCATGAGGAAATAGATTTGGATTGACAGGAAAGAAGGGAACATGCACTTATTAGGGACCTATTGTATACCCAGCACTATGCCTATAAGTACTACCTCACTTAATTCTCATAAGGACTGTGGGAAGTAGGTGTTATACAACTATAAAGTGGGGATGATGGTATGCTGAGCCTCCATTCATTCACTCCATTCACTTGGACATGAAAGAATAGATGTGAGGGTGGGGACTTGGTTTAGAGCACCTCCACTTTACCGTCATTGCAGTTTCCATACAACCACAGGAGCCTGGATCTTAAGCTGGAAGGCACTACCCAGGCCATTTAGGTTGGCACCCCTACCCTGTTCTAGGGATGAGCAACAACAGTAATGGCTAACATTTTTATCATAAGTTAGTATTTTCCAGTTATATGTAGAGATAGTTTTCAGCATTTGTTTTTATAAGATTTCTTGTTCCAATTTTTTCTCCCTCCCTCCCTTCCTTCCTTCCTCCCCAAGACAACAAGTGATCTGGTACAGGTATATATATATATATATATATATATACACACACACACACACATACACACATATATATGCGATATATATATATATGTCTGTGTATATGCATATATGTATGTATATGTGTATATATGTATGTATATACACATACATATATATGTATATATATGTGTGTGTGTATGTGTATATGTATATACAATCACATTAAACATAGTTCTAATTACTTGACTTAAAGCGCAATATAAATGTTAGCTAAGTGCTTATAAATGTCATTTCATTGGATCCTCCCCACAGTCTTGGGAAGTGGGATTATTATTCCAACTTTACAGTTGATGAAACTGAGGCAGGAAGAAGTTAAGTGACTTGATCAGGATTGGCAGCTGGTAAGTATCCGAGGCCAGATGTGAATTTAGGACTACAGACTAAGAGCAGCAATAGAAACAACAGCAACAAGCAGTAATAATAATACATTTGAAAGTGCTGTATATCGAGTCAGAACTAAACACATCATCTCCTTTGAGTCTCACAGCCAGCCTATTACTTAGCTTTAAGGTACTTTTAAGGCGGGAGAAGGTACAAGCATGTGGGGGAAGGGGGGCATGAAGAATGAAAGTGGTGGTCCCTGAAATGAACCTTGAAGGAAGCTAGGGATTTCAGGAGGAAGGAGGAAAGATGAGGGGCAGAGTGATATTTTCGGATATCAGTTTGGTAGACTGGGAAGATGGGTCAGAGGCTGGAGGGGCATGAGGCAGCGGAGCAGTGAGGGGGTCACTGAAATAATTAGGAATTAGGAGGTGGTAGCTGTGGGAAGGGAGGCAGAGGGTCACAGATGGGAGAGGCTGTGAAGACAAAATTGACAAGCCTTGGCTTGCCCTTAGGTAGCTCCATGGCCAAGACCACCACCTCATGAGGTCCCTTAGCCATGTAATTTCTCCTGGCCCTGCTCCTCACTCTCCAGCTGCCTTCCCAACATGGGATTGCCCCTTGTTTCCCTCATCCATGTACCCAACTCTCAGATCAAACTGGCCTCTCTGCTACTCTCTGTAAATGATACTCTATGCCTTGCTCCCATCTCTTGGTATACAGTGTTCCCCATTCCCGAAGCTGCTCTCTTAAGTGGAGGACTGCTTCCTCCCTCCAGTTGTTAATGTCCTTCTGATCACTTTGTAGAGATTTTTTACTTAGGCAGCATCAAAAGCCAGGAGGTCATGAATCCAACTTCTATCCCTCTGTAAAGACCCCGAACAACTCACTTAACCTCAGGGCTCTAGGCACTTTCTAAGGTCTTACATGACATAGAAGATACTGACCTCCATTGGTGGAGGGAGTGACCTCCCCTGGAAATTCCCTACATCAATGTAAGCACAGGCTTATTCTCTATTCCCTCTCCCTTAAATCTGTGCCTAGAGGATCACTGCAGTAGAATATAAGATCATTGAGGGCTGGTCGTTTCCTCCAAATTTGACTCTCTCCATTCCAAGTTCAATAAACTTTCTATTTTGCAGAAAGTCAGTCTGAATTTAAACCTAGTTCTTCTAATTTTACTGGGTGACCTTTGGTGATTGACTTTGTTTCTTTGTAAATGAGGAATTGGACTAAATGATCTTTAAGAAATAGGTGATGGGGGCAGCTAGATGGTGCAGTGGATAAAGCACTGGCCCTGGATTCAGGAGGACCTGAGTTCAAATCCAGCCCCAGACACTTGACACTTACTAGCTGTGTGACCCTGGGCAAGTCACTTAATCTTCATTGCTCCCCCCCCCCAAAAAAGAAATAGGTGATAAAATTAAGGTCCTTCCTACCTCCATATCCTTAGACTGTATTTCTATTATGGATATCACCAGTTATTTAGCTCGTTAGCTTCCAAATCATGAGGATATATCTTATTGACTATGAATATTGAAGCACAGAGAATAGACAATTAACAAAACCTGTTGGTTCTACTTTTAGAAGATATCTTGCATGACCTTTCCTGTTTCTCTTTAATGTCAGTAGTCACCCACTGCATCTTGACCTTTGTTTTGCCATTGTAGTTATCAACCTCACTCTCTCCTGAGTTCATAGTTCTTCCTCATTCAAATCCAATTTCTGTGCAAGTCATCATGCTTATGATGTTATTGTTCACCCTTCATTCTAGAAGGGGACCAATGACCAATGTTATCACCCAGCTGGAGAACATCATTGGCATTCACATTATTTGCTGTTGACTTCTAACAAGTCTTCTGGCTTCTAGGCTGCCCCTTCTCCAATCTATTTGATGAAGTGCTGTCAGAAGAATTTCTTACATGTAGATTTGTTCACTCCACTCCACAATAATATTCTGTGGCTTCCTGTTCCCAATCAATTATAATTCATATAAATTTGCCTGTAATTAAACCCCTTCCACAATTTGTCACCATCATCTATTTCTAATCTTCATAGGGGCACAGAATAAGAAACACAGAGCTGGAAGGGAACTTAGGGAGACATTTGTTCCAACCTCCTCATTTAATGGATATGAAACTGAAACCCAGGGGTGGGGAGCAACGCCAAGATGGCAGAGGAAAGATATTAAATGCACAGAGCTCCTCATACAATTACCCCCAAAACAGCAATAAAAGAACCCCCAGAGTAGAAAAACCCACAAAAAGATTGGCTGCGATTATTTTCCTGCCATAGACAGATTAAAGGGGGCCACGCTGGGCTGTGAGTAGAGTCCAACCCCATGATCATGCCAACAGGGACCAAGACATGCAGTGCCAGAGGAACTTAACCCTTAGCCTCCAAATTGGCTGCAGCACCAGTGTCTTCTGGAACTGAGGTTGCAGTCAGTGAGAAGGCTGAATGGCTGGGTGGGGGGGGCGGTCTGGAGGGGAGGAAATACAAGGGTGTCTGTTTCACTGAAGGAGGAATTTGGCTGTCCCACCCCAGAAGGGAACCAGGAAGAAATCCTCAGCTTCAGGAGGCCCAGGTTGGGGAGGAGAACAGGCTGTTTTGAGCTAAGAACCACCACAGCACTCTGGGCTAGATAACTAGCAAGTTAGCTTGAGGTTATCTTCTGACCAGAGAACAGGCCAGGTGAGAGAAAAACCTGTCCTCCCTGAAACTAAAACACCTGAGACCCTCTTAAGCTTGGGACAGTGTAGCTTGGAAGTAGGGCCCCACTGTAAGAGGGAGTTAAAAGTCAAGTAAAAGAAGGCAAGATGAGCAAGGAAAGAAAGTTGAGAACTATGAAAAGTTTCTTTAGCAAGAAGGAAGATCGAGGTGCACCCTCAGAAGAGGATAGCCACCTCAGGGCCCCTATATCCAAACCTTCCAAGAAAAATATGAATTGGTTTTAGGCCATGGAAGCATTCAAAATGTACTTTTAAAAGAAAGTAGGAGAAATAGGAGGAAGATTTAGAGAGGTAGAGGAAAGAATGGAAAGAGAAATGAGAGCGATGCATGAGTCATGAGAAAAAAGTCAACAGCTTGAAAAGCCAAATGGAAAAGGAGATACAAAAGCTCTCACAAGAAAAATATTGCCTAAGAACTGGGATTAAAGAAATGGAAACTAGTGACTTTGAGAAACCAAGCAAATCCAAATGAATAAAAAAAAATAGGACAATATGAAATATCTCTTTGGAAAAACAGCTGACCTGGAAAATAGATCCAGGAGAGATAATTTGAAAATCATTGGACTACCTGAAAACCATAACCAAAATAAGAGTTTAGATAGCATCTTCCAAGAGATTGTCAGGGAAAATTGCCCTGATATTCTAGGAGCAGAAGGCTAAATAGAAATTGAAAGAATCCACTGATCACCTCCTGAAAGAGATCCCAAAAGAAAAACCTTCAGGAATATTATAGCCAAATTCCAGAGCTCTCAAGTCAAGGATAAAATATTGCAAGCAGCTAGAAAAAAGGAATTCAAATACTGTGGAGCTACAATCAGGATAAAACAAGATCTATCAGCATCTACATTAAAGGACTGGAGGATATTGAATATGATATTCCAGAGGGCAAAGGACTGGGACTATAGCCAAGAATCATGTACCCAGCAAAACTGCAGATAATCTTTCAGAGGAAAAATGGGAGTTCAATGAAAAAGAGGACTTTCAGGCATTTGTAATGAAAAGAACTTAACTGAACAGAAAATTTGACTTTCAAATACAAGACCCTGGAGAAGCATAACAAAGTAAACAGGAAAAAGACATCATAAGGGATATTAAAAGATTAAACTGTTTACATTCCTACATGGGAAGATAATTCTTCTAACTCATAAGAACCTTGTCAGTATTAGGGTAGCTGAAAGGAATAATACACTTAGAAGACACAGGTCTGAACTGAATATGAAGGGAATCAATCTAGAAAGCATTTATTTTTTGTTTATCCTTGTTCTTTGTGGGGCAAGTAGGGTGGGGTGTCTAATGTCTGGGGCCAGATTTGGGCTTGGGACCTCCTAGGTCCAGGGATGGTGCTTTGTTCACTGTGCCACCTAGCTAACCCATGATGACATCTTTAAAATGGGCTTGAGGGGTAGGAGGAATGCACTGGGGGAGGGGGAAGGTGGGGTGGACTGGGGAGAGGTAGCTCACATGAATGAAACCAGAAAAAAGCTTATGGAGGAGAGGGGAAGTGGGGGAGTGAGTGAACCTTACTATCATCAGAATTGGCTCAAAGAGGGAACATACATACTCAAGTGGGTATAGTAATATATTTTTGCCCTGAGGAAAAGTGAGAGGGGAAGGAGGAAAGGGAAGTCTGGGGGAAGGAAAAGCCAAACACTTTCAAGGACGGTGAAGATGTTCTGCATAACAGCACATGTATGACATATATTGAATTCCTTGATTTCATAGGGAGAGTTGAGGATGGAGGAAGAAAAATTTAGAACACAGAATTAGCTCAAAGACCTTTGAGTAATCTATTTAACCCTACAGGAAAGTAGGAGGGGAAGAAGATAAGGAAGGAAGGGTGAATGAAGGGAGGGTAGAATGGGGGAGGGGACATCTAGAAGCAAAACACTTGAGGAGGAATAGGGTAAAAGAAAATAGAAAATAGTAAGTATCATGGGAAGGGAATAGGATAGAGGGAAATAGTTCTGATGATTGACTATAATGGTAAAATGTATGGTACCTACTTTGCTGAGCTATTGTGAAGAAAATTCTTTGTCAAGTTTAAGGTACTATATAAAAGTTATGATGAATAGGATGCTATCAGAAAAGCCTGGAAAGACCTATATGAACTGAAGCAGAGAGAAATGCACTGTATATGAAATAATAGCAATAGTGTTAGATGATCTGCTGGGAAGCATGTGGTTATTTTCAGCAAGGAAATGATGCAATATAACTCTGAAGGACCTATGAAAATTGCAATCCATCTACAGAGAAAGAACTGATGGTATCTGAAAACAGATTGAAACTTTTTTCACAATTCCTTAATCTGAAGTTTTGTTTTCATCTGCTTTCTTTCAAACTAGCTAATGTAGAGATGTTTTCCATGACTACTCATGTATATTGAATTGCTTGAGTTCTTGGGGGTAGGAGGTGGGAAGAGAGGAAGAGAAGTTGGAACACAAAGTTTTGAAAAAATTGATGTCAAAATTTGTTTGTACATGTAATTTGGAAAATAAGTCTAAACAAACAAAAAAAGAAAAAGAAAAGAAACTGAAGCCCCCAAAAGTTAGTTTGCCTCAGGTTTTAAACATCAGAATGTAGAATGTGAACCTGTGGCTTCTGCCTCTAGGGACAGTGCTTAGTCACCCCTTTTTAGTATTGTTAGAGTATTCCCCACTGTGGTAAAATAATGGAATTTGGCAGACTGATTGGGATGGGCCACTCCTGGCCTGTCCCGAGTGACATGTGCTACTGATGTCAGGAGGAGAAACCACTCTGATCGAGTTTGAAGGACCTCCCCTTTTTGGGGGAGGGGGAGTAAATGCTTGCTGAGGGGAGCACACTTTCTTCTGCTTTCTTCTGGGCACTGGCTTCAAAGCTATTTCCCATTGAAGCTAAGGACCCCAGGTGGTGAGTTAACATACAAGCCCTTCTCTTTTGAATTAGCTGAACTGGAAGCGAGTTTGGGGATTGTATAGACTTAGAAAAATGGATAATCCCCCTAACTCTAACCTTTTTCCCCATTCCCTTGTCTTTTATTAATTTCACCTCTGCTGTTTATTTTATTCCTATTAATAAAACCCGATTTATTTGTGGAAAAGAGGCTGTGAGGCTCCTTTCTTATTGGCCTGGGAGAAATATCTAAAAAGGCAGTTCAGAGGGGAGGGAGCTTTGGACCTAGAGGTCCCTTATTATTTCCGGGACCCCAATATCATGGTGAGTCACTCAATTAACTCTCACTATATTTAATTTGGCCCCCACACCACCATGTGCTCTATGTTCTGAGCCTCCTCAACTCCCAAACACACCTTACATTTTCTCATCCTCATGTTCATGCAGTTCCCAATTCCTCTTATGACCATACTTCCTGCTGAATCATTACCCATCTTAACTTACTAAATTAGGCAAGAATCAGAGGAGGAGGTGGGATTTTAGTTGGGTCTTAATGACATCCCCTCACTCCTCAAAGCTTTTGTGGTGATTTTAGATGATTAATAAGCATTCTATTTCATACCACTCTACATTTAATTCTATAGGATTATTTGTGTACACCCTCTCCCTGATGGACTGTGAACTCCATAAGGGTAACAATCGATGTTTGAGCTAAGCTTTCTAGCTTTAGCTACCACTCAGAAACATGTTCTACACAAGGTGATTCATGTGTCTGCCTAATGCCCTCTTAACTGAGCATGCACTGGAAGCTTGTGATCCCCATAAAGTGGCTATCACTATTCTCCCTCAAGATTCTATGGTCAAGAGGGCAGCTAGGTGGCACAGTGGATAAAGCACCAGCCCTGGATTCAGGAAGACCTGAGTTCAAATCAGGCCTCAGACACTTGACACTTACTAGCTGTGTGACCTTGGGCAAGTCACTTAACCCTCATTGCCCTGCCAAAAAAAAAAAAGAAAGAAAAATAGATTCTATAGCCAAGTTCCAGTACTATTGCTCCTGAGCCCCCACAAATCTGCAAACCCCTCAATAGTGTCAGCTGGATAGACCTTAAAACTTTTAAAATAGAGTAAGAACTATTAGCACAAGTTGTGGTATGTAATTGTGATGGAATACTACTGTGCTATAAGAAATGATGATCTCAGGGATCTTAGAAAGACATGGAAAGACCTGTACAAAGTAATGAAAAGTGAAATGAGAAGAACCAAGAGAATAGTGCATATGGTAAGAGCAATAGTTTTAAGAATGACTTTGAGCAAATTAGTCATTTTGACTGAAAATGACATATGAAGGAAGACACTGTCTACAGTCAGAGAAAGACCTGATAAATAGGTGTGTAGAATAATTTTACATACATACACACATGCCTATTTATGTGTAATGGTAACCATTTCTAGGGTGGGGGAGGGAAAGGGAAGAAAAAAGGGAAGAAAACAATGTACTCGACATTTTAAAAGGAATAGCAAATTGTACATAAGATTTGCAGTTTCACATGCAATCACTTTTTATTATACTATGTTAAGAAGATATCTTTTAATCTATAAATTAAAAATGATATAAATAAAAATAAAAATCCCCTCCCCCCCAAAGCCCGAGTCCCAATCTTCTACAAATAACCCTAGATACATGGAAATAATAGGATCAACCAATGGTAGAGAAATACACATGTGGGGATAACTCACATAGCTCCTTAAGTTATGGCTGGGATGTCCTTTCTTGAATCCAGTCAGAATTCTACTTTGGTACAAAGGATCATCCTTCTTAAAGCTACTCTTCTTTGACTATTGCTCAGAGTCTCTGTGTTCAGTGTCTCTCTGTTTCTGAGGCAGATGCTCCTTCTGCCTTTGGCCACTGCTGTTGCGATCACCTCCATTCAGCTTTGAGTGGCCATGGGAATTATGGATCTCCTGAAGTCACAAGGCCCCTATTTGGACATCTGCACCTCCATATTGCTGCATGGTGACCTACTCAGAAGAAAGCACAAAATAGCCATAAGTGGCCATGTTTTCACAGCCACCATTGACTGACTAAGGAATAAGCTCCTTACCTCTCAAAGATGGCTGAAAGCAGTCCTTCCTCTTCTTAGCCACAACAGAGGGTAAGAGATGGTAGGTTTGAATACTGACTTCCAGCTCATCCCCCTCCTTTATCATCAGCTCTTCTGGCTCTGCAGCCAATTAGAAGACTACCCATCATCCCCCATTAACAACCCCTCAGTCATATCTGGATGGAAACAGCCTCCTACTTTCCACCCAAGCTCTCATGGGGTCATTTAACTTGTCTCACTGAATTTGATTTTGAATCCTAAAATTGCTTTGTCCTACAATCAATGAAGCCCCCTAGTTATACTCTTAATTCATTCAGAAAGCATTTATTAAGTGCCTGTTATGTACTCAGTACTGAACTAGGTAGGGGATACAATGACAAAACTGCTAAAAATCTTTATGCTCAGGACACTTATATTCTTATTAATCCTCTGGTCCCCCGCTTGTGCCTAGGCTGCTGGTCTCCCTGTTGGCTGAGCTGATCCCCTCAAACCTGATACCTTACTTATCCTATGATAGCTGTTACAATTCTCTTAGGTGTGCCAGCAGGTTCAGCTCTGTCCAGTTTTTGCCAATGGTTCGATAGGTCTAAGGCAGGACTTCTTCACCTGGGGAAGGCAGCTGTGGAGAGATTCCAGGGGATCTATGGACTTGGTTGGGGAAAAATACCTTTGTTTTCCTTAACCTTTATCTGAAATATTGTATTACCTTTGATTACTTTAAAACAAAATTCTGAGGGGTCCATGAATTTCACCAGGACACAAAAATGGTGAGGAGCCCCTGGGTTTAAAGTCTGCCTCGTGGGACTTTGAAAAGTAGCATTTTGAGGATCCTTTCTTTTTTAGAGACTCTAGACAATGGTGCTATGACTTTCTGGAGCCAGGGGGGTGATGGGAATTGTTAGAACTCCTAGGTTCCTTCACATTCATCTTTCTGCCTGTTACAGAATTTCCTAGAGTGAAAACCTAGCCATCAGTTCTCAAGAGATAGGAATTAAGCTCTTCTAACAAACATCATCCTGTACCCCTTCCCACCCCCCTCTCAGATGGAAATGAGAGCCTTCTGGAAATCGGGAGGGTGATTGGGGTGACTAGAAGACATGTGGGTAACAAATATGTTGAAAAAGGAGATCATGAGCTTGTCCACTCTCATTTCTAATGTGCCAGCACTTTCAAGAGACAGCTCATCGCCCAGAGAAGGCAGGCTATTGGATTTCAGATGAACATGATCTGGACTCAGGGGATATATGTGCACCTTGACCTCAGGGAAGTTGACATTGTATATCCCAGTATAGAGAGCCTCTTAGAGAGCCAGCAGCTGGACTGCTATGACCTTGCTGGTCCTAACCCCTCCTGGACAGCCCCGTCTCTTGTGGCCCCTTCAATCTGAAACAAGATTTAACTGAGGGCCTCTGACCTCTGTCTGGCTATAAGCAATACCTGGAGTCCCAGGGCCACCCACACACCATAGACAGGGTGACAGGGGTCAGGGCAAACTACTTTCCCTATAAGACTAGAGTTCACCAACCCTTGCTCATGAGGGCCACTCTTGCTGATTCTGACCTCCTAGAACCTGGACCAACATGATCCCTTCCTGGCTACCTTAGACTTAAAAAAAAAGTTTCAGGGCCAAGTATACTATGTGATTTTCTTACTTATTAATTCCCACACACACAAGATCATAGAATCACATCTCTTGCTCCAAATATTTTCTTCTTTCCTTTTTCTCCCTTCTTTCCCCCTTTCCCTCAGTTCCTGACTTATTCAAATTATTGCAATCACTGTGTCTCTTCCTCACAATTCAGTTCTCTAAACCAATCCTTCAGATACCCTTTACAATTACTACAATTACTCAAAACTTCATGTTAATAAGAACATCCAGGAGCTTATAAATACCTTTTCTAAGACCAGAATCAAGGAAACTCTTCATGCTCCTAAAATGGCTGGGAGGTGTGGGGAGAAGGAGGTAACTAGCAGTTGCATCTGGTTTGAAGTCTCTCATGCTACTATGTATTACTCTACTCGCTTAAATATTGTAGTCTGAGAGTATTTTGGAAATTGAACCCTAATTAAGTCAGGTTGTTGCTATTGCAAAGGTAAAGCAAGCTATTAGCTTTGGAAAACAGGAAATGGATAAAGGTAAAAACATCGAGTCTGATTGTTAACATTGCCTAACAAAGTATAACTAACAAGGAGTCAGCACACTTTTTGGGCAAATACAGCTAAGGAAAATACTTGTTTAAGGTGCAGGCATATTTGTTAAGTATTAAAGAGGCAAAAAGTTACAAGTAAAATTGCCTAATAAAAAAAAAAAGCAAAAAGTAGTTGAGGGAAAAATGAATCTTGGCTCTGCCTCATACTACCTATTTGGCCTTGAGAGAATCATTGACCTCTTTGGGTCTCAGTTTTCTCATCTCTAAAATGGGGGTGAGGATGGGATTGGGTTAATGTTATATATCCAGTAAGGTCTTTTATTCTAAATCTATTATCTTATGAGCTTGCAAAAAAAAATTGTTGTGAGACCCATAAAAGTTAGGTTATTCTAAAGGCACTTATGGATAATGTTAGGAAGACAAAGGATAAACTCAAAATGACAGACTTTGATAAAAGCCTATCCTCAGTATGTATGGTAGAAGAACCATAATATTATACTTGTCACACCTCAATAACCAGTGTACTTAATAAGCAAATGGAAAGGACATTTAGATAAAAAGTAATTAAGAACAATTTTGCTCCCTCCTTCCAAAACATGAGAAGGCATCTCATTTCTTTGCAGAGATGGGGGCACTATAGGTGTGGAACAATCATAATATCAGACTGTATCAATGTATTGGTTAGTTTTGCTAAACTTTTTTTTTCCATTCAGTTTAACAAGACAAAGTGATATTGTATATCCCAGTACAGAGAACCAGCCTTGGGGACCATGATCCTGCTGCTCCTAACCCATCCTAGGCAACTTTGTCTCTTATATTCCCTTCTGAAAGGGAGTAAATTTGATATAAAAATTAAACAAATTAATGAATCAAGAAGAACAGTGGATCTCAGTTCAGAGAAGAAATTCACATTGGAGGTGATAATTTTGAAAGCACTAGGAGATTGATTTTCAAGATATTGTGAGGAAGAACTGATACCAAAGTCAGACTTGGAAGTAGGAGTAGGGCAAGACGTGGACAATATCTTTTATCAATGAGCCAATCAAGAAGACAGCAATTTCCAACCCATGAGCCTCCTTTTCTCAAGGTTTTGAGATCTATATGAGAATTGTTCCCAAAGGTAGTGATTGGCCATGATGAGAAAAAAAAAGAAGTATGTACTCACAGGTGATTGTCTATAGCTTATTATCTTTGTGTTCTTGACACAGTTTAATTAATTCTGAGACAAAATCCTATTTCATATGTTGTCAATTATTTTAAAAGTGAGAAAAAAATAAAAGCATTTGATTGAGTGGGGAAAAATTCAGCAGTAAAGTGTCTTCTTCAAAAAGAGCCTTCCCTCCCTCCATTAACCCCCTCCACATATATATTAAGACTATACAAAGATTCCGTGATGGATACAGGAAGGATTATTAATGAAAAGATTGTTCAATAATTATTTCCAGCAAGAAATAAAACAAAGGGATGAATGTCTACAGAAATATTCACCAGTGTAATGACAGATGTTCTGTAGAGTTCAGCTGGTGAGATCCTTCTAGACATTGTGGTTTGAGGAGGGCATTGTGCTGATTGATCTTCCCTCCCTTTTGCAGCTAAACTATGAGAGAAGGTTGTCTACAATTGATGCTTCCACTTCCTCTCCACTCACTTTCTTCTAAACCCTCTGCAATATGGCTTTCAACTTCAATCAACTAAACATATTTATTCCTAACTGTGAGAAAATAATGGGATTTTGGCAGAAACTCAAAGGCTCATTTGGAGATTAATCTAAACTGATTAAGTGAGTGATTGACTTTGTTGATTAGCCTACTTGAAGTTAATTAGATTGCAATCACACCTGGCTGGCCCTTAAGAAGGTATTGTTCTCAGAAGCTAAGAACTGTAAAGATCTGGGACCTGGCTAGTGGCAAATTAAAGCTGTCATTGACTGGACATATCAGTACTGTGGGAGGAGTGGCAGTAAGTGCAAGGAGTCCCTACCTCTTCTCCTGTGGAGAAGATAAACAGGTGAAGTGCTGGGATCTTGAATACAATAAGGTGGTCAGGCATTATCACGGACATCTAAGTGCAGTGTATGGTTTAGATTTGCACCCAACCATCAATGTACTTGTGACTTGTAGTACAGATTCAACTGCAAGGGTATGGGATGTGAGGACAAAAGCCAGTGTACACACATTGGCAGGGCATACAAATGCAGTGGCTACAGTCAAGTGTCAAGCTGCAGAACCACAGATCATTACAGGAAGCCATGATTCAACCATACGATTATGGGACTTAGTGGCAGGAAAAACACGTGTCACACTAACGAATCACAAAAAATCAGTTAGGGCACTGGTTTTGCATCCAAGACTGTACACATTTGCATCTGGTTCTCCAGATAATATCAAACAGTGGAAATTCCCTGATGGAAACTTCATCCAAAACCTTTCTGGTCATAATGCTATAATTAATGCACTGGCTGTGAATTCAGATGGAGTGCTGGTATCTGGAGAGGATAATGGCACTATGCATCTCTGGGACTGGAGAACTGGCTATAATTTCCAAAGAGTACACGCAGCTGTGCAGCCTGGATCTTTGGACAGTGAATCGGGAATATTTGCATGTGCATTTGACCAGTCTCAAAGTCGATTACTGACTGAAGAAGCTGATAAAATCATTAAAGTCTACAGAGAAGATGATTCAGCCATGGAGGAAACTCATCCTGTCAGCTGGGAACCAGGAATTATCAAGAGAAAAATATTTTATTTTTTTTAGTGAGGCAATTGGGGTTAAGTGACTTGCCCAGGTTCACACAGCTAGTAAGTGTTAAGTGTCTGAGGCCGAAGAGAAAAAGATTGTAAAGTGGCAACATGGACATAATTGGGTCATTGTTTTATTTTGACTTTAATAAATGCATTTAGTCATATTGTATGCTCTGTATAGGACTATAAAGCAGAAACTCAGAAGAAGTTATTACTGCTTCACCACATTTTACAATAAACTCTTTTCTTAAAAAGAAAAGTCTTAATGCCCAAAGACTGGTGATAGAGCTTCTAATTTAAGGCAACCACACATTTAGATTTTAAAAACCCCAGTTGGTGACCACAAAGGGACTGCTGAACCCCTCAACCTTCTAACCAGGTGCTCATCCAGCCCTCCAAATTCAGTCTTCTACTAGTTGACTGATCTAACCAGTTGAGGCAAAGCTATTTATCTCCAATTCAACTTTGGCTACTGTGTGGTAAAAGATATTAGCCTTTTTTTTTGTTAAAAAAACATGCAAATTGGTTTTACTTGAGTCAATGTAAAAAATACATTACTGGTTCTCCTCACTTAGCTTAATCAATGATAATGACATTCAATTACATAGATGTAAATATGGATATCAGCATACTCCCTGGTTATCCTTGATGAAGATGAGAAAGCCTTAAGTAAGCTTTCACAATCCTACTAACAAGAGAAAGGTAGGTAATCAAAGATCCAATTATACTTATTGCATAAGTATCCAAGGAAATAAGCGGAGAGGAACAAATCCATTGCCCTTAAGTCATGATCATCTTGGAAGTTAGCATAGGACAAGAGGGCCCAGTCACATGTGGATATCCAAGATCCATCAGTATCTTTGTAGTGGGAGAAACCCAGGAAAGGCATACAGTGGTTAAGTTGGGAGAGGATACTCACTAACTTCATGGTGTGTTTGAGCAGGCATTGGTACAGATTTTCATCTTGGGAAGAAACAACCATATGTATGAGATCACAGATGGATTGGAGTACTCCACTGGTAACATTGGATGCTTTGAGCTATGAAGTATCATGGCTATCAACAAATTGAATTTAGGTTTTTTTGGATAAAACTGCCTAGGCTGCTCAGAATGGATCCTTGTACAATACTCCCTGCCCCATTTCCCATCTTCCCTCAACTTCAAAGCATGCAGATCATTGAAGCCCAAAATATACTTTAGCAGTACCTGATGAAATTTGTAGGCTCATCTCAAGAAATATATCTTCCATGAAGCCTTCCTTTCAATTTAATCTATCTCTCTTGAGATATCAACCTGTCCATCTTTCCCTTGGTTCTCCACTCCTTATTTTCTGTGGGTTGTTTATCTATTGATCCTTATATTGAGCAACAGTCAAACTCCAGGACATCAAACATCAAAAGTGGCTAATACTTCACTGAAATTCCTCTTGGAATTTTTTTCCAATTCAGCAAACATTAAGCAAACATCAATATAATGATTTGTGATGGCTTTGACCAGCTAACATAGGATCAGTCAAGCTCAGACTGAAGGGACCTTATAAACCAGCTAGTCCACCCCCCCACTGTTACAAAGGAATTATCTAAGACCAGAAAAAAAGTGGATTGTTTGCCCACATTCATATCCCTTCCCCATGTTCATGTTAATTTGCTCATTCATGGCAAGGTCACATTTGGAAACCAGGTCCTTGGATTCCAAAGCCAGCGTTCTTTCCACTGTATAGAAGGCATTACAGAATGCTTTGAGTACCCAAGGAAAAAAAGCCCGAAGATTTATTTCATGGCATTAGGACAAATAACCTTGAAAAGGGTCATATGTCCCATTGGCATCTAGACATTGGGAGCACAATGTGAGGAAGTCTTGAATTATCTTGTGTCCATTATGTCCAGAAAGGGTATGGAAGCATTACAAAGTTGCCACAGACCAAAGGGCATGATATACTTCCCTAAGGAAAATTTTCCCGATAAGATATTAAGTCCATTAGGGCTTGGTTAAGAATAAGGGGTCTATTGAGGTTCAGTTGGGGGGGGGGAAGTACTAATTCTGGCACATGCCCATACAGAGATTTCACACATTTCAGAGAAGCATTATTACCAGAGACTCCGAATGAACACCTGGATCCTTAGCTTTCCCTGAAGTTAGAGCATAACATGAAAAAAACATACCATATCCTGTTCCTGTGCATTCCCTTTTCTTTCTTCCCAGCATCAGAATACAGCCAGTTGTTCAATGCCAACAGCTCATCATGAACCAGCTCCATTCATTTGTTAGTTTAGACATGATATTTAAGTTGCCTTCCCTCCCCCTCCAAGTGTGCAAATGAAGGTCTCCCTTGGAATTTCCAAGGAAAAATTCTGAGGATGTTTTCTGGTCTAATGTACCTAGAAATACTGACCTACCATTGGTACTTGTGCTCTGAAGAAAGCTAGGATAATTAGTGATGAAAGCCCACATGGAAAGTTTAGTGGAGAGCATTGACTGGACCTGCTCCCTCAACAACTGGGAAATATGAGCAAATAATGGGATTTGGCAGATACTCGAAAGGCCCACCTGGAGATTAATCTAAACTGATTGAATTAAGTAGAGTGGGGGGGGGGAGGAGGAGGAAGAGATGGGGGAGGAGCAGCGCAGTCACTGATTTTACATTCATCAGAAAAGGCTCAAAGACCTTAGACTCAGAGTTGCCTCAAGGAAGCATTAACACCTACATACCCATCTGGTGTGTAGGTGCGGATTAGACTACTTAAAGTTAATTAGATTATAATCACACCTGGCTGGCCCTTAAGAAGGTATTGTTCTCAGAAGCTAAGAACTTTGTGAACTCAACTTGAGACCACCTTTAAAAGTTCAGTGAACCAATGGATTTGGATGACACTAACCTTGAAGTAGTATGTAAGGACTTCCTCTGCTCTTGACCTATAAAAAGCTTCCACACTCATTTTGGGAGCAGTTGGTGGTTGAAGCAGGCTCATGGTGGAGGACTTGAAGAACCAGACCAGGCTGGAATTCTAGGCTAGATAGGTCTTTTCTCAACTTTCTGAATTCCACGTGAATACCTGGTATGTTTTAATAAATGCTTAATTCCCAAAGACTGGTGCTAAAACTTCTAATTTAAGGCAACAACACATATTTTTTTAGACAACACATATCACAGTTAGATTTTAAATATTACATAACCCAATGCAACCTGTTACTTCCAGACACCTTGTGGGCCTTTGTTCTAGTGGCCATCTTCATTCTGGCTTCTAAAGTTTCTTCTTCTGATTGATGAGTTAGTCCCAAAATCTTCATAAGAGAAAGCACTCTCCCCCAAACTATGCTTACTCTAAACTTGTTCCAGCCCATGATTCCCCAGTCTTCCTCTGGACCTTCACCAAGAAACCCCCTTTATGCTACTATGCATTAGCCATGATTCCAAGCTACACACAAATATACAAGCAATATTTGTCAGAGCAGTATTCTTCAACGAGTTATGGATGGCTATGAATCATAGAAAGCCACCATTTTCAAAGAAACAAAGTTATGAGTGACCAAAAGTCCAGAAAAGTGTCTTGTGTTGGGTGGGTATAGACAACACTTCATTGCCAAAGATGAGGTGTGGGCAAGAAGTGGTGTAAAAATGTAAAAATCTAATAAAGGTATGATAATAGAGGAACACAGGCCGGTCTTATAGCAAAAAGGAAGACCGCCCCATGGACAGGCTAAGTTGGTCAGTAGTACCCCCAGGATATTAAACAATCTAGAAAGTATTCTAGGGCATTGTGAAGCTTCTCTAGGGATGAGTGATAGGAAGAGATAGGCAAGGATCATTGAGAGTGGGAAAACATGAAGGGTAGTAAATAATCTGCATGGGAGAGGGGAGCAATAATGGCATCCTAGATTCAAAGTTTTGACCTAAAAGTATCCAGAATGAGTAGTATGACAGGCCTTTTTCCCTAAAAAGATCACACCTTCCCCCAGAATGGAATGCAATGGTGTCTATGTTCTAAGACATAGAGAAACCTAGATTGCATCTAGAGGAGGGTGACCATGAGGGAAAGGGGAACAGAAATCATAGAGGAGACCTCAGGGTCATCTAGTTCAGTCTTCTTTAATAAGAAATTCCCCTCCATTATTCCTGACACATAGGAGAATTGGTTTAAGGAGAAGACTGGTTGAGTTCCTACTATGTGCCACGCAGTTGGGAATCCAAAGGAAAAAGCCCAAACGCATTTGTAAAACTGATGATGCTGAACCTGGAGATGGGAAGATAGCCAAGTCACACAATGACTATTTCTATGTAATTGATCCCTCATGTACATGACAGATTTCTAGATTTGATGTGATTGCACATGGCAGCCAAAAGGGGAGCAACAGGCAGAAGTTGGAAAAGTCTTCCTTCTACAGAAGTGAAAACTGCCTCAAAATTAATGAGAATGGACTGCCTCAGTTACTTTTGGGTTCTTCACCAGAAATAGGGTAAAGTACAGAGGATTTGAAATAAGAGAATTAGGTTGCAATCTTAAATCTCTGTTCTCTGGGCCTTAATTTTCACTTACGAAATGAAGGGGATGAAAGTAGGACCAAAATATCATATTTTGAAGGAATTCCAGATAAATGACTTTATTTCAAGTGTGAGAAAATATTAATAATGAATTTCTTGGGGAGGGGGAACCCAGAGATCAGCTTCAATCCTTTCTCCTTCCCTACTCCAGAAAGTCCAGTTCTTTTTTTAATTTTCTTTTATTTAATTTTTTAAATTAAAAAAAAAAATTATGAGGCAATTGGGGTTAAGTGACTTGCCCAGAGTCACACAGCTAATAAATATGTCAAGTGTCTGAGGCTGGATTTGAACTCAGGTCCTCCTGAATCCAGGGCTGGTGCTTTATCCACTGCGCCACCTAGCTGCCCCAGAAAGTCCAGTTCTTGAGGAACTTCAGCAAATCTTGTCAGGGACAAGCCCTAGGGAACAAAAGAAATGGAGATCGATTTTTTTGTCTAGCTCAGTGAGGCCGTGGGATTAAACACCTAGATACTGGACTAGGGTCTCTTCCCTCATGTCATTCTAGAGTTCATTTTAATTTGGACCACCCTCAACTCATGTCAACCATTTGAATTGACTGATGCTCACCAATTAGCTTTGATTAATGTATAATGACCCACCTCTATCAAGAAGCTAAAACTCTTGACCATGCAAATCTTCCTCTCTTGGCTCCCTAGACTAGCTCCCTTGGGTGGGAATGCTTTCTTCTCGGGCATGCTCTTCCTCTTAGAGAGCCAGCACACGATGTTAGGGAGAGCTCAAGAACACTAAAAACCTACACTGTCCTGAGATACAACAGGAGTCTGGGGCTTTTTTCCTGCTTGTGCTACCTGCCACACAGTTTTGTGGTTTTTTTTTTGGCGGGCAATGGGGGTTAAGTGACTTGCCCAGGGTCACACAGCTAGTAAGTGTCTGAGGCCGGATTTGAACTCAGGTACTCCTGAATCCAAGGCCAGTGCTTTATCCACTGCGCCACCTAGCAGCCTCCACACAGTTGATTCTTAATGGTATATATGATATTAATTAATAAATGCTTACTGCCACATTTTCAGGTATTAAAGATGGCTGATACAGCCACAAGTGCTGGAGCCGGTGGCTCAGGAGCAAGATCAGGAAGCAAGCAGGCCACCCTCGCTGCAGACAACTACTACCTGGCACGGAGGCGAATGCTACAGGAGGGTGAGTTAAAATAAAAGCCAAATGAAAACTACTGGAAGGTTGCAAATACTTTAAACGAAAGAGAAATAAGCAATCTCTTGTAAGATATTTTGCCAGCGTCCTGAAATCTTTTTGGAGAGACAATCTGATAACTTGATTCTCTCCTTCCCAGCCTAACCCTGCCTCTACACTTTCTTTCTCCAATAAATAAAACTCCTTGGCCTGATAGTGCTACCCATGAACTTCCTGACCAGCTATTTTGATGGAGAGATTCTTTCTTAAGGGAAGAGAACTGTTTGTTTGGAATTGAAGAGAAGCCTGACAATTCAAGTGTCTTAGGGGTGTGGAAATTTATTTTGATTTGGGTACCTCACCTTTGGGCCGAGATTAGAAAGCCTTAGGCCCTCAGGTTTTTCTTCTCTGTGTGGGAGGGGCTGGTGCCCTTCCCCCTCTGCTTCAGCAGAGCCATAAAATCCCTGTGGGCTGTACAAGATGCCAGGTCAGACAGCTGGGGGAAAAAGCCCCAGCTCCCTCTGCCCTGAGCAGATGTATCAGAGAGATCCCAGGCTCCCAGGCCGGCCTCTGGCATAGCCCTTGCAGAGGTCCCTGGGCACACAGCAGTGGACACGGCCCCTGGAGCCGTGGGTGTGGTACACACGGGACTCTTGAGCATCCCCCCACCCCACCCCATCCCGGCTACAGCCCTAGTGTGGCTGGCAGATTAGCTTGGTGTGTGTGTGTGTAGGTACAGAGAGCCCTGAGGTTTGAGTGGAGAGAAGGAACACACACACACACACACACACACACACACACACACACACACACACACACACACACGAGAGTTAGACATGGAACAGAGGAACAGACAGAAAGGGTGCACCAGGGGCAAACAGGCAGCAGAGAGCACAGAAGTGGTCAGCACAGGGTACAGGTTGGAGAAAGTGAAGATTAAGAGAACAGGAAGGCTGGAGCACTAAGAGATGGGGGAAGGAGAAAAAGCGAAGAACGAGAAGGGACAGAGGCTGATATGGAGCAGGGGGGCTTTTCAGTGAGGGGAAAGCTAGAAGAAGGTCCGTTGGTATGAAGGAGGAGGCTAAAAAAGTTCCAGGTGCAGTGGTATCTCATAAATAAACTCTGCTTTGATAATTTAGTTAAGAGGCTTCTTAATCTTTTGCTTATCAATCTGGGGAGTGGAGCAGTGTGGTAGAACTTTATAAACAGCCCATATTAAATTAATAGCAGTCAGATAACCAAACAGTCAATAATCCCAGATTAAGTACCCCAGTCAGATTAGGCCCATCAAATTAGGCCAGTAAGTCAAAATATTTCTACATTTGAATGGTGATCCAGATGGGACTTATGGCCCAATTATAATTTTTCTAAACTTATAATTTTTAATATCATAAGTTTTGATAAGTCCAGTTACATTTTTCAAATTAGATATAGTTATTAATAATTTTTTTTTTACAGGAGAGAAAATGTCACGCTCTGACCCCAGCTATCCAGGCTTGTCTATAGTTAGCTAAAGTTGCAATACCTCTTCCACTGATAACACTTGAAAACTATTCACAGGCCAATGGCTTGGGTTTTCAACCCTTAGGGTGGTGTGGTGAGTCATGGGAATGTTTGTGTTTTGGAGCCATCAAAATTGAACCCCTACCTGTACAAGAAGTCCTTGTGTGACATCTCTGAAAAGCTGCTATCTAGCCTCTGCTTGTTGGAGGAGGAAAGCCCTTAGCATGTACCCGGAACACAGTCCTCTGAAATGCTTGATTAAATGACTGCTTTTTGTTCAGCCACAGGTGAAATAAGATGGTTGTTAATCCTGCTCCCTCATTTTTCACAAATGGATACTGAGGCCCAGGATGGGGCATCTCTGGGCTAAATGCCCAGAAAGAGGACTGTATACACAACCACAGGCAGCTAGGTAACATAATGGAGAGAGCTCTGGATTTAGAGCTGGGAAGACATCTTCATGATTTCAAACCTGGATTCAGACACTTATTAGTTTTGTGACTCTGGATAAGTCACTTAACCCAATTTTCTTTGGTATCATCATCTGTGAAATGAGCAGGAAAAGAAACAATATGCACAACCCTTCTTCCTACCCTTCCCACCAGAGGGCAGAATTTCAATGAAGAAATCAACTCAGGAAAAATGATTTGTCCAATGCATCCTCTATGCTTTCCAAGAAAACTTGGATCGAGTCTTTCGCTTCTGCTCTGTAGGCTAGTGATAGTTATCTGCCTTTCCATCTCCCTCCATTATGTATCTCCCTAAGCATGTGTGGACACAGAGTCTGCTGGAACAAGGGAGGAGATGTAGATTTAGGAGGAAAAGCAGAAGAGATATGTGTCATAGAAACCCAAGAGAAAGCAGGTAAGTGGTTCCCCATGAGCACCTGGTACAATAAGAGATGATGACAACAGCTAACAGTTATATAGAACAAGCACCACAACTGGTGGAAGGACAAAGAACACCCTGGGCCATTACTTTAGAAATTTTTTGTCTTAATGGAGCTTATACTACATTTCTTTAAGGAAAATATATATATATATATATATATAGATAGATAGATAGATAGATAGATAGATAGATATAGATAGATATAGATAGATATAGATAGATATAGATAGATATAGATAGATATAGATATATGTATCACTTGCATTTTTGGCAGGGGGCAATAGTGTTAAGTGTCTGAGGCTGGATTTGAACTCAGGTCCTCCTGAATCCAGGGCCAGTGCTTTATCCACTCAATCACCTAGTTTCCCACTTACATATCTTGATATGTAACCTCCTTCCCTTTTGTGTAAACACCCATCCCATGAATGGGGATGGGAGGATGGGAATAAGTTCAGGAAAACTAAGCAACACCCATAAGTCAAATCCCAAATTATATTCAATGCTTTGTACTCATTCTGACATTGTGGCAAAGATAATTTTGCTGGGGGAGGTAACTGTGAGTCTCAAATGACATCTATATGCAAAATACTTTGCAAACCTTTCCTCTGTATATGTAAATATTAGTTACCATCATAGTCTTAGTTGTCTTCCTCCTTCACCATTTCTTCCAAAGGGAAGTTTCCCTTTCATTTGAAGGGGGAAATAGCACAGTGACTCTCTTTCAATCCCCAAATGTTTCCCCCCCTTCCCCAATTTTGTTTGGAGCAAATATGTGCAATTACCTAGAGAGTCTTTAAAGCATCCTACCGTGGCTCCCAGTTCATGGGGGAAGAAATTGGCACAAGACAGACCCAGTCTGAGTTTACATCAGCTGACAGCCCCGAGTTTATTTTTAATGCATTACTTTCAAACGTTGCCCCTTGGTTATTGACACAGTTGGGAGATGGAGCACATTGACTCCAAGGAAGAGAGGGGCTTTTGAGGCAGAAACAAATCATATAGAAAAACAAAATTTTAACTATTTATAATTCAAAGTCAATATGAGATGAAGACCCCAAAGGACTGGGAGCCACTTGCCCCCCCCCCCTCCTTCAGCCCAGGTATGGAAGAGGCTTTACCTAGCAGACAAGTTGACAGAGGTGCACCTGGTTGGAATTTTCCATGGACTGTGACTATTAGCAAGCAGCCCAGTGAAGCAGAACTGTGCAAATTAAATTGGATTTACATTTCCAAGTGGGTACCGAGCCCAGGCATCTCGGAAACATCTGCAGGAGACTTTAAGGCAACATTTTTTTTGGGGGGGGGTAAACTTTATATAAACACAAAGGGGTTGACTCTACTAGAAAAGCAAAAATGTTGAAACTCCATGTTTAGTTGCCCTGAAGGCATGGAAAGATGACCAAGGCAACAGTTATTGAGAGAAATGAACACCACCTTCCTACATGGAGTAGAGTAAAAGATCTCTGGCTAAAGATTTAGGAAAAGTGGGTCCTGCTCACAAGTCTGACAATTGCTTGCTAAATGACCTGATCACCTCTCTGGACCTTCCTGGTCCAGTGCATTTCATTTGTTTGTTTTTGTTTGTTTGTTTTATTGTTTGTTTTTTAGTGAGACAATTGGGGTTAAGTGACTTGCCCAGGGTCACACAGCTAGTAAGTGTCAAGCGTTTGAGGCCGGATTTGAACTCAGGTCCTCCTGACTCCAGGGCCAGTGCTTTATCCACTGTGCCACCTAGCTGCCCCTGCATTTTTTTTTTTAATTAAAGAGAAAGTTTAGTTTTCTTTTCCCCCCTAGCTCTAGACTCCTATGATTGGGGAACAATAGAACAAGGGAACCTATAACAATCCTGCCATTTGAAATGGATGGAACCTCAAGGACCCAAGACCTCCAGGCACTCATGTCTGCCAGTGGGGCAGTCTTTGTCCCATAGACTTCTTGTCTTCTTTAAAGAATGACGGGGCGGGGCGGGGCGGGGCAGCGGAGCCAAGATGGCGGAGAGGAAGCAGCAAGCTGCCTGAGCTCTCCTTCTGTTCCCTCAAAACGAACATTAAATCAAGCCTCTGGACGGATTCTGAAACTACAGAACCTGCAAAGAGACAGAGAGACACAGTCCTCCAACCAGAGATAATTTAGAAGACTTCAGGAAAAGGTCGGTCTGACTCGGGCAAAAGGGAGGCCCAGCGCAGGGCAGCAACCCAGCGCCGAGGGGGTCGGGGCAAGTCAACAGGAGCTGCGGGCCACAGCCGAACAACTGAGGCTCCCGGAACCTAGTTCAAAAATCTGGTGGCCAAGAAGGACAGTGGAAAAACCTACCTGCACCAGCCGAGAGGGCCAGGAACGGCGGGATCAGACGCCGGGGTCTGGCGCCTGGCTGGCCGAGCGCGCTCAGACAGGAAGTGCAGGGCGGGGGATCGCCACACACCATAAAGGCCTCAGAGTAAAAGCCCGGTCACACAGCACCTATACACCTGCACAAGAAGCCCAAAACAGGGACCCTGGTGCCCCCAGAGCAGACCTCAACTTAAAGAATAAATAAATAAGCTGCAATAATGAGTAAGAAGCAAAAAAGAGCCCTCTCCATTGAGAGCTTCTGTATCAATAGGGAAGAAGCCAACACAAACTCAGATGAGGACAATAGCCTCAAATTGTCTACATCTGAAGCCTCACAAGGGAAGGTGAATTGGTCGCAAGAACAAAAAGCCTTCCTGGAAGAGCTCAAAAAGGATTTTAAAAATCAATTGCAAGAGGTAGAAGAAAAAATGGGGAGAGAAATGAAAGCAAAACAAAAAAAAACTATGAAAAAAGAATCAGCAGCTTGGAAAAGGAAGCTGAAGAAAACAAAGCCTTAAAAAATTCATTTGGCCAAATGGAAAAAAAGCTGCATAATCTCACTGAAGAAAACAATACCTTAAAAAATTCACTTAGCCAAATGGAAAAAAAGGTGCATAATCTCACTGAAGAAAACAATGCCTTAAAAAATTCACTTAGCCAAATGGAAAAAAAGGTGCATAATCTCACTGAAGAAAACAGTACCTTAAAAAATTCACTTAGCCAAATGGAAAAAAAGGTGCATAATCTCACTGAAGAAAACAATGCCTTAAAAATTAAAGTGGGACAGTTGGAAGATAAGGAATCCATGAGACACCAAGAATCAGTCAAGCAGAATAAAAAAAATGAAAAAATAGAAGAAAATGTGAAATACCTCATTGGAAAGACAACTGATCTGGAAAACAGATCGAGGAGAGACAATTTGAGAATCATTGGATTGCCTGAAAGCCATGACCAGAAAAAGAATCTAGATACCATATTCCAGGAAATTATTAAGGAGAACTGCCCTGATATCATAGAATCAGAGGATAAAATCATCATTGAAAGAATCCATCGATCACCTCCTGAAAGAGACCCCAAAAGGAAAACTCCAAGGAATATTGTAGCCAAATTCCAGAATTATCAGGTGAAGGAGAAAATACTCCAAGCAGCCAGAAAGAAGCAATTTAAATATCATGGAGCCACAGTCAGGATTGCTCAGGACCTGGCAGCTTCAACATTAAAGGACCGCAAGGCTTGGAATATGATATTCTGGAAGGCAAAGGAGATTGGATTGCAGCCGAGAATCTATTACCCAGCAAAAATGTGCATTTTCTTTCAGGGGAAAAGATGGACATTTAATGACATTGGGGACTTTCAATCCTTCCTGGTGAAAAGACCAGAACTGAATAGAAAATTTGATCTCAACATACAAGACTCAAGAGAAGTTTAAAAAGGTAAACAGAGGGGGAAAAAAAAAAGTTACCCTATTAGGTTAAACTGTTTATATCCCTACACAGGAAAATAATACTCATAACTCTTAAGAATTGTAAATGTATTTGGGCAGAGAGAAGGACTTTATATAGAGGGTATAAATATAAATTGTCTTTGATGTGATGATACAAAAGAATTAAGGGGATAAAAAGGGAGTCTATGGGGAGGAGAGGAAAGGGGAGGTGGAATGGGATGAATTATATCATATGAAGAGGTGGAAAAAAACCTATTACAATAGAGGGAAAGAAAGGAGGGGGGAACATGGTTTCAACCCTATTCTCATTAGATTTGATTCAAAGAGGGAATAACATATACGTTCATTGGGATAAAGAAACTTAACTCATTCTTTAGGGAAACAAAAGGGGAAGGGAAAGGGGGGGACTGATAGAAGGGAGGACAAAAGCAAGGGAGAAAAGGGTAAAGAAAAGAGAGGGGGGTGATAAAAAGGGAGGGCAGATTGGGGGAGGCAGGGGTAAGAAGTAAAACGTTGGTGAGGAGGAATAGGGTGAAAGAAGGGGGGAAAAAGTACAAAGGGGCTAAATAGAATGGAGGGGAATAGACAGTCAGTAATAATAACTGTGAATGTGAATGGGATGAACTCTGCTATAAAACAGAAGCGAATTGCAGAGTGGATTAAAAACCAGAACCCTACAATATACTGTTTACAAGAAACACATTTGAAGCAGAGAGATACACACAGAGTAAAGGTAAAAGGCTGGAGCAGAATATATTATGCCTCAGCTAAAGTAAAAAAGGCAGGGGTAGCAATCCTTATCTCAGACAAAGTGCAGGCAAAAATAGATCTCGTTAAAAGAGATAAGGAAGGAAATTACATCTTACTTAAAGGTACTATAGATAATGAAGTAATATCAATATTGAATATGTATGCGCCAAGTGGTATAGCATCCAAGTTCTTAGAGGAGAAGTTAAATGAGTTACAAGAGGAATTAGACAGTAATACTATACTAGTGGGAGATCTGAATCTCCCCCTCTCAGAATTAGATAAATCTAGCCAAAAAATAAATAAGAAAGAAGTGAAAGAGGTGAATAGATTACTAGAAAAGTTAGACATGATAGATGTCTGGAGAAAATTGAATGGGGATAGAAAGGAATATACCTTTTTCTCAGCAGTACATGGCACATTTTCAAAAATTGACCATGTATTAGGGCACAAAAACATCATAGTCAAATGTAGAAAGGCAGAAATAGTAAATGCATCCTTCTCAGATCATGATGCAATAAAAATTACATGTAAGAAAGAGCCAGGGAAAAGTAGAATGAAAATCAATTGGAAACTAAATAATTTCATTCTAAAGAATGAATGGGCCAAACAAGAAATCATAGAAACAATCAATAACTTTATCCAAGAGAATGACAATAATGAGACAACATACCAAAATCTACGGGATGCAGCCAAAGCAGTGCTTAGGGGAAAATTTATAGCTCTAAATGCTTACATGAATAAGAAAGAGAAAGAGGAGATTAATGAATTGGGCATGCAACTTAAAAAGCTAGAAAAAGAACAAATTAGAAATCCCCAATTAGACACTAAATTAGAGATCCTGAAAATTAAAGGAGAAATCAATAAGATTGAAAGCAAAAAAACTATAGAATTAATCAATAAAACTAAGAGCTGGTTTTATGAAAAAACCAATAAAATAGATAAAACATTGGTTAATTTGATTAAAAAAAGAAAGAAGAAAACCAAATTACCAGTATCAAAAATGAAAAGGGTGATGTTACCACCAATGAAGTGGAAATTAAAGCAATAATTAGGAAATATTTTGCCCAACTGTATGCCAATAAATTTGACAATCTAAATGAAATGGATGAATATTTACAAAGATACAAACTGCCCAGGTTAACTGAAGAGGAAATAAAATCCTTAAATAAACCCATATTAGAAAAAGAAATTGAACAAGCTATTAATGAACTCCCTAAGAAAAAATCCCCAGGGCCAGATGGGTTTACGGGTGAATTTTACCAAACATTTAAAGAACAATTAATTCCAATATTATACAAATTATTTGGAAAAATAGGTGAAGAAGGAGTTCTACCAAATTCGTTTTATGACACAAATATGGTGGTGATACCAAAACCAGGCAAAGCAAAAACACTAGAGAGCTTAGGAATAGGGGGAGCTTTCCTTAGAATAATAAACAGTATCTACCTAAAGCCATCAGCAAGTATTATATGCAATGGAGATAAATTAGAGGCCTTCCCAATAAGATCAGGGGTGAAACAGGGATGTCCATTATCACCCCTATTATTTAATATTGTTCTAGAAATGTTAGCTTTAGCAATCAGAGAAGAGAAAGGAATTAAAGGAATTAGAATAGGCAAGGAGGAAACAAAACTATCACTCTTTGCAGATGATATGATGGTATACTTAAGGAATCCTCGAGAATCAAGCCAAAAATTACTTGAAACAATTAACAACTTTAGCAAAGTAGCAGGATATAAAATAAATCCACATAAATCATCAGCATTTCTATACATGACCAACAAACTCCAGCAGCAAGAGATAGAAAGAGAAATTCCATTTAAAGTAACGGTAGGTAATATAAAATACTTGGGAGTCTACTTGCCAAGACAAACCCAGGAACTCTATGAACACAACTACCAAACACTCTTCACACAAATCAAATCAGATCTAAATAATTGGAAAGATATCAATTGCTCATGGATAGGCAGAGCTAATATAGTAAAAATGACAATACTGCCTAAATTAATTTACTTATTCAGTGCCATACCAATCAGGCTACCTAAAAATTATTTTATACAGCTAGAAAAAATAACAAAATTCATCTGGAAAAACAAAAAAATCAAGAATATCCAGGGAAATAATGAAAAAAAAATTCACAGGAAGGTGGGTTAGCGGTACCAAACCTGGAGCTTTACTATAAAGCGGCAGTCATCAAAACTATCTGGTACTGGCTAAAAAATAGAGTGGTAGATCAATGGAATAGGCTAGGCTCAGGAAATGCAGTAGTAAATGACACTAGTAATGTAGTGTTTGATAAACCCAAAGACTCCAGCTTCTGGGATAGGAACTCAGTATTTGACAAAAACTGCTGGGAAAACTGGAAGATAGCATGGCAGAAATTAGGCTTAGACCAACATCTTACACCTTATACTAAAATAAGGTCAAAATGGATACATGATTTAGACATAAGAGGTGATACCATAGGTAAATTAGGAGAGAAAGGAATAGTGTACCTATCAGATCTTTGGAAAGGAGAACAGTTTTTGACCAAACATGAGATAGAGTACATTATAAAATGCAAAGTGGATGATTTTGATTATATTAAATTAAAAAATTTTTGTACAAACAGAAGCAATGCATCCAAAATTGGAAGGGAGACAGAAAGCTGGGAAACAATTTTTGAGGCCAGTGCTTCTGATAAAGGCCTCATCTCTAAAATATATAGGGAATTAAATCAAATTTATAAGAATCCAAGTCATTCCCCAATTGAGAAATGGTCAAAGGATATGAACAGGCAGTTTTCTGATGAAGAAACCAAAGCTATCTATTCCCATATGAAAAAATGCTCTAAATCTCTAATGATTAGAGACATGCAAATTAAAACAACTCTGAGGTACCACCTGACACCTATCAGATTGGCTAAAATGACAAAAAAGGAAGATAATAAATGTTGGAGAGGCTGTGGGAAAATTGGAACACTAATGCATTGTTGGTGGAGCTGTGAGCTGATCCAACCATTCTGGAGAGCAATTTGGAATTATGCCCAAAGGGCGATAAAGCTGTGCATACCCTTTGACCCAGCAATCCCACTTTTAGGTCTTTTTCCCAAAGAAATCATGGAAGGGGGAAAGGGACCCACATGTACAAAAATATTTATAGCTGCTCTTTACGTGGTAGCAAGGAATTGGAAGTTGAGGGGGTGCCCATCAATTGGGGAATGGCTGGACAAGTTGTGGTATATGAATACAATGGAATACTATTGTGCTGTAAGAAATGATGAGCAGGAAGAGTTCAGAGAAACCTGGAGGGTCTTACGTGAGCTGATGATGAGTGAGATGAGCAGAACCAGGAGAACATTGTACACAGTATCATCAACATTGAGTGTTGATCTACTGTGATGGACTATATTCTTCTCACCAATGCAATGGTACAGAAGAGTTCGAAGAGGATCTCCAAATCCAAGAAAAAAAAAAGAAAGAAAGAACTGTGGAGTATAGATGCTGATTGAACCATATTATTTCTTTTGTTTTGGGTGCTGTTGTTTTTTTTTTTTTTTCTATTTTGAGGTTTTGCATCACTGCTCTGATTCTTTCTCTTGTAACAGGATTAATGCAGAAATAGGATTAATGTTATTATGTGTATATATATGTGTGTGTGTGTATATATATATATATATATATATATATATATATATATATAAAACCTATATCAGATTACCTGCTGTCTAGGGGAGGGGGGAGGGAGGGGAGGGAGGGAGAAAAATCTGAAATTGTAAAGCATGTATAAACAAAAGTTGAGAACTATCTTTACATGTAACAGAAAAAATAAAATATCTCATAAAAAAAAAAAGAACGACGGGAGTTCGGTCAAAAAGAACATCAGGCTTCCTTTAGTCCTAACATGTCTATGAGCAGGATATGTCCCTCAGACATAGGCATCTAGCCTCTGACTGAATACCTCCAGTGATGAGGGAATCACTACTTCTCAAAACACTCTGACTTTAAACAAGCAGCTCTAACCAAGGAAGACAGGAGAGCACACTTTACAGAAAGGCAGCTTTTAGGTCAGACACCTGGGTTCAAGCCTGCCCTCTGCTATATTCTAGCTTTGTGCATCACAGCTGTTGATGATCCTCTCAGCAGCTTCTTTCCCCCTCTTCTTCCCCCTCCACATTGTTCTCCATCACCTGGTCAAACATCTGAAGGCAACTCTCATCCCTCCCCCCAGCCACAAGTCATCTCTTCTCTCGGCTGACATTATGGTCTGCTTAAACAATCCCTGGATGGCAGATTTCCAGGTCTGTGTCAGTGTCCTGAAAATGGAGCCAGAATCAAGAAAACAGCATACCCCAGCTCCGCAGCTGGTCTATCAGGACAGAGCACCCAGGGATGATCACTGGGGGTCTTTACACAAGGCTTCCATTAATATAGACCACTCGCCTCTTTTTTTCACCACTAGGTCACACTGGTGGCTCAGAATAGGCAGTCATCTAGTCACACCACCCCCATCCTGAATCTGGGATGGTAATATTTTTCAATCCAAGCATAGGACATTCTGCCTTCCTTGTTCTTATCTTACCTAAACATGGAAAATTACATGTGGATGGCTTCCATATGCTGTGTATTTACAGGGGCTCATACCTACCTGCAGACTGGAGCTGCTGAATGGGAGGGTTGATGTCCTGAGAATGCCACTTGTTTGCTGTAATCAGCTATGATGATGGGTAAAACTCAAATCCTATTACTCTTCAAAACCTGATCTTCTCTCTGATGCCCTTTTGGCTCAATTTTAAGCCAAAACATGCTTGCTTCCCCCCCACCCCCACTAGAACCATTCAGTAGGTGGGGCCAGGGAGCCCTGGCTATCTGCCAATAACTAACAAAGAGGCAGTCATTGCCAGAACCCTCAGTTACTATCCAAATACTTCCTCTCCACTTCCATATTTTGGTTAAGGGCCCTGCAATCCTCCCAATCCCCCAGGATTAAAAACATAGCAATATTTTTTAATTGAAGAGGTGAAGGGGAGAGAAAAGCTGCCAAGTTACATAGATTCTCTCTCCTCAACATTTCTCACCTTCATCCTAAACTTTCTGCTTACCTGGATTATTATAGTAGTGTCCTAGGTGATCCCTCCAATACCATTTTCTGCTGCCTCCTACCCCCCACCCTTCACTCACTTGTGAAAATGCCTTCAGAAGGCACAGGTCTGATGCTGTCCCTGGGTTTGAATTCCAGCTCTGCACCTATCTGACCTTGGGCAAATTTTCTCACCTCTCTTCATCTGCAAAATGTGAAGGTT
This sequence comes from Dromiciops gliroides, assembly GCF_019393635.1. Taxonomy (NCBI): domain Eukaryota; kingdom Metazoa; phylum Chordata; class Mammalia; order Microbiotheria; family Microbiotheriidae; genus Dromiciops; species Dromiciops gliroides. The sequence goes on along the minus strand of NC_057864.1, from coordinate 23,199,727 downwards.
TAGGACTAGATAGGGGCTAAGGTCCATCCTAATTCCAAATCTACGATCCTATGTCAGTCTCCTGTCCCCAAACCTACAATGGCTCCCTATTACCTTTAGAATAAAGCTTTATAGTTAAGAGCCTTTATTGTTAGAATCCTGCCTTTCTTCCTATTGGTTTGTTGCAGTGAGATTCAGTTGAGCTTGGATGCCATAAATTTGTAATGGAATTAGCACAATTACTTCTCTTCTGCTTAGTTATTCATTTGTATAGTGGTAGTGCTATCATCATCCCTATTGAACAGATAAGGAAACTGAGGCAGAGAGTGGTGAAGTGATTTGCCCAAGGTCACTTAGCTGTCAAGAGTTACTAATCTGGCCTTGTACGCTTACTATGCTCCTATCATCTAACCTTTAGTTGATTTAAAACTTTAATTCTTCAGGAAGTAACATGCTATGATTCATAGCTACATGCCATCAGAAAGCACATGGATGTTTACAAAGGGGGTCTCTTGTTGAAGAGCTCAAGATTGATTTTCATGAGCCTTTGAGATCTCTCCCCCTCTTTCACATGCCTTGAGAAGTGAACCTTTGATGCCATCAAAATTATGCTGCCTGGGGCAGCTAGGTGGCACAGTGGATAAAGCACTGGCCCTGGATTCAGAAGCACCTGAGTTCAAATCCGGCCTCAGAGACTTGACACTTACTAGCTGTGTGATCCTGGGCAAGTCACTTAACCCCCATTGCCCCGCCAAAAAAAAAAAAAAAATTACGATGCCTGAAGTAGGCTCCTCCTTTGGGTCTTGCCAATTGAGTTTCCCATCTTTATTTTCATCAATATTATTTCCACTTCCCTATTGAGAATCTACAGGTGGTTGGTCCCACTATCCATGATGGAGAGACAGAGCGGAAAAGACCTGTAAAAATGACTTTCTTATAACAAACGGTTTGCTCTCTTGGGTTTCTCACCAAGCTAAGTCATCCTGAGAACATTTAACATTGAAATGAGGAGGGGGGACAACTCTCTTTAAACTTGCCTCTCCCAACAGTCCTTACTATTTTATTAGGTGACACTGCTGATAGTCTTCCCCTGCACTTCAAAAACATTTTAGAAATGAGTTTATATTCTAAACTACTGTTGCTCTGAGCTGCCATCTCTTTCCTCTTTCAAGGAAGAGATCAAACATTTACTGGCTACAGATGTTCTAGATTCCTTTAGTCTCTTCATTTTGGCACAACAGTAACCATTTCCTGAACAGTTTTAATTTATGTCAAAGTCCATTCCTATGCAGAGACCCAGCAGAGATGGCAGCGGAAGCTGCATGAGAGATGGCAGAGGTGGCAGAGGTGTTGGAGGAAGAGAAGTCCTAGTCCAGGGATGAAGAGTCCAAGGAGTGCAAGGAGATGGAGAAGTCTGATGTGGAGGTAGAGTTGGAGGGAAAGAGGGCAAAAGAGCCAGAGGCAAAAGCATCTTTGCTTCCGAGGCATCAGGCAGGTGTTCCCAGTGCTTTCTAGAGGGCAGCAGAGCTTGAACCCCTGGCAATGGGCCTCAGCTGCTGCCCTCCCTCCCTCCCACAGGCTTCTCATGCCCACTCCCCTGGCTCAAGGTTCCTGCCCTGAGCCATCGCTGCTGCTGCTGCAGCTGCTGCTGCTGCTGCAGCTGCTGCTTCTTGCTGGGCTCACAGAGGCACAGGGCTGCCCCTTCCTTCCTTCAGCCTCTGTCTCCCCCATGGGCCAAGCTGGGGCTTGGCTGCTGCTCCCAAGGTGGCCATACCTGGCCCCCCCCTTCTACTGCTGCCCTGACAGAGAGAACTTCCTGCCTCAGCCCAACCCACCCCTGCCCCTGCCGTGATTTGTCTGCAGGAGAGTTCTATGCACCCAAGCAAGCCCAAGGGCAGGGACCCTCCCAGCTCGCCTCTCCCATGGGCCCTTGCCCTTTGTGCTTTCCTGGCCTACACCTTTCCTGTTGACCATATGGCATCTTTTCTTTTAAAAATTTCATTAATATTAATGATGAATTTCACTGAGCTCTCTTGCTCCTTAAATTTCTAATAAGAATTCTTATGTAGCCTTTAGACGGGACACATCTATCTTTTCCAGTAATTGATTTAAAAATCTTACCATTTTCTAAACGTAAATATTATCACTATTTGCTGTTAAGTGCCCAGCACATAGCAAATGATTAATAAATGTTTGTTGACAGAGAGAGGAGAGAGAGACAGAGAGAGAGAGACAGAGACAGAGAGAGAGAGACAGAGAGAGAGAGAGACAGAGACAGAGAGAGACAGAGACAGAGAGAGACAGAGACAGAGAGAGACAGAGACAGAGAGAGACAGAGACAGAGACAGAGAGAGAGACAGAGAGAGAGACAGAGAGAGAGAGAGACAGAGAGAGAGAGAGACAGAGAGAGAGAGAGACAGAGAGAGAGAGAGACAGAGAGAGAGAGAGACAGAGACAGAGACAGAGACAGAGACTGACTGCTGGTACAGCCAACTACTGCTTCAGCTGTTATGGAAAGGATGTTGGATTACAATGGAAAAAGTGACTAAATTCTTTATAGCCTTTGAGCAAGATTACTTCTTACAGGGGAGACATACCATGGAAATTAATGGCAACAATTGACCTATTTTTACAAAAATGTTCAGACCAGCACTATGTGATGACAACAGAAATAAAATATGAGTCCTATGATTGGAAATTGCTAAAAATGTATATTAGATTAATGGTGAATAAATAATGTTAAAAATTAAGAGAACTGTGGGGAAAATTGAGGTTTTTTATTGGACAAATTATAGCACCCAAGCAATACTTTGTTGCTAGCAGTTATGTTAATGTCAGGAACAGAAGCTAGATGAGTTAAGAAAATTGTGCTTGCCTCCTTAGCTTACCTTATATTCTTGCTTAAATTAACTTATAGTTAAATACTTTGAAGTACTCCCAAGATTCTCTCTGTGTTAGCTGTAAGTTAGACATCTATAACAAAAGGTTTTAGACCTTGCTCAGATAAAGGGATCAGAAAGGAAATCACCAACATTAGCTCAGGACTGGCACAGACCCCTACTGGCTTCTAAGGGTGATAAAGCTAGAGTTTGAGTGTGAGGATTTACACATCTGAAATCAAATGCTATAAAAAAATTAAAGTTTTATTTATTGTTTTTGTTGGTGGTCTAGACTTAAGTAATGGAGACAATGTTAATGCAAATTAAGTTTAGAAGGCTGCTCTTACAGAAAGTTTTTAGCCATTGTATCCTAGCAGACTAAAGTGACTATGGTTTATCTGGTCCTAAAGAGATTTGAATAGTTTCAGCTGGGAATTGCTTTCTGCTACAACATACCCAGAAGCTACTTAAGTACTGCTAAGCTGAGTCTGGCAAGGAGCATTAGAACAACACATCCCAAAAGAAATGCTGAGGCCAGCAGAAGTGTGCTTGAAAGGTCTCTGTGTGCATAGTAGTCATGAGGAAAACTGGAGAATCTGTGGCAAGACTTTCAGGACTGGCTTATAGAAGGACATTATCATAATGGCCCTGGCAAAGAGTGGGCTAAAAGGTAACAGAATGATGACAACATTAGCATAAATCAGAGTCCTACAGCAGAGATATCAGTTACCCCTCAACACAATCCTATCTATACTACCCTATACATACTTCTCACTGAAGGTGTGTGTATGACACAAACACACACACCACACACATTGTATACACATGTGTACTAAGGAATTAGGGCACCATATGTTCATGAGGGTGAGAAAAAGTTCTCTTGTAAATCTCACTTTGCTTTTTCATTAAATGTCTTTGCTTTTAACTCCTTGTGTCCTTTGGCTACTTAGGAATAAAAGGAGCAGCAGGGGTTCATAGCCATAGTTTTGAGTGCAGCTCTGAACTACAGTGATCCAGAGCTAGTTATTCTGGGAGGCCCATGTTTGGGGAGTAGGGTTAACAAACCTTTCTAACAATCAGGGACCCATTGTTCCTCATTGTTCAAACAATTCTTTTTATAATAAATGTGACATGTAGGGAAGTATTGTGGAAATTTGTGTCAAGAAAAAAAATGTATCAAAGTCCGTTAAAATAAAATTAGTCTGGGGCAGCTAAGTGGGACAGTGGATAAAGCACCAGCACTAGATTTAGGAGGACCTGAGTTCAAATCCAGCCTCAGACACTTGACACTAGCTGTGGGACCCTGGGCAGTCACTTAACCCCCATTGCCCCACCAAAAATATAAAATAAAATAAATAAACAACACACAAATAAAATAAAATTAGGTCAAGTCACATAAGTACAATACAACAAAGTGGAAAGAATTCTGGATTCAGTCCCTCAGCCAACAAACATTTATTGGGCATGTAATAAAGATAAAGCTAAACACTAGTGATACAAAGGAAGGGGGGGATAGTCCCAGACCACAGGGACCTGTCTAATAAGGAAGATTGTGTGAGAAAAGGTGGCATATAAGATATATGCTGTTTAAATGGAAGCTAATCTGGGGTGGGGGTGGGAGGGACTGCAAGTTAAAATACCAGTTCCAATTTTATCTGCCATGTAATTTGGGGGGGGGGCGGGCAATAAGGGTTAAGTGACTTGACACTTACTAGCTGGGTAACCCTGGGCAAGTGTCTGCATTTGACTCGGGTCCTCCTGAATCCAGGGCTGATGCTTTATCCACTGCACCACCTAGCTACCTTCCATGTAGTATCTTTTGTACTTTGAGCACGTTCCCCTTTTTTGGGGGGGTGTCGGTGGTCTCATTTGTAAAATGAAGGTATAGTACTTAATGGGACCTTAACTTCTAAGACTTCATTCACTTTTGAGCTTATGATCCCATATCTATACACACACACACACACACACACACACACACACACACACACACACACACTTAATAGATAGAGTCATAGTACATAAGACAGGAAGGGGTGTTGGGACTATTTTATACATGAGCAAATCAAGGCCTAGAGAAGGTAAATTACTTGTCCAAAGCCCACAGATTTCAAGCAACAGAGTGGATTGGAACCTAGGTTGTCTGATTTGTTAACAAATACCCTGAAGAGTGAACACTGGATTTATTCACAGAATCCCAGAATTTCAGAGCTGGAAGGGGCAATAGAACATAAACTTACAATCACCACAAGCAACTGATGGTGGTGACAGCCCTGCCTTTGACTCCAGATGAAAGTCTTCTTGGTAACCCAGCATCCCTCACACATTATGAAATAATGACATGTTTTGGAATGGAAACCCAGCATTCTGCTTGCAGCTTTCTAGAGTTCCTCTTTAATTCCTTCTCCACAAAGGCTGTGTACCTCATCAAGAGTTGCCACTTCCTAGTCATTAAGCTGCAGATGGCTTGGAAGGAGAAGCACGAGGTGAGGAGGGATCAAGAAGTTCAACTTTGGTACTAGTAGTCAGTGAGTGAACATACAGAAGAGCTATAACCCTCAAGGGCAGTCCTTGAAATGAGTTGTTGACTTTGCCCTGTCAAACCTCTGTTACTTATGAATTCTGGGACTCACTGTCCTAAAACACACTTGAACGAGTAGGCTGGGTCCCCAAAACATAACCCCTGTTTCTGTCTTTAAGGTTCTAGGGGTTGGGGTGTCTGATATTATTGCTTATAGTACCTGGCACATAGTAAGATTATTTATAAGTGCTTCTTGACTGATTATGACCTCCCATCCAGTGTATTTCCCCCAATACCAATTGAGTAGTACCACATCAACGTCAACCAATCAACATCAATTAGTTTTTAGCAAGGAGTAAAGTACAACAGCACCCCAAATTGAGAGCAGCCTTTTCTATCTATATACCATGGTCCCTGGGGAAAGTAGGCACAAACTTCAAATTTATTTATAGAAAATGGACTGGGGAGGGGGAGATAGAAGGTAGAGGAAGAAAGAGAAAGAGCATCTGGTTGAATTTTTTGTATACAAACTCAGTTCTGGCTCACTAGTCATTTAGAGTAATTTTTGTTACCAGGTAGTAAGCCAAAAGGAAAGAGGTTCTGTGGAGATTTTGAAGAACTTCCTCATTGGAGCATCCTGTATCACAGGATAACTCCCATCTCCTCTCTGGGGCACAGTTTCTTCACTTGTTATAGGAGGGGATCATGTTTATTGTGCAGGGAAATTCATCAGCCGGTCATTTACACTCCTGGTGGTCTAAACCAACATGGTCAAATCCTTGCTGCCTTATTCACCATTTCCCATGGAACAAGCCATGTCACTAAAAAGTTACAGCTCTCTGAGAAGGAGTCCAGGGAGCCTATGATTTCTCAAAAGGAAAGATATTTGGCCTATAGAAATCATTCAGGACCCCAAGCATGGGAAGCAATAGGCATTTACTAATGACATATCAACCTTGAAACCCTCTATGTAGGAACTAGGAAGCTACCTGTTTCAGTGTCTACAGTGTTGGACTTAGATACAAGCCATGTAATCACAGACAAGTCAATTGCCTAAAAACCTCGTTCTTCCTTTTCTCTCAGCTTCCGTTTCCTTCTTTGTTAAATGGTGTAAAGAATTAATTGTTATTTGAGGTTTTTATGACCCCATCTTTTGGCTAGAATTAAAAAAAAAATAAAACCTCGGCATGTGCGCTGTCCTGGGGCTCCGAAAACCTCATGATGCTCCACCCACTGGTTGTAGCTGTCACCATGGTGCTGGCACCTCACAATATCACCACTTGCCAATGCCTACATGGGCCTGGCAAAATTATAATGATTGGAAGCCCAGTGAGGGCAGTCATGTGACTGTGACTGGGGGCTGTGTGTGGTCAGCCTGGGGTCTGCTGGGAAGGAGGGAGGTGTTTTGCCATTCTAGCTTGAAGCTGGAAGGTGACAGAATGCTTCTGTGTGTTCTCAGCTGATTTCTTGGGTGGTGGTGTTGTTCAGGTTGTATCACTTTTCCTTTCCCCATTTTATTTCCTTTCCCTTAATCCTACTTATCCTGTTTGTGTGTGTCTGCCTGCGTGTCTGCATGTCTTAAGTTCATTCTTGTTAAATAAATCCTGCTCTGTTTTGAGGGAGGCTGCCAGTCTCCTTCCTTGCCCCAATATTGCGGCTAGCCGCCTAGCTAACACCCCCCAATTAAAAATTGGTCCCAGGGGCAGCTAGGTGGTGCAGTGGATAGAGCACTGGCCCTGGATTCAGGAGTGCCAGGAGTTCAAATCCAGCCTCAGATACTTGACACATTAGCTATGTGACCCTGGGCAAGTCACTTAACCCCCATTGCCTCACCAAAAATAAATAAATAAATAAATAAAAATTGGTCCCTACAATTGAGACAATAATGGCATTTACTTTGTATGTTTATTAGGAGGATCAAAGAAGATAACTTAAAGTGCTTTGTAAAATCTTAAGGTGTTAGCTATTATTCAGCATATAATCTTTCCCAACTAGCTCATCTCAAACACAAATGAGAGAAATGTGCCTAAAAACAGTTGATCTTAAGAAGATCTAGGCACATTAGTTGCATGAAAGCACAAAATGAATCAACCATGAGATATAGCTCCTAAAAAGGTGAATGATGTCTTGAGCATCATGGCCTAAATGGGGAGGTCAGAGTCCCATTGTTATTCTTCCTTGGTCAGATCATGTCTGGCTTATTGTTTCCTGAAACACAATGCCCAGAACTGAAAAGACACTGATAAGATGGGGATCTTTTACAGGAGTGCAGTTGAGATGATAAAGTTTATTTTCAACCAAGAATTTGTTATTTATGTCTACTAATTTTCATCTCATTTTAATTTGTTTATTGACATCTTTTTTTTTGGGGGGGGGAGGGATTGTTGACTCTTTACGGCACTAACTCCTCTCAGTTTCAAATTTGAGAAGCATTCTGTCTGTGCCTTTACCTAAATCCCTGATAAGTGTTCCTAAGCCTAGAGCTGAACTCCATCCCTAGAACACTCCAATGAAGACCTATATCCCCAGTTAAAATTGGATGACAAATGACTCGTCTTTGGGTCTAGCCAGTCAATGGACTGATGTGTCAAATCTTGCTATCACCTAGCCCACATGGCTCCATCATCTCCATTTAACTCTCATGAGAGATGTTGGCAGATGCTTTACTAAAACCCAAGTAAAATCTACTTGTGTTTTTTAGACAGGATTGCTAGAATGGTAGATCAAAATAATGATCAAGGGTCAGATCAGTTTTGTGTGACAGTATCTGTGTTTAAAAGTTATCTTCATGACTTTTTATCATGTTACTTTTCCCCATAAGTGTCAAGGCATCCCAATTAAGGAAGGCAAATAGTAGACCAAAACCCACCAACACAAATCACTGCATCTCAGTTAAAAAGTCAGGGAATCATATTTCTGAGAGGAAGTAAGTTTAATAAGACTTTTTGGCCCTCACAAAGTTATGTAGAACAGAAGAGAAAAAAAGGCAGAAAGCAAGATGTCATTGTAATTAATGTGCAGAAAGCTGCTTTTTATTGTTGTTGGCTTTTATTATGGTATTCAATATGTACTTCTCTCCTGGTTCTGCTTTCTTTATTTTTCAGAAATTTACAGAGTTCTTCCTATATTTCTCTTAACTCATCATACTCACTACATAAAGAAACTGAAACCAATTTCATTAGAAGAAGGAACTCCCAGGTGAAAAAACTCCCAGTACGGATGTGGATTGGCACCTTCTCTGTAATCTATAGTCTTGAAGAGTCACCTGGGGCATCGGAAGATTACATGACTTACCCAAGTTTACAAAGCCAATGTGTTTCAAAGGTGGGTCTTAAATTCAGACCTTTCTGGCTCTGAGGATAGCTCTGTATCCACTAAGCCATAGTATTTATCAAGTTTCACACAGCACAATAATATTTCCTTGCTGTTATGCAGCATAATTTGGTCAACCCTCACAATTAATGGGTACTTTGTTTCCTTACCACAAAAAAAGCAAGCTAATATTTTGGTAACTAAGGTACTTTCCTTTCTTCCTTTGACCTCATTGAGCAATATGCCTCATAGAATCCAGTGATATCTATTTAGTCCCTTTTCTTACATAAATTCTTTCTGCAGCTATTTAAGCTATGATTACTTGTACCTTTTACCATCTTGGCCAATTTTCAGAATGTGAAGTGAAATTCCAGAGATTTTGTAGTTTGCACTGCTGTTGCTATGAAGCAACAATCATTAATATTCTTACTGGAGAAAAAAAGAGCCCTTCCATAAGAATTTCCAGAGTATTTAAAATTCATAGTGAGAGAAAAGTGATGTCTGGCATCTATAGGATTAGAAATAAAATTGCTTCAAGAAGAATTCACACATATGAATGTGAGAATACTCTGCATAGCAAATATAGAGGAAACTTCCAATGAGGTGATGGGTACTGAAAAGCAGGGTCTAAGAAAGTATTAAAAAAAAATGTGATAGAAAAACAAAGCTGCACAATTAAAATTGCAAAGCAGGATGAATTCAAATAGCTCCAAACCAAAGCAGACCTGGAGGGCAGAACTTGGTATCATAATCTACAGTTTTATCTTTTATAGGACATAATTTTCAAATAATCTGACCAACATATTCTAATAAATCAAGAAAATCAAACACATGTATTCGAATTTTTCTGTTTGTGCCCCCACCTGTATGCACAGTGAATTACTTGTAAGTTTAGTTCATCTAGAAATGCAAGTTCCAAATCCCACAGCTTCAATAGCAAAGATAATATTGCAGGAAAATAGGAAGCTATTCACACATCCAACAGCAATTATTTCGATCTTGCAAGTCTATTCAATGATGACAAAAAATGAGGGTATAGTGTTATCTGGAAAAGGAAGGGAATAAAGTACTGGTCCTGGATTCAGGAGAACCAGGAGTTCAAATCCAGCTTTAGACACTTGACACTTACTGGCTATGTGACCCTGGGCAAGTCACTGCAAAAAAAAAATTTAAAAAGGAAGGGAAATAATTTTGCACTTCCAAATTTTCCTCTGTTTCAAAACAGAGCATACTCTGAAAAAATCTGACTCCTTAATATCAGAAAACTGGTCTCTTTCCAGTAGTCAAAACTTTAGCCATACAATTCTTGAATACTGATAGTACATGAAGAAACAATGGTTGCAGGTCTTATCAATGAATCTACTCTATTTTACAAGTCACATTCTTGGAATCATTGACCTCAAAAAAAGTATGTAGTAATAAATGTTCATCAGTTGAGTCACTTTTCAGTGAATTCTTTACTCATTATAAGACTGAAGGCTGAGGTGGGGTAGGAGGATTGGGGAAATGTTATCTGGAAAAAAAAAAACAAAGTAAAGATTAGTCCATCAAAGAGTTTGAGGAGGATGGGGGTGAGGGGAAGAACATGATCCCTAAAAACACTCTGGTAAAAGAAAAATATCATGAGTCTGCTCCAGTAAGCATAGAATGCAGAGATATATCTTTGGGGGAGATATAAGAAAGAAAGATCGATACCGAGTTATTCAAAAGTAATTTGAACCTTTCTTAGTTCATTATGTTATAGGGGACAATGGCTATTAATTTGAGGACTAGGACAGTCTCAATAATAGTTTACATGATACCATATGTTGAGAAAAAAGGACAAAAGTATCAGGCTCTAATCAAAGGAAAAACAAGCTTTATAATTCTAAATTTTAATTTATTGGACCAAACCTCTTGATAAAAAGGGCACAAATTGAAAAAAAGAGATGAAAGAACAATTTTCACCTTAATCAGGCTTCCTTGCAATCCTCTGGGGCTGTTTTTGTGTCTGTTTGTTCATGGAATATAGTACAAATATCCCTTATAGATTGTTGTGATGCAGTAATACTGAGGGGATTTTTGTGTAGAAGGGGGAATTGGAATAGAAAACCTCTAATGTCCTTTTTGATTCTGAATATCTGTTAAGGTATTATCTGGGCTATGATATAATTCTTTAATTATGGGAGGAGGGTCAGAGTTGGAAATTTGAAAGACTAAGTGTAGCCAACCTCACCCAGATATCTTTTTTTCATGGAATTTGCAAAATAGCCAAATTCATATCCTTCAGAGCTATGATTTAAATGATGGTTACTTGATTAAATCAATCAATAAGTAAATGTGACATTACTATTTTATAACACTATGCTAGGCACTAGGATGATATAGATCATCACACATACATACATACACACACACACACACACACACACACACACTTCTTGATTTATTTAATGTTGATACCATTAGAGAGGCAGCGTAAGACACTTGGCTTCAAGCCCCCCCTGTGTCCCCTCAACCTGACATATTGGCTGTGTTATTTTGAGCATGTAACTTTTTATTTCAGTGCCTTAGGTAACTAAGACCATAAATTACAGAAAATATGCCAACTTGCATTGGTAGAGGGTATTTCTCTCCTAGAAGTCTCCTATACCAATTCTGCTGATTTTTAATAATATAGAAAATAGCCTCACTGGAAGTGTCCTGCACCAGGATCTGGTACAACAACTGTTTCAGTATTAACCATGCCTCTGATTATAATTCATGTGAGTGTCTCTCTCAATGATGTCAGTGTTTGCTATTACAAAAAGTAGTATTAGGAACAACTAATGGAGGTTTTGGAGTCCCATTTGGTATTGCCATTAGGGAGAAAAACCCCCAAAACCCAAAAACAAAGACCAAACCATTAGAATAGATCCAAAGTGGGGCAGCTAGATGGCGCAGTGAATAGAGCACTGGCCCTGGAGTCAGGTATACCTGAGTTCAAATCTGGCCTCAGACACTTAACACTTACTAGCTGTGTGACCCTGGGCAAGTCACTTAACCCCAATTGCCTCACTTAAAAAAAAAAAGAATAGATCCAAAGTGGAATGAGTGAACTCAGCAGATAATGAGTTCCCCCTTAGCAGAGGTATTCTAACAAAGGCTGGAAAATTAACTTTAGGGGTATGTTGTAGTAGAGATTCTTATTTAGGTAGAAGGTAGGCTTCTAGAATCCTATTAAAGGAATGTGGAGCTCAAAGCAGCAGCACAATAAAACCATTTATTAAATCCCTACTTTAGTAAGCAGAGCATTCTACTAGTCATTGGAAGAGAGATAAGGAAGTCATATTCTATTTTCATCATTTCTTTGCCTCTAAAGTGAACGGATTAAATTTTAAAATCTCTAAGGTTCCTTTATGACATCTAGGAGGCATAGGCAGTGATTGGGCAGAACTCCTTACATCAGAAGGAGTCAAACATTTAGTAGATGCTTTTTTAATGTGCCAAGGACAGTGCTTACCTTAGGGGAAAAATACAAGGAAAAAGAAAGTCTGTCTTTGTCTGCCCTCAAGGAAGCTTATTGTCTAATGGTAGAGACCCGATTTTTTTTTTAGAAGACTTTCGTCTCTTTGGCCCACCATTTACAGTTTTTCAGTTCTTTATTTGTTGTCTCCTATTAAATAGTCACCAAAATATTAGGGGTAAATCAAGATCAGAATGAATTTAGAGGATCAGTTTAGTATAGTGGAAAGATTATGGGACTTCTGGAGTCAAGCTTGCATCAGGTGAGATTTTGGTTCAAGTCTCCCCTAAAAGCAGGGAGACCATGGCCAATAACTTCATTTTTCAGTTCTCATTTCGTAGATTGGTGAAAAACACCCCCCACACACACACACACCCCTCTAAGCACCTACTTCACAGCATTGCCTAGAAGGGAAACAGGTTTTCTTCGGAGTTAAGTACGATAGCATAATTAAACCCAATGGAACTAGCCCTCCCTGAGAATCAAGTAAGTCCTCAAGTTTTTGCATTAGTCTTTGTGAAGATTTTCCATTTGATCAGTCTAAAAAGGACAAGCAGTTTTCCGCAGATGGAACCCATCAGTTTTTGTAAACTCGGTAATTGTTTGCAAATTGCATTTTTCAGAGTAAGCAGTAACTGCTGCCAGAGGGAGACACACGGAGATCAGACACGCTCATTCGAACGTTCAAGTTGCCTCTATGTCGGTCCTGGACGAGGGTTCGCCTGCCCCGGGGTGTTCGCTAAATTATCAAATCCAGAATTAAACAACAATTATCTCTGACATCTCTAACTCATCTGCTCTGCCACGTTCAAAGGCTTGGGGTCGAAAAATTGGGTTTGTCTAATTTCTCATCACGAGCTCCTGTGAAACAGCAGAGAAGCACATGTTGGAGGCTAAGCAAACTGGACGTCTCCATAATGAAAACATGGTTTGTTCAATGAGTACAGGGTATGGCCAGATTCTACCCCCTCCCCTGCGCCCCACACTTTTTAAATTAAGATAAGTAGTTCTTCCTTGATAGGCTGAGAAATGCACTTATGAACTAGAGTCCAAGGAATTTTACAGCGATGCTCTGATGAAGTTTAAAACATTGATGTAAGTAATGTGTTTACTCATATACTGCCCCTCCCCCCGCCCCAACTCCAACGCAAGCACTCCATACTCCAGGCAAACTCGATCTTTCTCCATCACTTTGACATCTTTTTTTTTTTCTCCTTGCCTTTCTTCATTTTGTTCCCTTTGCCCAGAATGACCTTCATTATCTCCCCTCTAGACTCTTCTGCTTTCCTACCCATCCTTGACAATCTAAATCAAATGTTATCTCCGTGATATGAAGCCTTCTCTGATCTTCCCAGTTAGATTCTTTTCTGTCCTCAAACCACTCAAAGAGTTTTAATATGCTTATACATTATGAAGTAATTAAAAGTTCAGCTTTAGCTGTGCTTACATCTTATTTCTCTATTAGATTTTGAGGTCTAGGAGGATAGAGTCTTAGCTAACATTAGTATCTCCATCAACACCAAGTGCCCTGCTAGCCAGCCACTCCCAATGGGCACTTAATATTTAAGATGAATGAACACTAATGTCAACTACAGGGAGGAGAGAGAAGATACAGATCATGAGAGCACAGACCTAGAACTGGAAAGGTCTTGTTTAACAAGTGAGGAAGCAGTGATGCCTTAATTTGTCCAAGCTACACAGGTATTAGGTGGCAAAAACGGAAATTTAAATGTAATTAACAATGATATAATAAAGACAATAATGGCTAGCATTTATATAGTACCTTCAGATTTGTAAATTATTTTACAGGCATTATTTCATTTGATCCCTACAACAAGCCTGCAGGTGCATTATTATTATTATTATTATTAACTTCATTTTAAAGATAATGAAACTGAGGCAGACAGAACTTAAATGCCTTGGCCAGGGTCACAGCTAGTATCTATACTGGGATCTGAATTCAGATCTTTCTGGGTTTGAGTCCAGCATGCCACCTGGCTGTCTCCAATTCCACAAGCATTTATTAAGTTTCTACCAAATTCATCAATAAATGGGCTGACATACCCAGTGGAACAATTACTCGTGTTCCTACCCATGGCAGCTGCTTTGTGCCACACACTAAGCTAGGCTCTCTGCTTCTAAAATCAGTATTCTTTTAATTCACTCTGCCATCATTGAGAATGTCAAGAAATTTAAAATCATTGTAGATGCCTTCTAGAGTAGAAACACCTTCTTAAATGTTTTTATGGTATAAACAATGCTTCTGACCTGTAATGGCTCACCTTTGACCCTTCTGATGATCACATCAAACTTTCAGAATAGTAGTTAGAGGTATTAACCCCACCCCACCACTACATGACTTTTAGCCCAGTGGGTGTGGCAAAAGATGGGGAACAGAGATAGTGGCTGGCTTACCTGACTGCATATTGGGCCAATGTGGGGAAGCAGGTTCTCCCTCTAATAATACAGACTGCAAGCCTTCCGGGTCCATGGTCACTCAAGAAATTAATGAGGCTGAGCTAATCTCTCACTCTCAAGAAACTCACATTCTAACAGAAGACAAGATGCTCATACAGAAGTTTTTGTTGTTCTTTAGTCATTTTTTAATTGTCTAACTCTTAGCCAAGAAAACTGAAATGGAATCAAAGATACTGGAGTGGTTTGCCATTTCCTTCTCCAGCTCATTTTATAGATGAGGAAACTGAAACAAGCAGAGTGAAGTGACTTGCCCAGGGTCACACAGCATCTGAGGCTAGATTTGAACTTGGGAAGATGAGTCTGACTCCAGGCACTGCACTCTACCCATTGCGCCATGTAGCTGTATATACTTATATACGTAAATATATAAAGAATACTAAATGACTTGACTCAGTTTGCTGGATTATAGATCTGGAATTGGGGAGGATCTCAGAAACTTTATTTGGGGACCCTACCTTTGGGCTGAGATTAGAAAGCCTTAGGCCTTCGTCAGGGTCTGTTCTGTGTGGGAGGGGGCTGGTGCCCCTCCCCTTCTGCTTCAGGGAGCCAAAAAGCCCCGTGGCCCATACAAGATGGGACGGGGCCACAGCTCCCTCTGTCCTAAGGGAATCTATCCAAGAGATCCCAGGTTCATCCAGGCTGGGCTCTGGCGGAGCCCATGCCAAGGTCTGAGGTGTGCAGCAGGGGCACAGGCCCCTGAAGCCCTGGGTGTGGTATGCACGGGAGGCTTGAGCATGCCCCCCCCCCAACAGCCGCAGCCCTGGCTGGTGGATTAGCTTGGGGTCTGTGGAAGTACAGAAAGCCCCGAGATTTGAATGGAGAGAAGAAAAATATATAAACTGGAGAGTTAGACGCAGCGGGGGGACGAAGCCAAAGGGAGGCCAAAGGACAAGATCGAGGAAGCCAGCAGACAAGATTGAGGGGGGCTGACGAGATTAAGAGAGCAGAATGGCTTGAGCACTAAGAGACAGGAGAAGGAGAAAAAGCTAACAGCAAGAGGAGGCTGAAGGACTAGGAGGAGGGAGAACTGACAAGGTTGGAGAGGAACGGACAGAAAGGGGCTACAAGGAGGGAATGGAGACTAGAGATACTGGAAGGAAGCCAGAAGATTAAGAGGAAAGTTAGAAGAAAGTAGCTGAGCAGTGAAAGTGGAATAGACCCTAAGGCAAGAGGCAGCTACGCCTTTATCTTATTAAAAAAGTTCCAGGCTCTATCCACTCAGCAGGTGGAAAGAGATGCCGCAATGCAGTCAGGTTGTACATTTTATTTCCCTGTATTCTTAATTTTGAATAGTATCTCAAATAAACTCTGCTTTGATTATTTAGTTAAGAGGCTTCTTAATCTTTTGCTTATCAATTTTGTGAGTGGAGCAGTGTGGTGGAACTTTATAAACGGCCCACATTAAAATAATAGCAGTCAGTCAACAGTCCCAGATTAAGTACCTCAGTCAGATTAGGCCCCCCCCAAATTAGGCAAGTAGTTGAAAATATTTCTACATTTAAATGGGGATCACAAAGGGACTTACGGCCCAATTATAATGTTTCTAAACATTTTTCATATACTTATAATTTTTCATAAATCCAATTATAAAGTTTTTCAGACTAGATTAGTTATAGTGAATTAATTTTTTTACACCGGAAATTATAGTCACTTCCATAGTGAATGAATTGCCAGGGGCCTCCAAGTGATTAGGTGACTTGCCCAGGGTCAAATATCAATGCCTGAGGCATGACCTAAAAACAGGTATTCCCGACTCCAAGGCCAGCCTCTCACAGGATGTAACAAAATCCTTCTACATTTTTAGCCCTCATAGCAACAGCCAGTGAAAGGAGTAATTATCATCTTTCAGTGGGAATATTTGGGGTGGCAGGCAATAGCAAAGATGGCTGGTGTAAAGAGTTTGTCAGGAGCAAAGACCAGCTATTTGAGTGAAAGAATGCTCGGTGGTCAAGGGAACATGAGGTCTCCTCCATTTTGGGGGGAGAGGAGAAAAGGTAATTCCAGACAATGACAAAGGGTCATATTGGGTCATCTTCCCCGTCATCAAGTTCTACACCAAACTTTGGAAGGAATTTGGTAACATGGAACATCTTTGGAGAAAGGTGATGCCTCCAGGAAGGGGTCACTGGAGAATGTATCAGGTGAAAGACCAGTCATCTCCACCGAGAGTGTTCATCATCCTGGAGTTGAGGAAACTCAGTTGTGATATGAACCACGTTTTCAAGAATATGAATGGCCATAGCAAAGAAGGGAGATTGGACAGGTTCTACCTGGCAATGGAGGGCAGAAGCTGGAGCAATGAGGGAGCAATTTCAAACAAGTGAAAGAAGAAATTTCTCTAATAATTAAGACAGTTCAAAACTGTAAGAGGTTACCTTAAGAGATAATACATAGAACTATAGCCTCTCAGACTCTAAGGTCCTTACATATGCCATCTCATCCAATATCTTCCTAAATAAGTTTTATTTTTTTATTATATATTCAAAAGTTTATCGAGATGTCTCAAGATTGGCAAGGAGATAAAATGACTTCCTCCCAAGGCAGACAAAGCACTTTGAGACAGCTCACATAATGAAGAAACTCATCCTGACATCAAACCTAAATCAGTCTTACTGTCTATATTTACCTTTGCTCTTAGAAGCAAGTCATGGTAGTTTATTCAATAGAGGAGTTGTGTAGACTGGTAGGTGAAGGATAACCTGCAGTGGGGAGTGATTTCTAGTAGGGAGATCAATACAATGTGGTTGTAAATATTTCAAGTTCTAGAGGTCCTAGACTAGGTTGTTGGCTAGATGAGTGGAGAAGAAAGGATGCATATGAAAGATGTAAAGGCAGAAATGACATTTGATAACTGAATGGGTATGTGGGTTGAGAATGATGTAACCTGCACCTCAAGGCCATTTGCATGGAACTCTCCTCATTGGTGGAAACTATTTAATGCTCTCCATGAGAGGCAGAGTTGACCAAAGATTGGGGAAAAAAGAGGTTCTAGTCTCCTGTCTTCTAGATTTAAGAGAGAAGATATAGTTCTAGACTTTCTTCAGGTCTCAAAGGAGGAAAAAGACTGGGAAAAAGCTAAGATGTAGAACATGTAGAAAATATAGCTCTGGTCATGAAGAAACTAAAGTGGAAGGGCTAGGAAAGGAGGTCATCACAGGCCCCTAAGCACAGTCACATGGATATTAATTCCTTATGGATATGCTTCACTCGGACTTATAGTGGCTCAAGTAGAAGTGATAATAAAAGTAAAAAATGTGGATTGTTATGCTGACCTACACATGGGGTCTCAATTTACTATACTTTTCTAATCCTTTTATCACACATTTGAATAAAATAAACAAAGTCTATGAACAAGCTTGGACTTGGTGGTTTTAGTAAAACAACCCCCAACTATTCATACCCAGGATACAACAAGAGCTTGAAATTTACTAAGGAAGTTGTTGGTTTCAGGAGAAGATATGTAGAGACCCTCCAACACTTATTGGAGTGTCATCATTGATTGGAACTAATTTTAGGTTCCCCCCCCAATTCTAGCAGGATACTACAAGCAATAAACTGGGACCCCATATCTGCCCTGTTTGATCATCTATGTAACCTGTATGGAACACCATAGGAACCCTAATTTATTCACCCTCTGAGCTGGACCCTGGGGTATTTGACTTTGAAGACTCCCTAATACCACAAGAATAGAAAGATTAATTGAGACTAGAACTCAGAAAAAGGACAGGTATGTTTTCAAATACATGAGTGCTACGTGCTAGTGAAGCAACCCATAGAATTTACCTCAGCAACCTCCAGTTTAGAAAAAGATTATTTCTGAGAACATCTATCCTCAATAGAGTAATAATCTAAAAGAAATACTAATGGCATCATCACAAAATTGAGAAGCTTTTATGTATTACTCACAGTGGTGTTGCCTAAGAAAAAATGGAAATATGAATGTGCACAGATTACTGGTCTTGAACAAAAATGACTAAAGTAGACCAGTGCACTATGCCATGGGTACAGGATACTCTGGCACTTGTGAAGTGGATGCTATCACATCACTATGTCTAAGGAATACAAGGAAGAGCCTTCTTTTATCTGTCCAGTTGGATTTCAAAAATTTGAGCCATTTCCTTCGGGTGTCTTTGAAGCACCAGTCATTTTCCAAAGGCTGATGGAAGAGTAGTTGGGCATATGAAGTATCTGAAAGTGTGAGTGTACCTGGTTGGTATCAATGTAATTTGGTAAAATATTGGAGTGTCACGAGCAGAGATCCATGGGGGAAAGCTGGGCTGAAGCTGACAAATGTCAATTTTGCAGAACTTCTGGTAAGTATGTGAGCCACATCATTTCTCTAAGGTGTGAAGTAGTGACCAGAAACAGTAGAAATACTTCAAATGGCCACGCCCACAAAAATCTTAAGAATCAAGGAACTTTTGGAGATAGATGGACAAAGGTGAAAAAACCTTTAAGAACTTAACTGCCTTACCCTTGGACTGGTATTGGCCTATGGAGACGCAAGTAAATCTTTTGTTCTCCACACCAATGGCAGCCTTAAAAGTTTGGAGCTTACTGTGCCAAAAGAGAGATGGTCACCAGAGGCCAGTTGCATTCAATAGGAGAAATTTAGCCGATAGAGTTTCACTACAGTGTTTATAAGCTTGAGTTCTTGGCTATGAAGTGGGCCATCGCTAGCATGTTCAAAGATTATATGTGGAACAAAACTCCAAGTTTTCAAGTTGGACTAAGAATAATCCATTGACATACCTTGCCAAGTACCAAGTTGGATACTGCTTGATGAAGAGGTCATTAAGAGAGATGACAAGAGGGACCAGTTATATCATACACTGGATTGAAATAAGTCAAGGAAAGTTACCAATCACCTGATTCATTACTGGTTATTCCAAAGATGGAAACTAAAACAGGTTTCATTTTTGTTTTGTTTTAAATTTAGAGTTCAAACTTATTTTAAACTCAGTTCTAAGTAAGTAAATCATCTAGTAAAATGCACTGCTCAACTAGTAAAATAACTGTGTGTGTGTGTGGGGGGGTATCATGTCCAAGTTTCCACAATGGTGCTAGTCATACACACACAGCTTTACAAATGTTTCATTTTATCTTCATAATAATCCCTGGAAGAAGGCATTACCGCCAATTTTGCAGATGAGGAAACAGACAAAAGCTAAGTGACTTGTCCAGGGTCACAGAACTAGTATCTGAATCCATATTTGACTCACTTCTTTCTGAGGCTATGTCTTCTTGTTTCTATTAGTGTAGTAGTTAGAAACAGGAAGTGTGCACCAAAAGATGCACTACATTCTACCAAGCAAGGGAGAAAATATGGCTATCACGATAGGCATTAAAGAGATGTTAGGAGGGCTCATCCATAGAGTTTGAAAGACTCCGTGGTTAACTTATTTCCAACAGATATAAAGATCTCCCTTTCTGCTGACTATCATAAGGTCAAAGACTTACTGAAGTTACACCAAGTATACTGTATGGTCTTCAAATTCAGAGATGAATCTTCCTCAGATC
Source organism: Dromiciops gliroides (assembly GCF_019393635.1). Lineage (NCBI taxonomy): Eukaryota > Metazoa > Chordata > Mammalia > Microbiotheria > Microbiotheriidae > Dromiciops > Dromiciops gliroides. Next base: position 23,179,554 of record NC_057864.1, on the reverse strand, counting down.
AGCCCCATTGTTGTAGAAAGCATAACATTCAAGAGAAGGGTTTCAATAAATTGCGTTGATATTGGGGGGAGGAAGAATTTAATTCTTGAAGCCTTAGTCTGTGAGGAAGCTCTAAATTAACCTGGGAAGTTACCCTCAGGAACCACTTCCTTAGTGTCCCAAGGTGGATAGTCACAATATTTGTTTGCTACCATCTGTCTGAAGCGACTGGCCTAGATCTATCTGTTCCACATGTAGACTTGTGGGAATTTTGAAACAGCAATTTTTGGGAGCCCCATCGAGTACCTTCAAATTGAAGTGAATTGTAAGAAACAAATGTTGAAGAAATTTATGCTGAAAAAGTATGCGAGGGAAAGTAGGAAAAAATAACTACAGGCTCTCAGTGAAACTCGTGTTCGTGGGGTTATCCTTGAGGAGTTAGGAATCCCATGAGAAGCTGTTACTTGGTCATAGAGATTAGATAAATATATGCTGGGTATGGGGACCCACCTAACAAGTCATTCACAATTATAAGATGAAAGATGTGAGTTTGGGTCAGTTTCTTATTTTATATTTGACCAGACTCATGTCCAAGAGTACCAAGTCTTATACCATTGGTACCAAGTACCAATGCCCTTATTGGTCAGGGTTACTCCTAAATTCCAAAAATAGGGTAGGAGATCGAGGGCCTATTAAATAAGTGGAACTGTGGAAGGAATGAGTAAAACTGATCTGAATAGATCTTAGAGGATACATATACATACATATACATATAATTTATATACATATGTATGAGTACATACACATTTCCCTCTCAGAAAAGCACCTAGTTTCTATCTATTTTTGCCTTGCACATAGGCTTGTCTTCCCTTGCCATCATGCTCAGATCCACCTAGCTTCTTTCTTTAATAATGAAAACCTTTTTTACAACAAGATTATGAATGTAATAGTTTGGAGTAGGATGGAGGCCAATTTCTAACAAAGAGTACTTGTCAAGAAACCAAGGTGAAACCCATGGCCATTTCATTTTGGAAAATAGTTGCATTATTGATCACTGAAGCCGACTCTTCTCAGGAAGATGGGAATATTCAGAATAAAGGAAAAAGGCCTTCATTCTAGAATGACAACAATTTGAAATGGAATTACATGATAAATTGTACTCAAGATGTTAAGATATTCTTTTCTATTGAACTTATGGGGGTCTTATTCAAGATTTCAAGAACATTATTCCAATTTCCAATTGGGAGTAACATGAAAAAAATTTAGGCAGACAACTCCAATTGATGCCTATTAACAATGAGGAGAGTGAAATCAGTCCAAAGATAAAGGCATACATCTCAGCGATTCAACTGAAGGATAGAAAAAATAAAATGAAACCTGAATCAAGTGCCATGGATTGCTTTCTGACCTTCAGGGTAAAAGATAGCTGATGGAAAATGGTACAAAATAGAACATATAGGCTTTTGGGGTTGGCGCAGGAGATGCATCTGAATTCAAGGTTAACTCTGTAGGCTTGCTCCAGGGATGAAGTACTGGGGATAAAACCTGAAGCCCAGTTTATGGCTGTGTGTGTGTGCGCACACGTGCGCGCATATGAGCCTTCATCTACATTGCTGCAGTTGTCGACATCAAGTCCTTTGTGGATGTGAACATCTTCTGGGACCAGTTATGCAGGATCAAAGACACTGATCACATTCCCCTTGTCCTGTTGGCTAACAAGACTGCCGGGATCACCAGGCAGTTGGCCTCATCTCTTCAAGGAGACCTCAGACAAGACCTGGCAGGGAGTGAATCATCCCTTCTGTGAGCTGTTTCAAGACATGTGCTGATCCCCACGTTGAGGAGCTCAAAGACATCCCTAATGCTGAGCAAAACCAGGGCTGCAAATACGGCTTTTGCATGATCATGTAAGCAGGTGCACCCCCTCGATCTCCCTCAGGAACACCCCCAGCTTCCTTCTGGAGCATATTGTTCTGTCTGCTCTTCACTGGACTCCTCTGGGACCATGGCCCTACAGGTCTTCAGCGGGATGTCTCCAGGAGTCTCTTGGAGGGACTCATCGACTTTTCTCTACCCAGGCTTTTTTGCATTTTTGCTTTTTTCCTACCTTTGGGAAAGGATGACTACCTTGTTATTGATATCCTGACCAGCCAAGGATAGACCATCTCTCCTCCTGTTTGCAGCCTCCATTAGCCTCTCTAGTTGCCCAAGCTCCATAGACAGGTGGGAACCATTTGACACCATTGTCTTCAGCAGCCTTCTCTCCCTTCTGGGGGGTTTTGTGGGCTTAGGCTTTCCCTTTCACAGAAAATTATTATTCCCCAACAGAGACCCTGACTCTGGCACAGGACCACCCAGTCCTGGTTTCTAGCGTTTCCTATCTCTCCTAATGGATTCCAAAGTTCTTCCTAGAGACCTTGAATGTATCCTTGTATCACTTCTTCTAACCTTCATGTGGGCCCTTGCCTTGTTTGAGTCTTCCATAAGATAGTCTTTTAGGCCATCATTCTTTTGACATTCAAAAATGAACAATACAATTTGAATATTTGGCAGTTGAGCTTGAGAAAGAATCTCAGTATCTGATACGTTATTTTGCTAGATGATCTTCAGAATCTTCTTAAGACAATTCAGATAGAAGTTATTCAGTTTCTTGGTATGGTGCTGGCAGACCATCCAGGTTCCACAGGCATAGAACAATGAAGTTAGCACAACAGCTCTGTAGACTTTCAATTTTCTAAGCAGTCTAATACCTCTTCTCTCCCACATTTTCTTTTGGAGCCTCCCAAACACTGAGCTAGCTCTGGCAATGCATTCTTCAACCTTATCATCTATGTCTATTTCCCTGGAAAGTATACTGCTAATGTAAATAAAACTTATCCAACATATTCAAAATTTCTCCATTTCCTGTATTGGATGGTTCCACATATGGATGCTGTGGTGCTGGCTGCTGAAGCACCTGTATTTTCTTGGTGTTAAATGGAACACAACCATATCTAAGAACTCAAGATGAGTTTCACACAGAGGACAACAGAGAATCCCATGGTAAGGCTGACCATGCTAAGATGAAGAATTAATGAAGACCTCTGGGGAAAAAAATCAATAAAATAGATAAATAATTTTTGTTGTATTTTAAAAAGAAGAAAACCAAACTACCAGCATCAAAAGTGAAAAGTTAAATTTACAATGATTGAAAAAGAAACAAAAGCTATTAGGAGCTATTTCATTCAACCATATACCAACAAAATTGATGTTCTAAATAAAATAGGTGAACACTTAGAAACTATCAAGTGGCCATATTAAGACAATAGGAAATAGAGTTTAGATAATTCTCTCAGAAAAAGAAATCAAATAAAACAAACTCCCAAAGCAAAAAACAAAAACATTAGGACTAGAAGTATTTATGAGCAAATTCTACACAGCATTTAAAAATTATTTCCAATGCTGTGCAAACTATCGAATTCCTTTTATTACATTAATATGATAGAAAAGAAGTAGTCATTGGAGCAAGAATGGGTAAGCCCAGAGTTTTTCAAATAAAATAAACTGGCTGGTTGCCATTCTAGTCCTTGTGGGTCTCCTGCAGTAAAGAATCCACCAACAAGGATCCTGAAAGCATTTAGGGAAAAGTGAAGAACTCTAGCTTAAGATCCAGAGCTTCCTAAATTCACCATTCTTTCATGTCTTGCTTCTCAGACAACTGGCTTCCCCTTTAACTCATCCTATATCATCAATAGCCATGGTCAATCACATGAGAACCCAGGGAACCTCTTCTTTAATCAGACAGCCATAAAGGTAAGATTTGATATTGTAAGTCCAGGCACAAAACAGCACGTGTTAATTCACCTCAATTTTATGGGGAAATGAACCAACAGCATTCAATAGATGCCTTCAATTAGAGAATAATTACCCCAATTTCTGGAAACAGCAGCTATATCCCTATTTGACATGCTATAGGTTTTCTGCCCCCATTCCAAGAGGCTCTTAAAAATGGAACATAGGATAGAGCCAAGATGTCAGAGAGAAGCCAGGAAGTTGCCTGAACTCTCCCAAGTTTCACTCAAACATTAAATTAAGCCTCTAAATGGATTCTGGAACTATAGAACATGCAAAAAGGTGGAGTGAAACAATCTTCAGGCTTAAGATAACTTTAGAAAGACTTTAGGAAAGTTCTGTCTCACTTGGGTAAAAGGGGGATGCAGAACAGCAGGTATCTATGTAAGCCAGTGGGGGGCTCTTAGCCACAGCACAGATTGGCAGCTGAGGCCCCTCAGTCCTGGATCAGCAGGCTAGTAGCACAGGACAGTTGTGAGGCTCCCAACCCCAATGCAAAAAGCAATCTGCTAGCTGGGGTATCCACTACACAACAGGTGCAACTAGGCCAGAACACCTCAGTACAGCAAGAAATCCACCATGAGCCTCTGAGGCCTCAGAACAGAAAGCCAGTGATCAAGCCCCTATCCCTCAGCAAAAGAAGCTTGGGACAGTGCCCTCTTTACTACAGGGGCAGAGCTTAACTTTAAAAGGCATGGAATAGGCTAAAATATGAGTAATAAACAGAAAAGAACCCTCACCATAGAAAGTTACTATGTTGACCAGGAAGACCAAAGCACAAACTCAGAGGAGGACAACAATGTCAAAATGCCTACACACAAAGCCTCAAAGAAGAGGAGTTGGTCTCAAGATGAAAAAGCTCTTGAAAGAGCTCAAAAAGGATTTTACTAATCAAGTAAGAGGTAGAAGAAAAATTGGGGAAAGAAATGAGTTATGCAAGAGAGTCAATAGCTTAGAAAAAGCAAACTCCTTAAAAATACAATTGACCAAATTGAAAAGGAGGTGCAAAAGCTAACTGGGGGAAAATTCCTTAAGGATCAGAATTGGGCAGATGGAAACTAATGACATCAGGAAGCAGTAAAACAGAATCAAAGAAATGTAAAAGTAGAAGAAAACAAATTACCTCATTGGAAAAACAGCAGACTTGGAAAATATATCCTGGAGGGACAATTTAAGAATTATTGGAGTCCCTGAGGACCATTATCAAAAGAGAAGGGAGGGAGAGAGAGCATGAGCTTGAGAGAGTGTGAGTACCTGGAGAACATTTCAGGAAATTGTCAGAGAACTGCCCCCCCCAAGGTCTTAGAACCAGAATAAAAAAAGCCATTGAAAGAATCTATCAATCACTTCCTGAAAGAGACCCTAAAATAAAAACTCCAAGGAATATTGTGGCCAAATTCCAGAATTATCAGGTAAAGAAGAAAATACTGCAAAGCAGCCAGAAAGGAAAGAAACAATTTAAATATCAAGGAGCCACAGTAAGGATTCCACAGGACCTGGCAGCTTCAACATTAAAAGGACCACAGGTCTTGGGATAGGATATTCCAGAAGGCAAAGGAGCTTGGATTGAAACCAAGAATCAACTACCCAACAAAATTGAGCATAATCTGTCAGGGGAAAAGATGAACATTCAATGAAAGACTTTAAAACATTCCTGATGAGGAACAGCTAGGTGGCACAGTGGATAGAGCACCGGCCCTGGATTCAGGAGGACCCAAGTTCAAATCTGGCTTCAGACCCTTGATACTTACTAGTCGTGTGACCCTGGGCAAGTCACTGAACCCCAAATGCCTCACCAAAAACCAAAACAAAACAAAAAAAGCCATTCCTGATGAAAAAAACCAGTACTGAACAGAAGATTCAGTCTTCAAATAGAATACTCAGGAGAAGCATAAAAAGGTAAAATGGGAAAAAACCCAAAATAGTTAAGATGTTTATATCCCTACATGGAAAGATGATACTTGTAACTCTTGAGAATTGTATCTCTATTAGGGGAGATAGGAATATACATAGAGGGTATGGGTACAAGTTGATTTTGATGTGATATACAAGAAAATTCTTAAGGGGTGAAAAAAAGGATTGTACTGGGAGAAGAGGAAAGGGAAGGCAGAATGGGGTAAAAATTAGAATGTAATAAAGGACATGAATAATCAATGGTGGGGGGTGGGGTGGGGAGAAATCACTTGAGGGCACTAGCAGCTTTTCTATCTTGCTATTTGGATGTGCCATTTAACACTGATGAATAAGCCACCTGCTTTTGCTCAAGCACTTGAATAAATTTACAGAAGACATGAACCTGGGAGGATTGTCAAATATGATGCCCAGGGCAGAATCCCGGTCCGTACCAAAAAATCTGCATGACCATCTATGCTTTTCACAATTAATATGGAAAGGCACTAAATCCAAAGCTTTGGGATGCATGCTCTGAATATTTTTTCAAAGCTATCACTCCCCGAGATCTAAGGGAAGCAGCAGTAGATGACTTTTGGTTTGCCTTTTTTAAGTAGGTAAAGGTCATGGGATCATTGATTTAGAGCCAGAAAGGACTTCAGACCACCAGATCCAATTCCTTCAATGTTACTTCTCATTGGGTTTCAATCTTCCCTTTGAAGCTTGTCCAAAGTCACACGGCAGAGGACAGCAGAGATTTGAACTAAGGTGCCCTGGCTTGAGGTCTAATACCTTCTGCTCTTCGACGCTCTGCTGCCTTATGGAACACAGACATAATGTGTCCTGGTGGAGGTCAGCATGCTTGGTATAGCCTTCTAACAATATAAATTCCCATAGAACAACCTTGAAACTGTACAAGGATAAGAATCCTTGAGTACATTTTATAACAAAGATGGTGATCTCTGAACCCCATACTCAGAGAAACTAGAAAATATTTTAGAACACAGGAGCCCATAGCATTAGTTTTAGGCTCCCAGGGTTCATCATTATCAAGATTCAGATATTTTAAGATTTGATTGAACAATGGTAAAAAAAAAACAACAAAAAAACAACAACAACCCAAGATTCAATTTTTGTACCTGTCCCTCAAATCTCTAGAGAAGATCAATTGGAGCAATTCAAAAGATATCTCACAAGAGAAAGTGTGGCCACCCAGGTCTAGATAGAACTCCTGCCTCTGACATACTGTATGATGTTGGGCAGGTCACTAGATCTGCCTAGGGTAGTAAGAGATTAAATTGGAGAGCAGGTTCTGGCTTTCAGTGGTAGAGGTCTATTCCTCATACCATTGAAAATACCAAGTTCAAATTCTAACCCCCTTTTAAGACCTGAAAAGGGCAAGAGACCCAATGAAAGGATAAGTTCCATGAAAAGATAAGGGTAGGAAAGATAAGTGTGAAACTTGATGCTTGAGAAACATGCAGGATACCGAGTTCAAACATGAGGGATCTCAACCATTAGTTCAATATACACTTTAAACTATAGTAAATATCATGGTATGTATCTCTTGGGTCCTCTCAATTCCTGTGTTGCCAGGTTTCATTAAATTAGGAATTTTGCTTGAGGAACAAGTGGGTATGCTGAGTACTAGGCAATAGACCCAGATGATCCCTAGAACACTCAGACAGACTACATCCACGAGAAAAGCAGTCAAATTAAATAAGTTTGAGAATAATTCATTATAGGGATGCTGTCAAAGACATTCTAGATTAAAGCATAACATTTGAAGGTCCCATAGCCAGGAGACTAGTGCTGAGGACCTAGAAGAAACCTATGATGGTGACAGGCACCAAGGACACCAAGAAGAAACTTGGTGATTTTCTGAAACCTCCCAAACTCCAGATTAATGGAGAGTTAAAAGCTTGTAGTATGTGTCATGGCATCCGTGGGAGGAGAATCCAAATGGAAATAGGATGAAGTATTTTAGAGGCTGACATTTTAATCTGTGATTGTAATATGTCAGATTTGGTACCTCACTGATGGAGGCATAAGTCAGTGTGGGCCAGAGTAATACTAGGGGAGGCAGGCTACACCAAATACACAAAAGCAACCTACATGAACAAAGGACCTTTCACTTTAGTTCATCTAAACCAGACAGGCTGGTCACTGCCATTGGCAAAAAAAAAAGGCATTTATTCCTCCACAGGAAGGATAAAGATCATATGGTAACTATTGGAGTGATGCCACCTGCTGGAGAGTTACTGTAGGAAAGCTCTGCCACGAGGAGAAGGCACCCGAAGGCAAGCCATGTGGTCACTTCCTTGGCATCAGGAAGTGACGTTTGCTCGTGGGTACTGTCTATCAAAACTACCAGACAATCAACTTGAGGAGCCTCCCATTTCTGGGAGGAGGACACAAAGTAGGAAGCCAACACTGGTGGAGGACTTCTTCCTCTTTTGGGTTCAAGACATTGGTTTGGTAGCAGGACTTCACATAGGAGGTTAGGAAGGCTAGGATTTCCATGCTATAAGAAATCTGTTCTCAATCTCTCTTTACTATCTTATGTCTTTTAATAAACCCTTAAAAGCCTAAACTCTTGGTGAATTTATCAGTGATTTTAGCAAGTTCCCCCCCCCAAAAAAAACTGGGGGGGCAGATTAGAACCCACATTTAGATTTTTAAACAACACAATTCCTTGAGCTGGCAGAGTCCATTGCTTTTTGATGGTCTTCCATGATTTAGGTGGATCCCAAGAAGGAGTTCTCACCAGCATGGAGGATCATTTAGTGAAGGGATGGGGGCATCCTTCTGTTAGAATAGGAGCAGTACAAGACATTGGCTCATGAAACATTTCTAAAGAAGCAGGATAGTGAGAATTAAAGATCAATTATTAATTCAGGAGTTACTACTTGGGAAGAGGCTTCAAAGCTGCCATCTCAGATGTTTGGTCCAAACTTCGCCCATGTGGAGTGCTGATAAAAGGTGGGCGACTCATTACATGTCACCATTTTTTCCTTCTAATTTGAAAATATAGGTAGGGAAAGAGAAGATAAAGATAACAGCAAATGAAAAAAATAATGATAAAAGCAAGCCTCTGTGCTCCTCCCAAGAACACCAAAGATGAGTGGACATAATGATGCAACAATGAACTATGGCAGAGAGGACACAAAATAGCTGTTTACCTGCTTCAGAGAGACATACCAGATGGGAAAGGAAATTAAGTTTGAAACTCTTGGGCACACTGCTGGATTCCCCTAGAAGAGGAACAAAAAGGGAATATGCTTCACCAGATTAAATACAGATTATGCAAGGGCCCTGGCAATCATGCCATTGAATCCTTACCATTTATTTACCTCTGTATACTGGGCTCCAACTACAGCTATCTTCCATGAGGACATTCATTCTATAATGTGTGTGAAATAGACAAGTCTACTAATCCCACTACCCAAGCAGGAGATGGGGGAGACTTCCATGGACTTTGTTTGGTTGGCGATTTTGGAGATGCTAATGGTGGGTTAAAGACAAAATGATGACAGTCACATGGATAATTAAAGTAATTCCTCCATACTAAAAGGAGGGAGAAGGGAAGAAGGGCTGCCCACATCCTGTGGATGTTTCAAAAGGATTACTCTGCCATATTTTTGAAAGTGTTTCAATTCCTCCAACATTTTCCACAGCAATGGCATATATAAGCAAGCTATGCTAAGGATCTACATTATGACTGATCAGAGTGCAACCCATAAAAATGTCATTTTTATTTCCTCCATCCTGGTTTCAACACAAGAACTGGGAAAGGATATGGGACGTCACTTTAAACCACATGCGACCATTATCCTCTCTTGCCTGTTGGTAGGACGAGGAGACCATCTCTGTGCAGACAAGTTTCCACATAGGAAGCAAAAGGTGAATTGTTCAAAGACAACTGACTATCTGCTTATTAGTGATGAGCCAAATGAACTGATGAACTGCTGGGAATGGTTAACAGAAACATTAGGTTGGGAAACTGACTGAACCTAAGAGAATGTCTTTCAAGAACCAAGCTTAAGGGGCAGCTAGGTGGCGCAGTGGATAGAGCACCGGCCCTGGAGTCAGGAGTACCCGAGTTCAAATCCGGCCTTAGACACTTGACACTTACTAGCTGTGTGACCCTGGGCAAGTCATTTGACCCCAATTGCCTCACCAAAAAAAAAAAAAAAGAACCAAGCTTAACATTTGAGACCCACTGAGGGCACATAAAAAATAAACATTTTAAGAGGCAAAACTGGTATGATCTGAACTACCAATTGATCAAAGAATAGAATCATCATAGAGTTCTATCAGAGGCTGAAGGGGAAGGTGAGAAAGAACAAATACATTATTTTTACTATTATAAATACACAAACACACACACACACGAAAGACGTCTTATGTCTTATGGTTACTTTGGATATGTTTAATGTTTTGGGTTTGTGTTTAATGGTAGACATCTCTAGGGCAGGGAGGGGGAGAAAAGATTAATGATAATTTTGTTGATTTGAAAGGAATAGCAAGTTGTATATAGTATATTTAATTTCATAGGTATCCATCTCTTTTGTCATACCATGTTGTAGAAATGCTCGTTTATTCCATAAGTGAAATTTAAAAATAGTTACAAAATCATCCATAATCTTCTATTTCTCTCCCAATACTCATCCATTTCCATTTCATCTTAGATAGATTATGGCATCACAGGATCATAAATCTAGAGCCTTGAAGACCAGATAAGGTTTCAGTGGGTTGAGTGATAGCTGACATTTGATCAGCACTCATGAAGAAATACTACAGAATCTTTGTATACTTGTCCACACCACTTCCTTAAATGTGAAGGGAGAAAGTGAAGATAGACACAGGAGATAGCCCATTACCTTCTACTACTTGGTCTCATTCATTCAAAGCTGAAAGAAGAATATCGACCCACGGAGACCACTGTTATCAGCAACAGCAGGGCTGGACAGCGGTAAAATTATACTCACAGTATCATCCCCTGCTTTTCCAAAGTGAACAGGAGTCCACATGTCAACTGACAATTCTCAAAGAGGACATGTCTAAACATGACCTCTCCAGCCATGAGCTCCCATCACTTAATTAAATCAAGACTGACGCATGGTCAGGGGCCCAAGCTTTAGCTGCTCTATAGAGAAGAAGAAGAAAAGTACAGCTCCAACCAATGAGGCTTCTTGCTCAGCACATGGCAATGGGAGAACGCAAAGTGATGGCTTTGGGCAAACCAGGAGAATGATAACTGCAGCCTTGTGCCCTCTCCAGGACACTTTCTAAGGGAAGCTCCAGTCAGTATGAAACTAACGACCTGGGTCCTGCAGGCAACACCTGGGCCAGATACCGATGACTTTTGTAGAGGAACAAAGCTACCAGTACAGCAGCAGCAGGGCTGGTAAAACAGTTGAAATGGAACAGTTATGTTCACAGTATCACCCTCTGCCTTTTGTAGGTGAACAGGAGCCCCCATGTCACCTGCAGCAACCACAACAGCAAGAGATAGGACGTCCCCTTTTAAACATACTTCTGCATCATTAAAAAGGAAGAGATATTTAGCAAAGAACAACTTGAAATTCTTAAATATTCTTAAAAGGATTCATAAACTGGTATAGAAGAAAGAACTTTCAGAGACAACCAATATCAATGAGGATACAATACAGGATTCAAACCAAAGAACTAGACAATTAGAACAGGAAAAAACCCAGACATTTCTGGCTTCCATTAGCTCAAGAAAATAAAGGCACTTAAAAAATTAATCTCCTAGTCAAATTCTCTGGGAGGACATCTCCTGGAGATAACCCCTTTAAACATGAGCTATCAACACTAAATGCAATCATGTCTGACACATACAGGGTAAGGTTAGTCTAGCTCGGGAGCTGGCCCAAGAACTAGGTGTTCTGAGAGGAAGAGTGCATCTTTAACTATTGAGACTGCTTGACCAGCATATGGCATTATCCAAAGCCATCACTTTGCATACTCCAACAAGGAGACCAATAGTTCAACTGAAAACTTATACACTGGCCTGGGGAGGGCACATCTTCCTGGGAAAAGGAAATAGGTCATCCTTTGACCATTTCAGGGAGGTCCCTCTCTGGCATCACTGGCAAGATTCTTGTCAGAGTCCTCCTTAAAAAGAGGATCCTTTACCTGAAGGAGAGAACCAGTATGGCTTCAGAAAGTGCCGAGTAATAGTCAGTGTGTTTTTTGCTGCCTGATCAGTCCAGGAGAAATATCAGCAGAACTGAGGTTTTGTTTTTTGTTTTCTTTTTGCGGGGCAATGGGGATTAAGTGACTTGCCCAGGGTCACACAGCTAGCAAGTGTCAAGTGTCTGAGCCTGGATTTGAACTCAGGTACTCCTGAATCCATGGCCAGCACTTTAACCACTGCACCATCTAGCTGCCCCCAGAACTGAGTTCTGTACACAATATTCGTTGATCTAACCAATGCCTTTCATCCTGTCAGTTGTGAGAGCTTATGGAAAAAAATCACAACAAAATTTTGTTGCCCAGAGAAGTTCATGAGTATTACATGCCAGTTTCACAATGGCATGTTTGAACGGGTTCTGGATAATGGACGATGCTCCCATGCTTTCGTAGTCACCAGTGGAGTGAATTAGCATTGTGTGCTTGCATCCATGTTTAGCATGATGTTTTCATCATTGTTGGCAGATGCCTTCAACAAGGACTAAAGTGACATCAAGGTCAATGACCTCACTAACTGTGAATTATTTAACTTGAAAAGGCTACAAAACCAAGACTAAAGTGGAGGGAGAGTTGGTATATGCAGATGATCGTGCACTCAATGCAGCCTCTGAGGCCAAGATGCAACAGTGCAAGGATTGATTCTCTGCTGTGTGCCAGTTTTGGCCTGACAATTAACACCAAGAAAATAAAGGTTCTCCATCAGCCTGCACTATACTATCCACATACATGGAACCATCCATAACAGCACATGGAGAATTTTGAATGCCATGGGTAAATTTTCCTTGGCAGTATACTCTCCAGAGATGTTCACATAGATGAAGTTGATGGATGCATTACTAAAGCTAGCTCAGTATTTTGGAGGCTTCAAAGGAAAGTGTCAGAAAGAAGGAAGGACCTTTGGTCTACAGAGCCCTTATGCTGACCTCATAGTTCTATGTCTATGAAACGTCAATCTATTAGCACCATGCTAGGAAACTGGATTGCTTCAATTTGAATTGTCTTAAGATCACCTGGAAAGATAAGATACTGGACACTGAGGTCCTTCCTTGTGCTGAAATGCTAAGCATTCAAACCCTACTGCTGAGGGCACAACTCCAATGGGCTGACCTTGTTATTTGAATGACAAATTTATGTTTGTCTAAATGACTACTTTATGGAGAACTCACACAAGGCAGGCAATCACAGTGGTCAGAAGAACTGATACAAGGACACTTTCAAGGTCTTTCTGAAGAACTTTTGGATTTTTTTTTTTTGGTGAGGCAATTGGGGTTAAGTGACTTGCCCAGGGTCACACAGCTAGTAAGTGTTAAGTGTAGGAGGCTGGATTTGAACTGTGGTCCTTCTGAATCCAGGGCCAGTTGCTCTATCCACTGTGCCACCTAGCTGACCCCAGAACTTTTGAAACAATTGTGAAACATGGGAGACACTGGCAAAGTACCACCCAGCACAACATGCCCACATCAAAGAAGGTGTTGTATTCTGAGTAAGCTCAAAAGAAATGAGAGGAGTGCAAATTTAGAGACATCTCTACTCCAAAAGTTCATGTGGACTGCTTGTGCCCAACCTGCGGTAGAGACTTCTGAGCCCATATGCATCTGATCAGCCATAGTCAGACAGTGTACCCTGACACAGTGATGTCATTGCTGTTCTCCTGAAGCACATAAGACAAAGATCAACCAATAAGCCACCATCTTCCTGGCCCTGGAGGGAACGCTAAGGCCAGAGAACTATGGCCCACCTTCCTGCATTTGTGGAGGATCGAAGTCACCCACTGCATCATCATAAGCAGCAGCAGGACCGGACAATGGAACAGTTGTACTTGGTATCACCCTGTGCCTTTTCAGGGAGCCTAGGAAACCCCGTGTTACCTGCCACAACTGTAAGAGATAGGAATTCCTTTTTCCAAAGAGGAACTTCGTATTCTTAACTATTCTCAGGAGAATGACAATGCTGGTATAGAATGAAGAACTTTCAGAGAAAACATTGATGAGAATACAATACAGGTTTGATTTCAAAACTTAAGAACTGGACAATCAGGAACTAGAACAGAAAAATCAGGTACCTTGAGCTTCTTATTAGCTCAAGAAAATGAATGCACCTGGAGATTTTCTCTCCTAATCAAATTCTCCAAGAGGAGATCTCTTGGACATGATCTCTCTCCAAGCACAAGCTCTCACCATTAAGTGCAACCAAGTCTGACTCTTGGTCAGGGCCAGATGAGCCTAGCTGGAGAGCTGGCCCAACAAGGTGTTACTCGGATACAGCTTCAGCCACTGAGGCTGCTTGCTTGGTATATGGAATTTCCCAAAGTCCAAACTCAGCTACAGCCTCATTCCCTCCCCAGGCCACTTTCATAGCTCCAGTGTGTAGCTTCCTGCACCCTGCAGGGAACACAAGGGCTGGATAGCTTTGGTACACGCATCTCCTTTTATGGAGGAGAGAAGCTACCAGTGTAGCAGCAGCAGGGCTGAACAACAAAACAATTATATTTACAGTATCACCATTTGCCTTTTCAATGTGCACAAGCAGCTTTATGTCAGCTGCAGCAGTCAGGCCCCCGGAAGCCATATCTTCAGAAGCCACTTGACCAGGAGGCCCCAGCCATCCAGCTACAGCTTCTGACACAGTCTCAGCATCAGGTATTATAAGAGCATCAAAGTCAGATACAGCCACCCACATTGGTAAGAGGAAGAGCAGCCAAATGAATTGGCCTTTTCTTTTAAAGAGTAAGAGCAACTATAGCCCAGACTATCCAACATCAATGACCCACTAGTCTCTTTGCTTCTCCCCTAAGAGATCTGAATGAGCCTCCAAGTTCTGGATTAGAGAATCTGAATGGTTTAGATCAGAGGTGTCAAACAAGAAGCCTTTAACCCTCCCCTAGGGGAGCCCCTAAACCATATTAAAATTTAATTGGGAAATAGTTAACAAAATATATAAAAATACAATAAAACATAGATAATGTTGGTGTGTGGTTTAAGTCCATATGTACTTCTAGGGACCTTTGTGTATGGTTTCATCAACCCTTTTCTATTTGAGTTTGATACTATTTAGGTAGATTATTGGATATGTTAAATGGTGAATTTTCTTTAATGTTGAATTGAGTGTGTGTGTATTTATTACTTTTATAGGCTTTTAAAGTTGAATCTCCAATTCATTCATTTATTTATGAACATGTTTTGAGATTTGAATTCTCCCCTAAGACTTAGTTGGGTTCATTTTTTAAAATTATTTTTATCATTGTTTTTATTTCCTCTGGTGAATTTATCTATTTGGAGTTGTTTTTTTTTGATCCACCAATTGGTTAGGATTAATTTTAGTCTCCAATTAGATTAAATCAAATCTTCAAAGCCTCTGATATTTTTATTGCATTATGGTTAGTAACTATCATGTTTAATTAAGAAGAAGAAAATAGATATATAGGATATGTCCACACAAATCCTAGGGGACTGAAGGCGGTAACCTCATAAAAACCAAGTCTATAAACAGCCAGGTAGGAAATTGTCCCCAGAGACTCAATTTCCTAAAAGACAATCCAGCTTTGAAAACTTCCACCACTTTATTACTCCCTGGGCCCATCCCTTTGATTGGAGAGGGTAGAGAGTGGACACGAGTCTCTTTGAAGATCCTTCAGGTAAAGAGGGGGCCTTAGGGCCCCACTTGGTCTCTGTGCCAGGTATTCTCTCTTTCTTATGTTTTTCAGATTTTGTGAGCTGCCCTCATAATCCATATGGAAGAAGACAGCAAGATGGCACAGTGGATAAAGCACTGGCCCTGAAGTTGGGGGGATCTGAATTCAAATCTCACCTCCAACACTTAATAGCTGTGTGACCCTGCATGAGTCACTTAGCTCCAATTATCTTAACATACAGGGCCATCTCCAGCCATCCTTATACATATATTGCCACTGGACACAGATGGCTCTGGAGGAGGGAATGAGGCTGGTGACCTTGCACAGCCCTGCCTCTCACTTGAATCTAACTCACTGCAAATCATGATGTCACTCCCATGTCATAGTCCTCTTTGAGGAAGGACCAACAACGATTCTTTGAGGACAGGGACTGTCTTACCTTTCTTAGTATCCCAAGCGCTTAGCCCAGTGCTTGTCCTGTAGTAGGTGCTTAATAATTCTTAATTATAGAGGTCATCATGTCTGGTGAGGTGAAATTGGGGCATCTAGGTAGCACCACAGCACACAGAGCCCAAGGCCTGAAGTCAGGAAGACATCTTCACAAGTTCAAATCTGACCTCAGATGCTAGCTGTGTGACCCTGGGTGAGTCACTGAACCCTGTTTGCCTTCTCTCTCATTTTACAGATGAGAAAACAGAGGCAAACAACTCCAGTATTTTTGCTAAGAAAACCCCAAATCAGGTCATGACTAGACAGCAAAGACAAAGTAACTTCAAGGGAAGTGTAGGACAAACTGACCACATAGCCCCTCCAGAAGTGATCAGGATACAAGTGCACTTTCCCTGCCTGCTAACACATCACTTTGACAGAAATGGAGAATGGCACGTATTTTGATGAAATGGAAAATTCAACAGCATTTGACATCAGCTAGTCCTCTGATATTTCCCAAAGAACAACCCAGAACAGCTTCTATCCATTTGTTAGTCTCATGATATATTCTTAAATGATTTATGCTGAACCCACATTCCTATTCTTATTAGTCCTACTCCCCATCACCCTAACTTGTAACAGCTATACTATGGGTTCAAACTAAGTTAGGGATGAGAATCATCAGTCAGGTGATCATCTCACTCTGATATACCTTATGGTAGCTATAAAAGGCCCCAAAGGTTTCCTGAGATGTTGGGCTATGGGAATAGCACAGTTTGACCATTAACAAGATTAGATCCATGAGAAAGGCATCCTTACCAAGCAATACCATTCAGGACACCACCCGGCCCCCCCCCCCCCCCCCCGCAAAGACTACCATACAAAAATTAAATGGTTGAAGAACTATGGGGAAATTGTATGAAGGTAGTAGCATGATGAGCAGACATGAGCACCACATCGCCCATTTGAAGGTGGCAAAAAAATGGAGAAGATCCAGGAAAACCTTAAAAATATGAGATTCATTAAGTCAATAAGAAATCATTAAGTGCCTACTATATGCTAAGCACTGTGATAAGTGTTGGGGATCAAAAAAAAAGATGAAACAATTGTCTCAAGGAAAGTTGGAGATAGATGACAAGAAATGGACAGGATTCAATTGGAGGCAGTCCAGCAAAGGGCAGGGCAAAGCTTCTTGGAGAATGTGGCACTAAGATCTGAAGAAAGGCAGGGAAGCTAAGAGGCAGAGATGAAGGAGGAAGACAGTTGCAGGACCAAGGAAAAGCCAGTCAGAAGCCAATATTAACATAGTGCTTTCTGTGTGCCAAGCACTTTACAGTTATTAAATTATGTCATTCTCAAATCACTCTGTAAGTTAGATGTTTTGGTATCCTCATTTTGCTTATTTCGAAAGAAACAGAGCAAACAGGTCAAGGGACTTGGATAGGGTCATAGTTTGAGTTTGGATTGAACTCAGGTCTTCCTGACTGTCCTGGTCCTCTCTCCACTGCTCCATCTTGTGTTCAGTGTGAGGAAGTTTAAAAAGGTTGCGCGTCTTTGGAGTACTGAATACATAGAAGGGAGTAAGGTAGAAGAAGGCTGGCAAGGTAGGAAGGAGTCAGGTCATAAGACTTTGGAAGTCAAAAGATTTTATAGTTGATCCTATAGGAAACAGGGAGCCACTGAGGGTGAATAAGGAATCAATATGGACAGACCTGCACTTTGGAAAGACCCATTTGACAGGTGAATAGAAGAGGCACTGGATTCTGAAGTATTGAGGTAAGCAAATCCATCAGCTGGCTACTTCTGGTCCATGGTCATCATCACTTTGCATCTTGACTATTCCATCAAGAGACAAGAGGGTATATTCAAGAGATGTTGCAAAGGTGAAATTGACAGAGGTGTGTGTGTGTGTGTGTGTGTGTGTGTGTGTGTGTGTGTGTGTGTGTGTGTGTGTATAGAACTAAGAAAATTCAAGAATCATTAGCACAGAGATCATTCAATCCATGGGAGCTGATGAGATCAGGACTAAGAAAAGGCCTTTGGAATGAGCAATTAATGAGCCATTGGTAATTTTGTAGAAATTAATTGACTGGATGACGCTTAAAGCTTGTCTGCAGAAATTTAAGAGAAAGTAAAAGGGGAGAGGGGACATTGACTACAGATTGATTTCTCAAGGAATTAAACTACAAAATGATGGATAGTTTGAGGAAGATAGCTAACAGATGGATAGATCAATCCATTACTTTGTTACCAGCAAGAAAAATCATTTATTCTGCCCCATTTTAATTTAAAAAGGGGACAGAATGAAATACCATGTTAGACTATGATAATACAGACATAAGAAAACTTAAGTCTTTTCAAGACCATATCTTGGTTCTAGGAGTTGCTACTTAGAAAACAGAAAGAGTAAAAACTGATCTCTTCAATGTTTTGCCAGAGCTTTAGTCGGTGGAGTGGTAATCATGGGAGGCAGGTGGCTCATCATAAGACTAAGTAACCATCACTGCTCTTTGCTTCCTTTTGGTTTCTAATAGAAAAAAATGGCAATGATAAGATACAAAGATCTGACAAAGTGATGCACAAAGCTTAGACCTATACCACAGAAGGAAGAAAAATCACATCCACTTTAGACAGTTGTCTCTTAACAAGCTTAAAGGAAGACCTAACTAAGCTCTTTGTTCAGGGCCCATCTATCAGGTTTCCCAAGAGCAGTAGTTCAATGTATGCACACATGTACATAAGTATGCATGCACATTCACTCCAGATCCCTTTGGCAGTCTGGCAAAGAACTTCTATAGTTTAAAACAAAAACCCATTGGCTTACAAAAGATACCAAGGCTTAGTCATAATAAAGTGCATTTTCCCATCAAATCCAAGTTCAGACTCCTAGAATCTTTTTATTAGCTCTTGGGGGAGGTCCATGGATCCAAGGTCAAGAACCCCAGGAGTAGTAGAGGAAGGAAAAGAAAAGAACTTGCCCTAGCCAGATAAACCTAGGGTGTGTGTGCAGTGACCCAGCTCTTTGGAGACCATTTAAATCACTCATATAAAGTCTAGATTGTCACGAGGCAACATAGCATGGCCAGTCCAATTTCCATGAACTTCCTTCACCTGTGAAATGAAGTTTCCACTTGTAATACCTGCATCTCACAAGGACATTATGAGGATGCATAGGAAGGTAGCCATATGGTATATTAGGCAGAACTCTACATTGTGATCAATGTCAGCCCAAAGTTGGGGGCCCAAACAGCAAAAATTTTCAACTTTGGACAATTCCTGAAGCAGTAGGACCCACAAAAGGACAGGCTTGAAATCATTTTCCAGATAAAGATGGCTTAAGGTCAGCAGGAGGGGGCCAATGTGCTGGGGAAGGAGTAGAGCCCAAACCTGAGGTCATACTGACACAGATCCAGTTCAGGCAGGCCTCGCCAGAGAAAGACCCCAGAGCCTTTGAATCAGCTGCAGTGCTGGTCTTGTCTGGAACTAAGCTCACAGTCTGGTGAGAGGGCCGAGTGGCTGGCTGGGGGAGATTACAGGAGTCTCTGTTGGTATTGAAACAGAACTTGGGTGTTTCACCCCTGTTGGGAACCAAGAGGTAGGCTTGAGTGGCAGTGGCCCAGGTCGGGGAGGGGCACAGGCTTAGAGGTAACAACCACAGCACACAAAGTTTTGCTTCTTAGTTAATTAGCAAGTTGGCCTGGGGTTATGTATGGACCAGGAAACAGGCCAGGTGAGTGAAGGACCTATCCCTCCTTAAATCATACCACCTAGGACCCCCTGAAGCCTGAAAACAGAAGTAGTAGTGGTGAGGAGGGCTTCTTGTCTCTTCTCATGATGGATATGCTTATTCAACGCTTATCTTAGCATTTCCCTTGGAATGGCATCAGGGATAATCTTTTTATTACCATCAAATACTTTTTCTTTCAACTATCAATTTAAAACTCGAGACTTTTTGGTCTTTGTCCATAAATAGTCCCTGATTTGGGATTTGAACTCAAGTCAGATAGGGTAGCCTAACAGAAATTCCAAAAGAACTTTAACAAAAATTTAAATAGCTTCTCTATTGAAATACCATATTGGGTATTTGTGAAGGATAAAATGTAAAAAACCAAACAAATATCAAATTTCAGCACTGGCTCTTGCACACCTATACCAACAGGCTTTGTACTTTCCAGAAGAGAGCAGTCAATATCAGAATTTGTCATCTCATTCTGGATCCTGGGCTTTCACTATTGGGAAGAGAGTGATAACTCTCCTGCGAGAATATGAATTTAGGTAATTTCCAATAGTAGGTCACAATCTCATAGATAACCTTTCATTTGGTAAGGTAATCTTTTAGTTACATCATTGGAAAAAAACAGGTTTCTGATCCCCAATTTCCATAGTTTATTTATTATTTCTTCTCTATATCTTCCACCCTAGACTATATTCCATGTATCTAGCTTCCAACTAAACTTGAACCAAATTAACTTAGATGTTTCAAGAGTGCCTTAGGCATGAACAAAAGCCCATCAATACACAGCACTCACATATGAATGTTTCAGGTGAGACTGTCACATGGGACCAATAGTTTAGTGGCCAAGGAATGTGTGGCTGACTTCAGACTGCCACCATCTTAAAAGAACTATTCTATACAATTTTCAGCACTAGCAGTCAGTGCTATAATTACTCTTTCCATATGACTAGGGGTTCTGGGAAGCATTCTAAGACTATGGGGAGCTAACTAGTCAACTATTTTTAGGCTGAAAGTGATCACAGCCTGAATATAGGTATTACTACCCAATAGATCACTGATGTGATGAACTGTCCTCTAGTTATCTATAGATTTTTTTTCTCACTTAACCAATTATAACTAATGATCTATGAGTACCTGCCACTGTCTTAAAGTACTTTCCCGTTTCTCTCCTTTAGCTCGGGACACTAGTCATTCCTAGCACTAAAGATGAAGGTCACTTGCTAATTTGGAGAGCAAACTTGAGGGGTTTCTTACTAGCTTCCTCTTACATCTAAGTCAGACCTCACTTTTCTTAATGGAAAGGATGGTATTATCTTCAGCCTCAAGCTCAATTACATATTTATATGTAGTATAAATCAGCCTTTATTGTTAAATAGTTCTGTTCCTATTTACAATAAAATCATATGTTGGCTAAGAAGCCAAGAAAAAGAATGCCAATTATAGATGTGTAAAGAACACTTAATAATTGAGTAGTGATTTGAAAAGCCCATCCTAAACACTATAATACTTTGTCTTTATTAATACCCTGGACTTGGTTTTAAAGTAATTCCATAGGCATGTACTACAAAAAACAGACCAAGATAGTGAGGACTACAGTATCTGGTGCCCAAATGGAAAACTTCCTATTTAAGTTACGCCACATTCTGTATCAATTTTTCTCGAAATCAGTGTTGGCAAGATCTTTCAGGAACTCAGCTAAAACTCAATGGCCTTCAACTAAATATTATCTCTACCCAAACTGAAGAGAGTACGGCTTATAAATTGGAGTAGGATCAAGATATCTTATCGATAACTATGTATGTGGCTAACATCCAGTTACCATTGTTTTTGGTGAAGCTCCATCAACAGCTTCCTCATCTCAGTATCTTTCTCCCACAAGTTCAAGTTATCATTTTGACTGGCTATGATAAAAACATTTGTCCATTGGTTCAACATGACCTTTAGAGTCAAATTCAAAGATCATACTTAAAAACATCAATATCTTTCAGGCTTGACAACACCAAGTAAAAACTATCAAGGAAGATGCAGTCACCGTGGATATCAGAAGTCATTCTAGAATTCCCATTCAGTAGCAAGGACACAATTTATGGAATACCTATATGATACTGGCCTTAATGTACACTTGCCAAGTAGGAAAGTGATCCATTATAATGTAAATACTTTCTATGGGATCCAGGGAAGTTTAATTCTTTTTTCATTAAAATGAAGAAAAAAGATTAAGAGCAAGTGTTAGAGCAGATGAAGATGACATTACAAACTTCACCAAATTCTTTTGTGGAATATAGTGGACATGGAACTCCACCAATTAGTTGTAAAGCATGGTAAGTAAACAAGTTGGATAGAAGGTGTGCCCTAGCATTGAGAGGGCACAGGAAAAGAATCAGGGCAGCCCCAAGATAATTAACACTTAAGGTCTTGGTCTTTCTTACATTAGCTGAAAGCAGTATGACCTGGTAGTATTTTACTTGAGAAGAACTGATAATCAGAGAGGACATTTTCCCCCTAAAGAGGTTTCCTTTTCATATTTTCTTGATAAAGACTTGCTAGCTTTTGGGGGGGGGCAATGGGGGTTAAGTGACTTGCCCAGGGTCACACAGCTGGTAAGTGTCAAGTGTCTGAGGCCAGATTTGAACTCAGGTACTCCTGAATCCTGGGTCGGTGTTTTATCTACTGCACCATCTAGCCGCCCCCTTCTTTTCATATTTTAAAATAAGGGTTACATTCAAGTCATAGACTTAACAGCAAAAAAGGCAAAGAAGAATGCGGGAGAGGTAGCAATGGTGCTTCATACCCCTAACCCATCAAAATATAACCCTTTATGGACAAACCATAGGAGGCAATAAGGGTAGAGCATCAGCTCTAGGGCTATGATCTTTTTCTCTAACTGAAAATATCCAGTCTGTCTGCCTTAGGTTCATCACAAGAAAGTTAGCTTTGACTTCAAGTTGCAGAGGAACCCATACCAATATAAGGAGAAGATGACTTCTGGAAAGTCAGTATGGTGAAGTAAGCAGGAAATCACTAACTCTCCCATACTTATATCCAAACAACCATAAAATAGCACCCCAAGAACAAATCCTGGCACAGAAGAACCAACAAAAAGATTAAGCAAAACAATCTTTCAGCCCAAGAAACTTGGAAGGTTGTCAGGAAAGGCCTTTTAACCAGGAGAAAAAAATCTAAGAATCATTGGACTACCTAAAAACCATAATCAAAAGGAAAACCTGGACAGCATCTTTCAAGAAATCATCAAGGAAAATGGCCCTGATATACTGGAACCAGAGGGGAAAATAGGCATTGAAAGGATCTACTGCTCACCTCAGGAAAGAGATCCCCAAATAAAAACTCCAAGGAACTTTACAGCCAAATTTCAGAACTATCAGTTCAAGGAAAAATACTTCAAATGGCCAGAAATAAACAATTAAAAATAAAGAGAAGGGGAAGAGGTGCCTACAGATGGCTCAATCATGGGGAAAACCAAAGCAAAAGTTTCTCAGAATTGAATGCCAACTGATCATGCCAAGTGTGGCAGATAGTACCTAATGTAGTATGAGGTTCACTTCTTCCCCAGATTTGTTTGAAGATCGGAGATGTCCTAAGGAAGTAGGATCAAGACCATACTCAGCTCCTTTTTCCTTCCTTAACAAGGATGTAGTGAAAATAAGTTCTAGGGTTTCCAGATAGTAAGAATAAATTTGTCAACTTGATATAATTGATACTGTCATGAAAGTAAGTCATTCCCTTAATAAGACAGTATGTCAACTTAGTGTAAATGGTTCCATTTTGTTTTAAGTCTCCATTTTATGATTGAGCTATTTTAAGTTGATTTTCAATGAAATAAGCACTTGTATGGTATTGTGTCAAGATAATGGAATGTGGTGGATAAGGGGATTTATCAGATACTCAAAGGCCCACCTGGAGATTAATCTAAACTGATTGAATTAAGTGAGAATGATTGACTGATGAGTATCCTACTTCCAGTTAACTAGATTGTAAGCACATCTGGCTGACCCTTAAGAGGGTATTGTTCTCAGAAACTGAAAACTTTGAACTTTACATTGAGACCACCTTTGGGTCCAGTGAACCAATGAATTTGGATGACACTAGCCAATCAGCTTGAAGAACATCCCATTTCTGGGAGGAGAACGTGAAGGAAGAAGTTGACGCTGTCAGAGGAGTTCTTCCTCTGGTGGTTGGAGACATCCACCATCGGTGTGGTGGGAGGACTTCACGTGGGTTGGTAGGAAAGCTAGGATGTCCATGCTATAAGAAATATGTTCTCGATCTCTTTCTTTTACTATATCTTTTAATAAACTCTTAAATAGCCTAAACTCATTTCAGTGATTTTAGCCAATTTCCCACCTTCCAAAACTGGAGGGACAGATTAGAACCCACAGTTAGAATTTTAAAATACACAGTATGATGTAATAAGCAACATATTGAAGGGTCTACATCTGTTTACCATTTGATTAATTCACATAAGGCAGATCATGAATGAAAAAATATTTTTTAATTTTTCAATAATTTTTAAATAAACTGCCAATAAATTACATGGTAAACAACTTAGGAATGCCTAGAGCTAGAAGTATAAAATCCAAAACAGAGACATTCAATGACATACTGGTCAATTATGTTGTGACAACAAATTGAAGGACCACATACATGTGTTATGGAAGCTTTAGATATGCTTAGCAAAGTATCTAACACACCCAGCTCCTTTAATGAAAGGGAAACATGTAAACTTCCCTAAGGGGGCAGGTTAGAAGGTACGCTAGCACATCAAGAGGTTATGGCTTTCCCGTAAGGGAGGAGGAACTTCCAGAGGGAAGTTCAACACTCCCTCTTATTCCTTTGCCTCCAGCAGGCCCAGTCATAAACCTTCAGAGGTCCCCTGTAAATATAGGCAGAGGCGAATTTAAGGCTGACAAACTCAGCTGGGGACATTTAGACAACAGTTTAGGACTTTTAAGGCACTGTTCTGAATTGTTTACCGTGTGCAAGAATTCATATTCCTTTTCAGTCATAAGGCATAATACAGCAGGTCCTCAAAGTCTTAGTAGGGCTCTTAGTTTTAACACTTTAGCTCAGTGTTTTAAAACTACACTAAGATCTTGGGAAATCCTTTATCTTATGGGGGAAGGGGGTTTCTAGGGAACAAACCTTTTGGAATTTAATCCATCAAAGCCATGCTCTTCCTGCCTGAATCTCTGGGGGCAGATGTTTCTATTAGACTCAACTTTACCTGTCAATGGAAAATAATAAGTCAATAACATGTCAAGAGATATTTATAGCAAGGACCCAAACTCAGTGGCATTCGTACCATAGAAGAGACCCCATGACCAACATGCCTCAAGTTACCCCATGAAATGCCCTGACATCTCATTCCCTTCTTCTCCAAGAAGCTTTTGCCAATCCCCCTTAATTCTTGTGCCTTTCCTTTTGAAAATCTCAGATTTATTCCATCTATAGTTTATTTTATACAGAGTTGCACATCCTAGACACTTAGTAATTGTTTATTGACTGAAAGTAACCCCGATGTTTCCAATAGTCTCACCCATTGCCCCCAAGATAAGGTAGAATGCCTATTAGTAGCCTGGAAGACAGAATTCGACTTCAATGTACTTTTGTCTTTCAGACCCCAAAGCCTGCTCGAGTTTATAGGCCTGAAGAGCTCTTACAGAACACTGGGAACCAGGCTTAGTGTTATACAGTGAGATCGATGTATAGAATGTGGCTTCCATCTAAACGGGCATCTGACCATCATAAGTCATTCTTAGCTAGGACCAGGATGCCAACAAATACAAAAGCTCCCAAGCATCCTACTGAGACACATACAAAGTATAATGGATAACTGAGGATAGAGAAACATTGATTTTCTCAACCTGAGATCTTCAGTAGTAGCTGCTGCCTGCCCTTCTTCCCTAACTTGGTGAGTATGGCACCCATCATATGCACCCAAGATACATTAGGAAAACCAAGAAAGTTCTGATTCAGGTGAGCTTTCAATCTCCTTCATGAATTACAAACTCCCACCTACGATGGCCCCACTTTTTGTAGGCATCTGGTAAACAGAGGGAGAAGAAATGGAAGCAGTATCAGGTTTCATATTCTTGGGCTCAAACATGACTGCAGATACAGACTTTAGCCATGAAATTAAAAGATACTTGCTATGGCAAATCTGAACAGCAAACTAAGCAGAGATGTTATCTTGCCAACAAAGGCCCATATGGTGAAAGCTATGATTTTTCCCATAGCATTGTATGGCTATTAGAGTTGGGCTATAAAGAAAGCTGGGAACTGAACAATTCACACTTTGGAATTGTGGTTCTGGAGAAGACTTGAGTCCCTCGGACAGCAAAATCAAATCGCTCAATACTTAAAGAAATTAAGTCTGACTATTCATTGGAAGGTCAAACACTGAAGATGACACTTAAAAACTTTGGCCACATAATGAGAAGATCAGATTCATTGGAAAAGACCTTCATATTGAGAAAGATTGAAGGTAGAAGGAAAAGAGGATGGTAAAGATGAGATAAAGAGATAGTGTCATAGAAGCAATGGGCACAAGCTTGGACAAACTTTGGGAAGTTGTGGAGGCTAGAAGGGCCTGGAATGCTATGGTCCATGGGTCATGAAGAGTCAGACATAACTGAATAACAATGAGGATCTTTTTCCATACTCTACAATGAGAAAACCCTCCTTAGAGACAACTGTCTCATCCTGGGTGTCTAGAGACCCTAGTACTCCCTTTCATACAATCCAGAGGAACAAGTGCAGAGCCAGAGAGGCCTCTTTCACGGGTGCTCTGGGTACAGTTAGAATGCTTCTTTTAAGTTGCATATGAGATGCCTAACAGATAAAATACATTCAGATTACTGAAGAGAATTGTTTGCACTTAGAATATACATGTAATTCTAAAAGTCCATTTTACAGGATCTCTAGGAGATCTAAAAGGAATAGGAAGATGTCCTACTCCTTCAGAACATTGTTTACCACAGCCCATCACCAAGCTTCTCTTGTTATGCCTAAAAACAAACAAACAAAACACCTGTGCCCTAGACCTAACACTAAGGAGGATAACACGTAGCCAAGTAGGATGGCTTTTATTGGGGGAAATGACATATGGATAGTCTAAACAATGAGTGGAAAGATTAAGAGAATCCTGTAGAATATTGGCTGGCACCAGATGCAGGGATCTGATTTTGGTAGCCTTTTAAAGTCATCTCCTTCAAGATTCCTCAGTGTTTACACAGGCAACTTTGCTTTGTGTTGCGAGTTGGGAAGGACAATTTCTTCTTTAGGGTTTAAACCAAGTACCAAGTTCAATTCATGTTCTCAAAGCATAGAGCCATGTATCATCTAGCAAGTAGCAGAGGAATATCACCAGGATATACAAATAACCTTACTAAAATAATCCTCTATAATAAGAGAAGAGGGGGTGGAATGCTCTCTCATATACATGCTTTAAGTATGTATTCCTAATATTTTCTAATGACTCTCCAAGCTCTCACCAATACACATGCTTTGCAGATACTTCCTGAGTAATCCAGTTATCCCACAGAAGAGCTGACTATGTGGATAGACTTAATTCAACATTACCATTGATCACAGGCCACGATTCTCTTAGTGTGCTGTCATTTCCCCTTTTTTAGCGGTTGGGAAAGTTGAGGTCGATCGAGTGCATGATCATTTGAGAATGAAATCTCGGCAGTATATATACACCCTCCAGGACTGTCCACATAGACAGGGTTGATGCCCATATTGCCAGAGGGAGCTTAGCATTTGAGAGACTCTTATAGTGTGGAAGAGGTGTCAGATGCCTACCAAATTGAAGGTCCATGGAGCCATTGTGCTGGTTACATGGTTGTATATCTGAAACCTGGACAGTCTAGCAGTGCCATGTCAGAAAACTGCACTGCTTCCACTTTAATGGTCTCAGGAAGATCCTAAAGATCCCCTGGCAAGATGAGGCACCAGACGCTAAGGTCTAGAGCTGAACTTCCAAGCATTCAGATACCATTGCAGTAAAGGGCAACTTTGACGGGCTGCGCATGAAGTTTGAAATGGCAAATTCATGCTTATCCAAAAGACTTGATAGAGAACTCACATAAGCTAAGTGCTCATTTGGTGATCAGAAGAGGTGGTAGAAAGACATTCAAACTGTATCAGAAGAACTTTAGCATTGACAGAGACATGGGAAACACCAAGACAGGAGTGTCCAGCATGGGGTGCCCACATGGAAGAATCATAGAAACAAAGAAGGATCATACAAGCACACAAAGCAAACATGACCTGCATGAATCCAGAGCCACTTCCACTTTGAATGCAAAGTCATTTAGTAGTGAAATACCAAGGTTCATTAGTAACCCATGAAATATTCAGGGAACTGAAAATTCAACAAAGGAATTAGACAAGAACACAAGTGTTAAGTAGAAAGGCTCTTCTATACATGCAGTCTGTATCTCAGCTTGAGAAAGTGACAAGAATTATAACAAGAAAACTTCAAGTGATCAGGCAATAATTTCTAAAAAAGAATGAGGTTTACATAGCTTCCAGCAAGAGAGCCACCCAGTGAAGCAACTTCCCTCCTTCTACCAGTAGCACATTGTCTTAGGGTCACGCTCATTGATGGTGAGCTCCAAAAATTTGGACTCAGTATTAAGAATTGATAAACATCTATGAACCCTTGGTTGGATGTCTTTTATTCCATAGCTACTTATCATGGTTATATGAGGGGGGGGGCAGAAATCCAATAACTCCCTGAGAGAGGGAACACCAACTTGGGAGCTAATGTTTTTCAACCAAGTCCATGACAATAGACTCAATTTCTTTCTCTAGTGTTCAAATATTCATGTCAAGTACAGGATACATCTAAAGGTTGCCCCCTCAACACCAAAATGGAGTCAAATCCAAACATCAGAAGCCTTATCAAATTGTCACCTTGATTCCTCAGTCTGCTTTGGCCCATCTTGGCTTAGACTTCACTCTGGTTGTACAATATTATCCAAGTAGCTTACAACTTTGAAGTGTTATAACAAAGTCTCTCCAGGGAGATGCTTTTTCATGACTTCTTGCTTTGGGCAATGTGTATTCCATCTTTAATGCCAGCAACAGATGGGAATCGCCTCAAGCTTTTTGGACATCTTTAGCCACTAAGCTCCTAATAAAGTACATCATTCTTGGTGCTCTGGTCACAGGGAAATAACCAATCATTATAGCAAGAGCAAAGGTAATAGCAGCTTCCATTTACATACTGCTAAAAGATTGGCAAAATGCTTTATGTGTTCTCATTTGGTTCTAGCCTCCCTGAAATGTAGCTGCTATTGTTCTTTAGCATGGGGAAACCCCAAGGTTAAAAGATTTCTAATGACTTGTCCAAGGTCACAGCTAATAGCTATCTGAAATAGGATTTAAACTTAAATCAACTCTAAATTGGAGAATTTTGCCCTTCAGTGGAGAGGAGATGCTTAGTAAGGCATACAGTCAATAATGGCAAGTATGCTGGAGTTCGTGAAATGAGGCTCCTTAAGAGGGCTTCTAATTTGGTATACTCATTTAGGGTCACTTCAATGTTCCCTAGGATACTTAGTAGGTCACTTGATTTGTGAAACTAAATTCTTGGAAATGTGGTTTATTGCCTTTTGGGCTACATAACCAATGGATGTAGTGGGGTAAGTTATTTATTTTCATTTGGGCAACACAATGAATACTTGTCTAGGAGCCCATTTGTTAAATAACTCCAATTCATTTGTCTTGTAGCTTAAACCTCATCTATAATCTTCCTCCCCCCAACATTTTTTCACTTTCCCCTTCAATCAAAGCCAGTCCCTGCTTTCAAGGGACTTCTGTCGAATGGGAGATAGTAGCGTATATAAGGGAGAGTTGGTGATGGAGGATGAATTAGTATAGTCTGGAGATGGCCAAAAAAAGCTTGGAGAATTTTGCCCTTCAATGGAGAGGAGATGCTTAGTAAGGTATCCTTCCTTGATATCGTGGAGTGTCTTACTTTTCTCTTCCAAGCCCCAGAACTCAGCACAGTGTTGGGCATAACAAGTTCTTAATGTATGCTTATTCACTCATTCACGAGTGAATTTAGGCAGACTTTGACTTGCTTAGGGTCATAGAACTAGTAAGTTTCTGGAACAGGATCTGAACTCAAGACTTCTGGACTCTAGCTCTGGTAGCCAACTCCAATAATGTCACCTGTTATCAAAAGTCCCGAGGACCATGTGGAAAAGGCCGATTAGAGAAGTTGGATTATGTGGGAAAATGGTATAGTGTTCTCAAAGATACCAGTCTGTTACCTGATACATAAAGCTGGTTTTCCCAGCATTTCCTTTTCATTGGAACAGTATAGCTTAGAATTGTAGGTGACTTCTCCAAGAGAGCAAAAACCATCCATGCTACAGTGATTCATTGACAGACATGATGAGTGTCTTTAGGCAACAGAGTTTGGTCACTGACACTTGAAAGAAATGATGGTCCCTACTACCTCACACCTATCATATTGATCAGTATGACAAAAGGAAAATAATAAATGTTGAAGATGTGAAAAAATTGGAACAGTAATGCATTGTTGGTGGAGTTGTAAATTGATCCAACCATTTTAGAGAGAAATTTGGAACTATGCCCGAAGGATTATGGAGCTGTGCATACCCTTTGACCCAGTAATATCACCACTACATCTGTATCCCAAAGATAAGAGAAAAAGATCCATGTGTACAAAAATATCTATAGCAGCTCTCTGTGGAGGCAAAGAATTGGAAATCAAGGGGATACCCATCAATTGGGGAATGGCTGAACAAGTTATGGTATATAAATGTAATGGAATACTATTGTGCTATAAGAAATGAGCAGGCAGATTTTAGAAAAACCTGGAAAGACTTCACTGGACTAATGCTGAGTGAAGTGAGGAGAACCAGGAGGACATTGTACACAGTAGTAGCAACATTGTGCTATGATTAACTGTGATAGATTTAGCTCTTCTCAGCAGTGCAATGATCCAAGACAGTTCCAAAGGACTGATGATGGAAAGTGTTCTCCACATCCAGAAAAAAAAAAAAAGAACTGTGGAATCTGAATGCAGATTGAACCATACTATTTCTACTCTTTTTCTTTTGTGAGATTTTTACCTTTTGTTCTGATTCTTCTTTTACAACATGACTAATGTGGAAACATGTTTTAATGTGATTGTGCATAACCTATATCAAATTTCTTTCTTAGGTAGAGGGGAGGGAAGAGAGGGGAGAAAGATTTCAAACTCAGGATGTTATAAAAACAAATGTTTTTTTAAAAAACTCTTTACAATTAACTGCAAAAATGCTATTGAGATTTGGGGAAAAAGACATTATGGTCCTGTAACAAAATTTAAGGGCAATATCAATAGAGTGAGAGAACTGTGTCCTAAGAATGTTAAGCCTAGAGGAAAAACTCTAGCTTGTTAGATAAATCTTACTCATATATTCACGTAGACAATCAAAAATACAGAACTATGTATAGGTTACCATTGGTACATAAAACTCCCAGGATTTAAAAGTTTAGTCAACACTTCAGGCTTCAAAGCAAAGAGAAGGGACACGAGTCTTCCAAAGAGTGAAGACTCATTTATCAGGGCAAGTGTAAGGGACTCGGGATCCAAGCTCTGAATGGTGCTCACTATAGCCTTCTGGGAAAACAAACAAAAACAGCCCTAAACACATCCCAATATCTATATTCCCCATGGAATCACATTGGTAGGCATCATTCAATGAATAATCTATCATATAGGCCTGAGAAAGGCCCCTTGCTCTTTTTATTGAAGCTGACAACTTGAGTCCTGATTCACCACATTCCATCCATACAGTGTCCATGAAGGTCATTATCCTAACCTCATTCTTACTGAATATTTGGTTCCCGATCCTGGCACTTTTCTGGTGTGATAGGCCAGATTTGGCCTGACCTTGCATGCATCTGAGGCTCTGCAGCTTTTCTTAGCCATCTCCAGACTATACTAATTCATCCACCATCACCAACTCTCCCTATATACACTACTATTTCCCATTAGGGCAGAAGTTCCTTGAAAGCAGGGACTGACTTTGATTGAAGGGGAAAGTGAAAATGTTGGGGGAGGGGGAAGGTGGAGAAATTGGGACACTAAATTCATAGTCGATGGAGTTGTGAGTTGATAGAACCATTTTGCAGAGCTACCTGGAACTGTGCCCAAAGAGTTATCATACTTCCTATACCCCTTGGAGCTCAGATTTGCTCTGTTTGTCCTATTCAGGGCCATAAGTAAAGCTTTTAGGATTGCTGGCTCAGACATTTTACAGGATATTTTACTGACTTACTTATAATTCTTGATCTATTCTCCTTGGTGTCCTAGTTCATATGATTCTACCATGCCAGTCAACTAAATTCTAACAGGGAGCTCCAGATATGCCCTCTTCTACCCTGTACAAAGTGACCCTCCATATACCCAGGAGCCTGAAGACATTGCCACAAGGAGAATGATCTCTCTGGGAAATAATTATGCCATATTGCAGGGGCTTCCAGGATGAAGACCTGTCGCTGAAAAGAGACAATACAATGCATATTCCAACTGGTAGGGAGACATTGCTTTCCTAGAAGAATTTTGGCAGTCTGGGCAGAGAGATGACCACTTCAAACAGGATGTATACAGTTACCTGGGCAACTAGTCATGACCAAGTTTCAATATTGACAAAGAAATAAGAACCGTTGATTCCTGAGGGAGATCCTTTCTTCTATGATGATTTGTACTTGGAAGAGAACAAAATAAATCAAGTGCCCAAATATAGCTTGTGGGATGTTCAAGGAACTTTTCCATATCTAGTCACAAAACTGTCATTGGACAAGTAGAGAATTAAACAATCTTGCCTTGTTGAAGATGTGGATAAAGAAGAAAACCCATCCAAAGCCTCTGGTTGACATAAAGTTGTTCAAACTCTAAAGAACAAATCATACAGTTCTGCATTCTCTACTCTGCAATATTATGTTGTGATAGAACTAATGATGCACTGATGATCAAAGTCAAGAATTCCCTCATTCTGAGGTAGATTTAGAAACACTGAATGATGTAGCCCTGTAGATAATGCTAAGAGTTCTCATGACACAGAATTAAAATGCTAAACAGTTGCTGGCAGCTAGTTAGTGCAGTGGATAAAGCTCCAGCCCTGGATTCAGGAGGACCTGAATTCAAATATGGCCTCAGGCACTTGACACTTATTAGCTGTGTGACTCTGGGCAAGTCACTTAACCCTTATTGCCCAGAAAACAAAATAAAAATACTGAACAGTATCTTACTTAGGTCCATTTCCACTCACTGCAGATGTCCAAGTCAGAAAAATTTAGCCCATAGTCAGATGACTCTAGGAGTAGAGTACCTAAAAAGGTTCCTGCCATGAAGACCTTCACATTCTCATTGTGCCTGCCTTTGAGGTCAGTTTTGCCTGGAGGAGGGCTAGGCAGAGTCCAATATGGGAATAAAAAGATAGTAAATAGTGTTTTTACAAAGCAGGAGGAAGGGGTATAAAGTAAAAGCAAAAACTAACCAAGAATCAAGTGATTATAGAAAAAGACAATTCCAGAAAGGTGATTTCAAGATTCCTGAAGGTTGAGAGTGGTATTCAAAATGGATACCAGCAAAGTCAGTAGTAATTACCTTTGGACAATAGTCTGCTTCAAGAATAGGGCTTCGATAATTTAGTTAGGAGTAGAAAAAAATAGTTAGTGCTTTCTTCTATACAATTTCTATATACTTAGGCAATCTTTGGAGAACGCTTCATTTATCTGAAAATTGCTATACATTTTCAGGCGACATGCATTGACTCCTTTTACAGAAAGCCAAGTTGTGGAGCCATCTTGTTTAGGGGACAACATACCTGGAAAAGGCAAGATCCCTGGAACTTTGAAAGTCGAGGCTACCCGCTTTGAGCAAAGGGTTCTGGGATTGTAACCAAAGACTTCTGATTATCTAGCAACACGTATTTGTGAGTTGGAAATCCATCCTAAAGTCATCCGAAAGGGCATCAGATGAGGTATCCACATGGAGTTACCAGAAGTTTCAGTGAAAGGTGAGATTTAAAAGGCTGTTCAATTGGGGCAGCTAGGTGGCGCAGTGGATAAAGCACCAGCCCTGGATTCAGGAGTTCCTGAGTTCAAATCCAGCCTCAGACACTTGACACTTACTAGCTGTGTGACCTTGGGCAACTCACTTAAGCCCCATTGCCCTGCAAAAAAAAAAAAAAAAAAAAAGGCTGTTCAATGACTTAGGTGGAAATT
Organism: Dromiciops gliroides; assembly: GCF_019393635.1. NCBI lineage: Eukaryota > Metazoa > Chordata > Mammalia > Microbiotheria > Microbiotheriidae > Dromiciops > Dromiciops gliroides. The sequence goes on along the minus strand of NC_057864.1, from coordinate 23,145,562 downwards.
TTTTTACCTAACATGTGGTATGGAAAGCTTAGTACTCTTTCAGGTTTGACACTGTCCTATTTCCTTAATAAAAATTCTACTCTCCTGTTCTGGTCCATCATTAGGACCACAAGCACCCCCTGACCTTGTACTTTCCCAGCTGAATTCCCAACTGCCTTTCCCCTAGGCAGTGAATACTTGGTCTCAGCTGAATGCTGACCCATCTACCTTACATTTTTCCTTCTATTTCCCCCTGGTATCTCTAGGCCTTTTCATCAGCCTTTAACTGACCCATTCTTTACGCTTTGTCCCCCCTCCCATTCATCTCTGTGCTCTAAGAGTTTATTCTGTCACTTTGTGCGATGCACTAGGAATACAGATGTCATAGTAAGCATATTCAATTTTATCTTGTTGCCAGCCTCAGTTTCCCCACAAAAGATACGATGACAGAAAGCAAAATGTCTCCTGGTGCCTGCTATATTTTAAGAAATAGATTTCGTTATTATTTGTTTAAACTAGGTATCTACTATAGATACATACTACTACAGATATACATACATATACTACTATATGATACTACAGATACATACTATGATATGGAGACACCACTAGCTTTGCCCCATGAAAAGCCACATGATCAAATCTCTAGGACCTCAGCTCTCTCTATAATAGAAGTACCCAGAAGGTTAGGGTTTCAGAGCATAGCCCTTAACAGCAAGTGCATGCCAAGCTTCTACCCTCCATCTAAAGTTTCCAACAATCCAAGTGTCATAGGGAAACTAGGTGGGGGTCCTTAGGTATTCCTCTTTAAAGAATTACATGCTCTTGCACACACAGTTCAATTAGAATCAGATAGTCTTCATTTAGGTGCTGGAGAAAGGGGCAAAGAGGGAAGTCAAAGACTTTTCCTCAAGGAGAGATAGTTCAGAAGTATGTCCATCCCACTAGCTAGTTGGCCAAATTCCCATGTCACAGGCATTAAATTATCATAATCTAGCAGCCCAACATTAATTCAATTCCTTCCCTGGAATTTATAAATTTATTGTTTCCTTATCTAATTTCCATCCTTTTGTCAGAAATAAAGCTTTCTGAGGGAATCTAATATTTCTAAGACCAGGACTTGTAGTCTGATCTTTGAAAGCAGACCCAGTTCTAACACTTGTAACTCCAACCTCATGTCAGTTGAGCTAAAGATTGAGGCGTAGTAATGTCCGAGATTCCATAGGAAACAGAAGGTAGGGAATTTCCTTCCTTGTTCCAACTTCATATTTCTCTCCTTCTCTCCCTATTCTTCATCCTAAGAAATGAATAGCTATGCCAATCTCCTTTTTAGGAAGAAAAACAGTTCTCTCCCTTCTATTAAAGAAGGTTGGCCTAGATGAAGGAAAGGAAGCAAAGGATTTATCTGTGGTGGGGAAGTTCATTGTGTTCAAGATATACAGACAGAAAGATCTGTCTACCCCCCAAGCCTCAGGCTTGGTGGGGCGAGTCATCACTCCTTACCCCCCCCATTGAAAGGGGTACACATTCTTTGAATTGATAGCCTAAATCTGCGACTGGTCTGGTATACCCCATTCTTTTATTAATAACCTCCTTCCCTTATTAATAACATGATTACATTAACCAGAAACTATGTGTCCCAACTTTAATCATAATAGTTTAACAATATTTCAGAATATTGGACTAAAACTTCCATTTAGATGATTAGTGCCAGACACAGAAATGACCCAGATCAAGGCTTCTGGGCACTGTACCATGGGACTAAATTATTTTTTAATAAAAGCATTTTATTATTCCCAGTTACATGTAGAGATGGTTTTCAACATTTGTTTTTATAAGATTTCAAATTTCAAATTTTTCTCCCTCCCTCCCCCCTCTCCAAGACAGCCAGTAATCTAATATTATTGTGCATATATAACTTATATCAAACATATTTCTGCATTAGTAATGTTAGATGAATCAGAGCAAAAAGGAAAAACTTAAAACAAAATACCAACACCAAAACCAAAAGAAATAGTATGGTTCAATCAGCATCCATATTCCACAGTTTTTTTTTTTTCCTGGATTTGGAGAACCTTTTCCATCATGAGTCCTTTGGAACTTTCCTGTACTGTTGTATTGGTGAGAAGAATCTAGTCTATCACAGCTGATCAACACACAATGTTGTTGATACTGTATACAATGTTCTTTTGGTTTTGCTCATCTCATCAGTTCATGCAATGGGACTAAATTCTTAATAAGGCTTTGCACATAGTGCTCACATCAATTTCAAACTGATGAAGCAGTGAATTCAGAAAAATGTTCAATGACTATCAGAGAGATGTTGAAAAAGGAGTTAATGCTTATTGCTGTAGCATCTCCTTAACCAATCAGCTCCCCGTTAATCAGTCTTTACTTCTCCCACTTTCAGAAGTTACCTCAAAGGCAATGAATGAGCTAATAGCTAATCCTTGCCTTCCACATGATTTCACCTTATGCATCCTTGGAGCTATACCTGTTCTTTACCTCCTGCAAAAGAGCCAAAGATTGGGCCTCTAAGCTTTAAACACCAGAGTATATTCTTGAGAAATATAATGTTGACTATTCCCTTGATGCTAATCTCAACACTCTGAGCCTTAAGTGGACAGCTATGTACTAGGATCACAATATAGCTTAGATTTTGGCCTAACTCCCTAGTACCCAGAATAGTAACAGAGGTAAAGAGGTTGTTTCAGGATGGGGAGGTATATCAGAAACACCAAGGGAGATAAGATGGCCTTGGAAGATACATTGGAATGATGTAAAAGTTAACCAACATTAGATACTTCTCTTAGGTTCTTAGAAACTCAGTCCAATATCCAAAATCCCCATTTGCTCGTCATATTCACATCATGACGGACCAGTTTCATCCTTTGAAATACCTGTCATTTATGTCCCATAATGACCAAAGGGAGCAGTCAATAAGAAGGGCAAGTCTGAAACAGTGCAATTTCACCTTGGTGGCTTTTATGCCACTGTGCCTTAAGAAAATGAGCAGACAAAATTCACGTTCACCTTGGTAATGAGCCATTTTAACATATGGCAGAAGGTGGTCCCGATGATAACCTTCTACCTTTCAACAAGGCCAATATCAAGGGACTGGCTGAACTCAAGTGACTCAAAGAATGCCACCTTACCACCTTCATGTTGTGTTATTCTATGGGCAGTCATCTCACCATGTGAGCTAAATGCCAATATTGTTTCCTACTTAGTCTTAATTTTTATTCTTCCAACTTAGAACAATATCATGTTTGATAAGTGAAGTTTACATAATTATATTTTGCAAATCTTTGCTTACAACATGCCTATTAGTGAAAGTAGGATTCCTTATTTTTGCAAGTAAGGAGAATATAGTAACATCACTAGTCCCACAGCTGACAGATATTGAAAGGTAGCCATGAAAACCTTCTCATAGACCACATCCAGACTAGTGCATATACAATTTTAGTGTCCTTCTCTATACTTAGCACTCTCCCATGCCTTCCAATTTTTGAATTAACCCAATGCACCACTTTTTGCCCAGCTTTCCCTTGGGGATGTCACATACTTTGCAACCCCCTCCTGAGCAGAGGCTCTTTATCGCCCTTGTCTAGATTTATATAGTTTGTTTTCCCAGCACACTGAATCTGGAAATCTAATTGTGTTTTCTCCAATATCTAACAAGCTAATGGAATGAAACCACTTCCTGGTTAATCATCATAAGGCAAGTGTATTCTTTTGGTTCTCTATCCAAAGGCAGAGATAGATGGGGAGTCTTCAGATGATTTAAATTTGTTAACACGCATAGAAATGAGAAGTCAGGAGAGGTGTTCAACACCAAGAACTTTTGTCAGTATAAAGCCAAGTCCTTATAATCTATGAAGGAGTCCTGCATTGGCCCCCTTTTCTCAGAAACAGCAGCAAAAGTTTCAGTATCATAATAGCTTAATATAGATAAGTCAATTCTTCCGCTCTGAATAAAGATATGTTGACCACGTGATGGATATGGAGAATTACCTATCTGTCCTTCTTAGTAAGGCTTCAGAGAAACCACTACAAGTCCCTGTTCAATAAAGCAGAGGCTGCCTTTTCCTTTTTCTACAAGAGAGCCAGAGGGTAGTGTGACATAGTAATAGTGTCTTCTACAAGTTTCCTTTGTTGTTCCCTTGGGCAATTTAAGGAAAGATCTGCTCAAACAACCTCATCTCCAAGTTTTGTAGCAGCTGAGAAGTCAGCTTTATGGGAGTTCTCATTTAGACTTACATTCTGTGGGTACCAGTGTAAATGGACAGTGAAGTGCTCTTATTTCTTCTCGCTAAATTAGAATCCCACCTTGATAATTCCAGATTTTCATTATGCCATTATACCAGAACATCCTAGATTTATGCAGGAAGGGACCTCAGTTTCTATCCAGTAAAAAACAAAATTAACTAAAAAGGTCAGTTCAAGGAAAAGACATGGAGGGTAAATGGCATTAACCCATCAGAGCCCACCTCTGTCAACAGCCAAGGAGAGAAATGGTCAATGGATGTCCTTCTGCCAGGTTTAAAGGAAAAGTATTGTAGTGGGAAATCCTTGGTCAACATCGCATTCTGCCTTTTGATTTCCAAGTGATGCTACAAGTCTTTAGCTCAAATTATGATGGAGATGCTCCTAGGACTTCTAGTTCATTCCATGGACAAGCAGAAGGTGTCCAACCCTTCTTTCACATCAATCCTTCAACTATTTGAATGAAGCCATCATAACTCCTTCCCATCCTCACATAACTTAGGCTTCTCTTACCAAATAAAGGTGGCCATGTACCTCAGCTCGATTTCACTGTTAACAAGTTCCTCACAACTAGGATAATTTCCATCTACTGAACCCTCTAGACTGTCAATATCCTTGTCAGAAAGTGGCTAAATATATTCACCTCCATCACTGAGCAAGATTGAGCAGTTACTATGTTCCAGAGATTGTGTGACATGCTCAGTATATAGAGCTCCAAGTCTAACAGTCTTATTACCTTGAACTTTTGAGGGAGACAGACAACTGGCTCTCTGATGAAAGAAAGTCAAATATGTCCTTAATAGCAAGCTTGAGGAAGACAGAGTTGTGATCTATATAATTCCAGAGAGGTCCCGTATTCATGAGATCTGAAATCCACTTGAGTAATTGTTATCTGAATTACTAAAGAGGGCATCACCAGGGAGAGTGTTGGTCCATTATAAGAAGTCAGTTCGAGTGACAACCATAAAAGTTTAATCCTGTTCTGACCACAAATGACAGTCCCAAGTTAAGGGAGTGGCCTCAGTTTAATATTAGTTCCAGCCAGGCATCAAAGTCAATTGAAAATAGCAAGGGCCAAAAAGGAGCCAATGCTAGGCAGAGTCTTTTTTTTTTTGCAGGGCAATGGGGGTTAAGTGACTTGCCCAAGGTCACACAGCTAGTAAGTGTCTGAGGCCGGATTTGAACTCAGGTACTCCTGAATCCAGGGCCGGTGCTTTATCCACTGTGCTACCAAGCTGCCCCCGCTAGGCAGAGTCTTAACTTAAGGCTTACTATAAATATGAAGAGCTGATATTGATCTAGTTTATAGGATACAGAACTTAAATACTTTCTTATTTCATCTTCAAAACAGGGGGGAGAAGAATTCTATTGGCTGCTGATGTCAAATTCAGCCATTCTGGATTTAAGGATTGTTAGCTTACATTGCTTAGCCTATATAACATCTAGGTGTCCATTGGAAAGCTATGTCATTTGATGTCTATTTAGTACCTAAGGATGCTTTGGGGACTTAAATGACCTATGAGCACCATATGCTGCTCTCACTTGTGCATCCAAGTTGTCTCACGAGGCACTTTTTCTGTCATGTGAATGGTCCAGATCTGGGAGCCTTGCAAGGCAGATACCACTGAATATTTCACTCCATGTTCAGGATCATTTTTAAAGGCATTCCTAGTGTAGCTCTACAGTGATGGATAGCTCCTAACAGGAGGAGGGAAAATAGAAAGAATAAGGCTCATGACAGTGATGAATCATGATCTGCTCCCCATCTTGGCAAATCTTTAAAAAATGATCATAAAATGGATATGGAATATTGTTCTAATATTCCAGAGAGTGATAATTCAAAGTGAGCAGTAGCATCAAATGCTAAAAAAAATCCCCAGGTACTTGTAGGACCAAATTCTACTCTAAGATCCCCTAAGGATTAAGAGATACCTCAAGGAGAAATAGGATTTTGGGTACAGCTAGGCAAAGGTTTTCTAACTCCATCAGAAAGGAGGATCACCTAATAACCATTCCTCTGCATCTTCCTGGAGAGATGAAAGTTACATTAATGACATTTGGGAAGCTGAGAATTTAAGTGATCCATCCTCCAATCCTTTTGATTTAGATGTTTGTTTTCTATGCCTGGATATGTCAGTCTTAAGGCAGAGAGATGCTTATCTCAATTTCCCCTTTGAAGAATCTTGTATGAAGAGATCCTGAGACCTTTTCTACATTATTACCTTCATGTCGTGTATTGTTTTTTATACTCCATAGAGAGTTGCATTAACAGTCAAGTTGTACCCTGTCAGACATGGTCATGAAAATTAAAGCCCATAGAATACTTCTGAAGACATATTGAGGGATGGTTGAGTGAAACCTATAAATAGACATCACTGAGAATACTGAAGAACTACAGTAATAGCCTATTTATGACATAGTAATGAATATTTAAGTTTACTGTCAGTCAGTCCAAAGAATCTCTAATGTAGATTCCAATATGATGTTGCTTGTTGCCAATTGAAGCCATCAAGGAGACCCTTTTAAGAGCCTCAACTTTTCTTGAGGTATCCAGTTGAGAAGTACACAGGATCTGGATTGGTAACTATATCCTAACTTGTAATTTCTAAATTCACTAGCCAAGAGAGTTTAACTCAAGAATTACTGTGTTCTTTTCTAGCTTTTGTCATTGCTTCCTTTGCTGAATGGTAACATGAAACAAGTTTAGTGAAATTGAAGTCAAAGGAGAGAGGGGGTTCCCAAAGGCATCCTCAAGTCCTGGACCACTGTTACCTATTTCTTGGGCTATGGTTTAGCCTAATGATCAAAAGGGCTTGAGATCCAGGAGAATGTAAGTACGGCAAAGGGAAACATGATCACAATAATCTTCCTAAAGAAAGGTAGAAGAGTGACATGAGTAAAGTATGGGAAATGACTTCAATAAACTTTTGGTGAAACTGGGCTGAAGCCCAGATGCCCTACGGATTGGGAACTAGGAAGAGCATACAGTAATAAACTTACTTCTCTGGTCTTTGGCATGTTCCTCAGTCTCTATGGCCTTCTAATTGTTATACTGTCATAGAGGTGACATTTTCAAAGTATCATTTGAACCCAAGGCATCTGAATTCAAAGCATTGTAGTGAGCAAAATCCTAAGCAAGCTCTAAATTATTATTGATTAGGAAATTAAAATTAAGGAGATCATCTCATACCTATCTGATTGGCTGAAGTGATAGAAGGGAGTAATGATTAATATTGAAGGAGATACAGAAAAAAATGGGATACGAATACACTGTTAGTAGAACTTAACTTATTCAACTATATTGGAAAGCAACCTGAAAATATGTCTAAAGAGTTATAAAACTGTGATCCAGCAATACCATCATTAGGTCTGTTTCCCAAGGTGATTGGAGAAAAGGAAAAGAACCTATATTTTCTAAAATATTTGTAGCAGCTCTTCATGGTGGCAAAGGATTATAAAATGAGGGGACATTCATCAAGTTGGGGAAAGGATGAACAAGATGTTATGATTGTAATGGAATACTACTCTGCTTTAAGAAATGAGCATGTTGATTTTAGAAAACATGGAAATACTTGCATGAAATAAAGAATGAAATCATTGGAACCAAAAGAATATTGGATACAGTAACAATATTGATTGGAGAATAACTGAGTGACTAAGATTCTGAATATTATAAATATTCAAGTCAACTACAAAGGACCTATGAAGTAGATGCTATTCAACTCCAATGAAAGAACCAATATAGAAATATGCAGCATATGGATTTACTTTCTATCTCTGTGCCAATAGTAGTCTTTGCCTGTCCACACTGGGATGGGGAGGAAGGGAGAGAGCTTGGAATTTAAAATGCAACAAAAAAATTAAATTAAAAAATTTCTGAGCGAAGTGCTGGGACATAATCCTTTTCAGATCATGAATGTAAACCAGACTGCCTGGATGCCTGAAACTACAATAGGCTTGTTACCTTCCTGTAAAAAAAAAAAAAAAAAAAAAAAAAAAAGATAAAGATCATCAGAATGGGAAGTTCAAAGGCTTCCATATGGATAGGGTTGCAGAATTAACTAGATCCTCAATGGCCCAGACATAGCAAGGAGACAGTTTTAACGTGAATTAAAAACACCAAAAAGGAAATTGCCTTCCTAAATAGTAATTGTCTGCTATGGATTCCCATCCCAGGGAATACGGGGCCTAGCACTATTTTATCAATTGTATTAAGTAATCTTTTTATTGACTTACAATTAGTCTATAGACTATTTTTAGATGAGGTTTTTAAAAAGCAGACTTGCCCCTGCAGTGTTTCTCCAATTTTCTGTCTGAAGGCTATCTAGAAATAAGCCCAAGATAGCCCAAAGAATGGTTAATAAAAGCAAAGGCTAAAATGAATGCAGTTCTTTAAGGCTCCCAAATCTGCAAATAACACTCAATAGTCTTAGATCCCTTGAGGCTTGCTCTGGGCACTCATAGAAGGTGGTCTAGCAAGGGTAGATTTTGTCTTCTCATGCATCTTGAGAGAAGAATTTTCCAGCATGACAAGCTTAAATCATGTTACTGTGTTACTGAGAGAATTTCTGGGTAATTAATAATTGATTTTTTAATTATGGGTAGCTAATTGAGGTCAATGGCACTCTCGGAAGCCAGAAATCCCTCATGGAGGTTATGAACATTTAAACACTGTTGGAAAAGGGAGTATGCCAAATAGTGGAAATCAACTCTGGTTAACAATCAATGAGGGGGTGAGGAAGGAAGCAGATTGAAAGCCTTCAACTCCTCCTGAGGATGAGGCTTAGCTGCCACCCAGTCAACCAACAACCAACTATGGGTGGGGCAAGAATTCCACCAGATAAGATTCTTTGTAAGGTCTTCTAGATTGGGGTTCCCACAAAGGTCAAGAAGTATGTACTCAAAGGATTTGGGCAATCTTTCAGTAATGTCCTTCAAAGATAGGGCTTTGAATGAGGAAAGATAGTTGGTTAATATAAGAGAAATGATTTCTCATTACCAGCCCTCAGTCTATTCCTTTTAGTCAGTGCCACAGTGATCACACAACTCTAATGTGAGAAATTTCATGGATATGTCCAAGATCCAAATACACTTTGAAAATATAGTGGAATTATAATTTTTAAAAACTTTTCCCACTTAAAACTTCATGACCTGGGGCAGCTAGGTGGCAGAGTGGATAGAGCACCAGCCTTGGAGTCAGGAGTACCCGAGTTCAAATCCGGCCTCAGACACTTAACACTTAGTAGCTGTGTGACCCTGGGCAAGTCACCCCAATTACCTCACTAAAAACAAACAAAACTTAATGACCTAAAGTGTCTTAGAATCATGGGATGGAATAAAAGACCACACAGTAGTATTGTAGCTCAGGCCACTTAATTGCTACCAATGATGGCTCAGTCTTTTTCAGTTTCAAGATAACAGAGAATAAGGCAGCTGGACTTTGTACCTGGAAAGGTAAGTTGGCGTAAAAAATTAAGCCATACCCCCCTCAATACACTTTATTCTAAGAATGATCTCGTCAAGTGTCTGAGACAGAAAAGAAAGGAAACCATGTCAAGCTCTTAACAGTCACCCCGAAGTAGAAAGGGGCGCTGACACTGTGGGGATTAGAGCTTATCTTTGAGTAGATGACCACCAGTTCAAGTCCTCAGAAGTTCACTGGTATAACTTTATGCCCAATGGAAAAAATCAGTCTCTGCCACTATCAGAAACTTGCCCATAGTCTCAGGAATACGTTCCTCAGGATCCTGTGGCCAAAGGGCCAATGTCTCAGCAATATATGTCTTTTCCTGAGCTTTTAGTCTCAGGGACTAAAATCTAATGCCCTTCTTTGGTACCAGTTTTTTTTTTAATGGCCACTACAAAGCTTGGTGCTCAAAAAAGTAAAGTCAAGGAAAGACAAAGCTTACAGCTATGAAGAAAATAGCTACCTTCATGCTCAAGGAAAAACCATCTTAAAACATGAAGTAAGAGGAAATTTTCCGACTCAGGGCCAAATCATAAGAAGGCCTTAGAATGACTTCTAGGAGCCAAGATGGTGGAGTAAGCAAGGAATTGCCTGAACTCTCCAACAATCATCTCCAAACAACTAAAATAGTACCACCAAATTCTGGAAGAGCAGAACCAGTAAAGATTCTGTGAGACAGTCTTCTAGCCCAAGAAACATGGAAGGTCAGCAGGAAGGCTCTGTCTCACTCGGGACAGAAGGGAGCTCAGTCCAGGACTGGTATCCTCACTGAGGAGAGTGCCTTCTTCTAGTACCCAGAGGCTACACTGTCTGCCTCTCAACACCCCACTTAATTTCCAAAGGCAGTAGCTATATTTCAGAGGAAATCAGCTCAGGGTGGCCTCTGTGCTCAGCACACTCCATGGTCCTCATCAGTAGGTGACAGCAGCAGTCCTTTGAGGCCTCCTGTCTCCCTCTGCCTCAACACTATGGCCCCAATGATGAGCTACTAACAAAGGTGACAGGCTCAACCTTGTCCCTTCATCTTCCCACCCCATCTTCAGCAGATGAGTTCTCTGGGCCTTTCCCCTCAAAACTGACTCCAGAACCTAGAAAAGGAGCCTCCACTGGTAACGCTTCACTACTTGCCATCCTGACCTCCTCGACTCCCCTCCCCACACACTGCCCCTAGTCCCACCCAGAGCTTTGGGTTCTTCCCACTTTGGCGTGCTGCTCTACAGCATCGCACGCAGGAAAAAGCCGACCCACACAACTGTCAACTGCTGGTTCTGTAACCAGGAAAACGTGGTGCCCTACAGGAACCAGAACTGCTAGGATTGCCCCAACTGAACAGTATAATGGCTTCCAGGAAAACAGCGACTACAATAAGCCCATCCCCACCAAGTACTTGGAGCACCTGAACCATGCTGCCCCCTTCTGCGACAGGCCCCAGCAGTGGGTGAGCAACCAGGTCAGCTATTCAAGTCCTCCACTAAAGTTCTACCTCAGGAATTCTAAGCATGGGTGTTCTATAAACTTGTGTGTATATACATTTATAAGTGTGTATTTATTTTGTTTAATAAATTTATAGAAATTTTTTTTTAAATTTACATTTGTGGAAGAGCTGGAGGTATCTGTCATTTAAAACACTTCTCAACCTGACACACCTTCAGTTTTATTATACATTACTCCTTTTCCACAAAAGTGGACAGGAAGTCCACTTGATTAGGACCCATGTAATCTAACCTCTGCCTTTGCACAGGCTATTCAATAGCTAGAGGAAAAAATACTCTCATTTATACCACTTTGGCATTGGTGATTTTCTTCTACCCATCTCAAATGCTACCTTCTATGTGGACCTTCCATGCCTGGCACATTCTAGGCCTTTTATCTGTAGCAGCAGTTCATTGATTGGACTCAATTTCTAGATCCTGCTTCATACATTTTGCATGGCCAGAACATAGAAGAATCTGGGATATGACCAAGACAGAACCACCCTGCCCATGCATGTTTCATGCTGAAATACAGTGAGTAACCACTGGTTGTGTTTCAGAGTCATTTGGGAGCCAGTTCTCTTTCTCTGTCCTTCTCTAGAGAAATTCCAGATGATTTACCATCGTTTCTTGTTAAATAAGCAAGTTCAACTTGTTCCAAAACACTTGAGTGAACAGGACAATATATTGATATTGACTAACTTTTTTAAAAAGTTTTAATAAACAGAATAAAATCCTTGTTGAATAGTACAAACAAAATGAGCACTTCCATGTTATCTTATAGAACAGGAGGGAATTTTTTTTAAAGCACATTAAATTCAGCATGTAACTCAAAATCATCCTGCTTGTTTCATTCCTTCTACCTTTTGTTTCCCCCCCTTTTTCAATTTGGGAACCCTGTTGCTATTTTTTCCTTCACCTTCTTCCCACAGCTGCCCAGCCAATGGAAAAAAAGGCAAGAAATCCCTGTAACAATTTTACATGAACACATTGCCATGTTGTTTGTGTTGGAAAATGCACGTTGGACTTTTGCACTTTGGGTCTATGAACTTTTTTAAAGAGGTTGCCAACATGCTTCATTTTTCTTCTGAAGTTTTAATTTTGTCAGAGAATTGGTCCATTTCTTCCTTTCTGATTATCCATAGATGCCTTGATCAAGGCCTTTACTTTCTGTGGTCAGTAGAGCCTGTGGTTGCCCCTTGGCTCTCTCTCATTTTTGTTATAATTGTTCCTCCTCTTTCCTAGTATTTCCTTTCCTGAAGAGATCCCTTTATGCCTCATCTTGCTGCCAAGTCATCATCATAAGCATCGACAGAAACAAGGGGCATTGTTCTGTGATGTTAGAATCTTAAGCATGATGTTTCCATTTATTGACTATAGTGTACTATTTGGGATATTAATCTGCTCCTAATTGCTTCACTTTTGGGGATGTAACTTTTTTTTTTGCAGGGCAATGGGGGTTAAGTGACTTGCCCAGGGTCACACAGCTAGTAAGTGTTAAGTGTCTGAGGCTGGATTTGAACTCAGGTACTCCTGAATCCAGAGCCAGCGCTTTAACCACTGTGCCATCTAGCTGCCCCCGGGGATGTAACTTTTAGTTGGGTCTACCTAGACTTACATCTGCCCTCCTTAGTGAGGATCTAAGGCAGGTAAAGGAGGACTTCTTCTAAGGCCTTCACAACTCTTGAGTAATGCATGGCAAAACCCAAATGGGAAGAGGATATCCCTGTAACTAAACCAAGACACACACAGGCATATACATACAAATATAGTTCCCCCCATTTACCAACTTTTAATTTAACAATGGGATGCTCGAGGTAGAGCAGAGAACATTCTTTCCAAAATATATGCTCAAGTAAGAAAAGGATCAAGGATACACACCTAAGAAAATAGAAATGGCCAGCTTCTAGTTAAATGGGAAATGAGGCTTTGGTTTACATGTTTGCTAATCCAGTTCGAGTATAAAAGCATTAGATAGAGGCGATCTGATGCAGGAAGGGGTTCATTTTGCCTCTTATCCTGAAGCTATTTGGCCTTGATAATCTAGAGTTAACATACTCTCCGCTTTTACTGAGGATACCCTAAAGGCCAATGGCCAATTCCATTAACCAAGCCTGTGAGCAAGAATGACATTTGTAAAGTTGCCTCTCACCCTCCCAGCTAAGATATCTCCCCTCCTCCCCACAAAGCCACAGGCTCCATGAGGACAACAGCAATAATTAACAGTACATTTTGGTCCTTGACTGCCATGGAGGTAAACAATGGATTTCATTTTCATGAAAGACTTAAGACTTGTGGGGAATATCAGAAATGGTCCTGTACTGGGTGGATCAGTATTTTTTTTTCTTTTTTTTTTTTGCTTTGTTTTTTTTTTTGTTTTGTTTTTATGGGGCAATGAGGGTTAAGTGACTTTCCCAGGGTCACACGGCTAGTAAATGCCAGTGTCTGAGGCTGAATTTGAACTCAGGTACTCCTGAATTCAGGGCTGGTGCTTTATCCACTGTGCCACATAGCTGCTCCCAGTATTTCATTTTTCTTATCAGAAGCACAAGTACCTATGTTAAATGGATTCTTATCTGGCTTTTAGAACATGAAAGTGTTCATGTATTCTCAGTACTCTTCCTCAAAGAGTAGCTGATTTTAAGGCAACATAAAGGGACTAGATTGAGAGAAGTTACAGGGGCCAACAAAACTCATCCGGTAGTTGGGAAAGTAAAAAGTCAGAGGTAGAAATCAAGAAGTACTGAATCACTGGAATAAGGCAATGTATAATTCTTGGCAGAAAGAGTCAGAAACTTTGAATTTAGGTGGGAGCATCCCTCAGGCAATCCAATAATGAAGAGAACTCCTGCACATCTAATATTACCGGCACACAGATTCTCTAAGTATACTGGGAATTTAGGGATAGGAAGCCAAATCATGGCATTTCTAAAGGAGGAAGAGGGGCAATAAGGCATTCAATTCTCTATCGGGGATTTGCATGGCAATCCTCCCCATACATATTGTTTATGGAAAATGAAATGAGGAGGAGGGCATCATTCTGATATCTGGCTTTGCTACTGTTTTTGCAAGAGTGGTCCATTGATAACCCCACCACTAGTCAAGATTTAGATGCTCTTTTCAAGAAGAGCTAGACAGCCAAGTTTAGGCCCAACAAGCCCATACACTTCAGTTTCACTGACAACCTCCTGAGCCCAAGGGAAAAACAATGATCTTCCAAAACATTACTGTGAGTACAAGGTGACTAGAAGAAAACATAGGATCAAACATAGTGGGGCAGATGAGAATAGTGATGAAGGAAAAAAAAAAAAAAGAATGGCTTCCTCCATCTCTGGGGAAGATTCGGAAGAACAAATAAGCATGCAATGGGTAACAATAGCAGCAGTGAGCATTTTTTGCCAGTTCCAAAATGATAATGCTTAGTGACTTTTCTTCTCCCTAAAGGTCACAACCAAGGATTCTATGCAACACTCCAAGTAGCCACTTACCTAGAAATCAGGCAGACTAATGGCTCTATCTCGAGCTCTCAGGCAGAGGATAAAGATAGCAAAAAATCCCTTGGTGGATAAAGATAAAAGTTGGCCTAGGAGAGTGGGAAGGATGGAGAGGGCAAAATTTTATGGGAACAATTATTATCTAACAATCACAATCACAATCACATAATAGTCATGAACTAGCTGGCTTAACTCAGCATTAAGCTTCAAGTTTCAAGAGTTTTCATCAATCTTCAGTAAGGAAAAAAAAGTGGGGATCATGGGGCGGGGGACAAACCAGCCTGGAGATTTTGATCAGTGTCAGAGAACAGTTGAAGTATAAATGAGCCAAACTTTGTGGTTATTAGAGTGACGAGCTCCACAGCCAGGAGTCCTTGAAGAACTTCACAGGTTACGGTTTCATTTATCTAGTCCACTCTGTGGACACAATCACTTGAACCAGAATGGAACCACCAATGAGAATCAGAATAACTATATCCAAATGGGAAAACAAGTATTTGAAGGAACACCTGAATAATGATAACTGTCTTCTCAAGCTCTCTTAATTGGATAACTAATGAGTTTGCTCCTTCCTATACCTCACTATAGACAGATCCCAAAATTCTTCAGAGAGCTGGGATACTCTCTAGGGCATAGCACTAAGTTCCATAATAATAATTAGGCAGGTGGCACAGTAGATAGGTCCTCCTGACTCCAGGGCAAGTGCTTTTATTTCATATCCGTCCTTAGACACTTGACACTATCTATGTGACCCTGGGCAAGTCACTTAACCCCAGTTGCCTCACCCCCAAAAAATAATAATAATCATTAGGCAGTAACTATGATACCCATCAAGTGTCAGACTTTTCTGGAGATAATTTGTTTTTGGTGGCAGCTCTCTTAAACCATAGAAAGAAATGATATCTATAGTTACGTAACGGAGCCTCACTACATACTCTTTGGAACCACTTGAGCCTCCTTTCCTGCAAAATAAAGGCATTGAGGCATAATGAGAGCCAGCCTCCAAAGTAGAAGAACCAAGCTGAAATCCCACATCTGATGTAAAAATTGTGAGACTCTGGGCAAGTCAGTCGACTTCCCAGACAATTAGGCAGATACTTAGTTGTAATGAAGGCATCAAACTACATTGGCAGAGTAAGTTTCCTATTGGGAATCCACTAAGAAATCATAGATCCATTCCCCCCTCTCCCCCGCTCATATATATATATATATATATGTATATATATATATGTATATGTATATATATATGTATGTATATATGTATATATGTATATATGTGTGTGTATATATGTATATATATGTGTATATATATGTATATATATATAGATAGGTAGATAGATATAGATATAGATATAGATAGATAGATATACACACACACAATAACATCAAACATATTTCTGCATTAGTCATGCTATAAGAGAAGAATCAGAGCAAAAAGGAAAAATCTCAAAAAAGAAAAACAGCACCAAAAACAAAAGAAGTAGTATGGTCCAATCAGCATCCATATCCCACAGTTCCTTTTTTTCTGGATTTGGAGAGCTTTTTCCATCATGAGTCCTTTGGAACTTTTTGTACCATCGGATTGGTGAGAAGAATCTAGTCTATTGCAGTTGATCAACACATAGTGTTGATGATACTGTATATAATGTTCTCCTGGTTCTGCTCATCTCACTCATCAGTTCATGCAAGTTCTTCCAGGTTTCTCTGAACTCTTCCTGCTCATAATTTCCTACAGGGCAATAGAATTCTATTACATTCATATACCACAACTTGTTCAGCCATTCCCCAATTGATGAGCAAACTCCTCAATTTCCAATTCCTTGCCACCACAGAAAGAGGAGCTATAAATATTTTTGTACATTTGGGTCCTTTTCCTTTTTATGATCTCTTTGGGGAAAAGACCCAAAAGCAGTATTGCTGGATAAAAGGGTATGCACAGCTCTATAGCCCTTTGGGCATAATTCCGAATTGCTCTCCAGAATGATTGGATCCATTCACAGCTCCATCAACAATGCATTAGTGTTCCAATTTTTCCACAGCTTCTCCAATATTTATTATTTTCCTTTTTTGTCATATTAGTCAATCTGATAGGTGTCAGGTGGTACCACAGATCAACTCATACTTATTGAGTGTAGTCCTAGAAGCCCGTCACAATCTTTCAGTGCTGACAGGTAACACCATGACTAGAAACTTATTTACACATCTACCTTTCCCAAGTCAAGAGTTCTCACTAGGAGTTACCTACATCAATGAAATAAGTCTAGTTTAAAACATTACTTCGGGAAGTTGGAGAAAGTATCCATACCAAGATAAGGCATTGAAGGGATGCTAATGGAACATTAACAGAAATTCCACCAAGCCAGGAAAGCTTCCTGAAGATGGGCATGGAGATTACTAGTCCATCTGTCACCTCAGAACCAGTCTAGCTGAGTTCAGAAAGACCTACTACAAAGTTCAGCACAGGTGGTGAGCAGGGAATGATTATTTTCATAGCAACCACATATCTTGCTCAATGTTCTTAGTCAGATTAGAGTTGGACCAGATTCTTATGAACCGTTTTGTGTTCAAGTCAATATCCTTTCCTTTCCTCTCCTTTGCTTTTTCTTGGCCCTGTCCTTGTAAGAAGAAGGAAGTATAACAAATTTATAGTAGTTCCATTGAAAGACAAGACAGTTACATCAGCTCCTTCTGCATAATCACTGGCAACAGATGGAGTAAACCCAGGTTGTCTGTGTGGCCCCCTTGTTAGTGGGATGACAAGAGGCACCATGTAGGAGGGAGCTGTTCCTGCTGAAGCTTGTCATAATATGAGCAAGAACTAATAGAAAGATGGCCAATATCCACTATTAGATATGAGTACAGCCAATGATAAGGTCAGAATCACTGGGGGGAATCACAAAAGGACTGCCAGGAGCAAGGCTGGAAAGACAAGATCTCAGAGTGGACTAGGTCCCACTTGTCTACTTCCTTTCTTAAGGGGTGGTGGGGAATACGTTTTACAGAAGTGTTAGAAAACATAGCTTAGTGAAGGGACTATAAGCAATGAAGGCCCTTGTAGCAAGAGGCAGGTTCTTCTGCCCTTGATCATTTGAGAGACTAGTGACTCACGTACCTCTGAGGGTTCTGTTAGCAGATGGATATGAAAGACTACAACTTTCAACAGTTTCTTTATGTACTTCTGACAAATCGGGGCTAGGAAGCCTCAGCCTGCAACATGCCTAGGAGAGATTCCAGCAGTTCAGAAGAAATTAGGGGAAACGAAGATAATTTTTTTTATTTAAGTCTGCTTGCAAGAAGGTGATAGCTCTGCAAAGAAGACGGATAAGCCACGACCGTGACAGCTTTTGCTTAAAAACTTTAGAGCTTATATGTTTGTGAGACTCAGTCTTGAGTCCTAGAAGCAGGATCAGTTAGCAGGTCTGGACTAGTGGTAAGTCACCCATCAGGGTGTTTATTTGAGCAAAGCACCAAATGAAGCATGTTTAAGAGAGAACAAGGACTTTTCTGGTTCCCACCAGGGTGTCCAGGGTGCTAGATGAATGCACTTCTCAATCCTAGTTTGACTCCAAGATTGCTATATATTCTACATACAATGGAATTCCCATGAGCCATTTAGGAATGTGATTCTGCCACTTGAAGTGGCCATGAAGTTTTGAGCATCATCTGGCATCTGAGGCTTTTGATCCGTTGGTTTTTGTTTCATGATCCTACTTAATGTTGCGAGGGCATGAAGTTCAGTTAAGAACAGGCTCTATCAGTGCTAATGCTCTGATTCAAAGTATGATTCAGGGACTACTTCGAGACAGAAACATATGACAAACTTGGTTGAGCAGATTGATTAAACAAGTCATTTCTGGTAGACTGAAGATAAAGTTCTCAGAAATTAATAAGTGTTTTCTCAAAGCGGGACTACAGTCAAATAGGCAACTTATGAAGCATACTCCAATAATGCAGTGTCAGGAAGCAAGCCCCTCGATTCCCATTACCCTTCAACAAAAAGAATATGAGTACATAGGACTTCTATCAGTTCCCCTAACTAGGGTGCAAGAGAGTAAAGAACATGTTGGCCATCCGGGCCTTCTTGCCCCACCTGGATCCAAATAGAGATGATGGCCAAAGCCAGCTCAGTTTCCACAGAGAATTGTTTTGTAAAGTCTTCGACAAGGAAGATTGTGAGCAGTAACACTGAAAGATGTCCCTTAATGAGCTTTTAGTTTACTGCTTAAAAAATAAGATTATCCTAAGACTTTTTTTTTTGTGGTGCAATGGGGGTTAAGTGACTTGCCCAGGGTCACACAGCTAGTAAGTGTCAAGTGTCTGAGGCTGGATTTGAATTCAGGTACTCCTGAATCCAGGGCCAGTGCTTTATCCACTGCGCCACCTAGCCGCCCCCAATCCTAAGACTTAAGAAAAAAAAACTGTGAAGCTCAGGAAAATGTAGATTAAATATTTAGGTTTTTTATAATCAGAAATTATAATTATAATATTTTGTAGTCAGTAACTATATAAAGAATTCTGAAGCTCAGTTGGACTCTAGTTTAAGGTTATAACCTTATTGGCACTAACATTCTAGTTTTTTTCTTTTAATGGGTATGTAACCCTGACCATCGCGTTTCCAATCCCAGCGATCCCTAACCCTTCCCTATCCCCCAGTACTTGGATCCCTTACTGTCCCCTTCTTTCCATGCTGTCTTCTGGAATACCTGTTCCATAGGCAAGTCGGATTACATCTTAATTTGTTCTTCTCATTCTCTCTATCACTTAAACTTGGCTCCCCGTGGATCACAGATTCCCTGGCCACTCCAACTCTGACTGTACCTTTACTCACCTCCCAACCCCAACTTGGGGGTCAAGGAGTGGAGCAGGGAAGAGAGAATTAGGATTTTCCTTGCTTCCCAATCTGACCCCTACCAGCATTGTCATCTCTCCTTTGTTCATGCAATCTGAATATAGCGCCCAATCAGAATCCAGGTTGCTGCTGTCTACAGACCTCCAGGACACTCCCCTTCCTTCCACAAGGAATTCGATACCTGGCTCAGTCTTTCTCCTCCACTCCAGCTAGGGGACTAGGACATGCATATCGACTCTTCCTCAAACCTCCCAGAGATCCCCCTACCCCTGTCCTCCCAGCTAAGAAAAGAATATTGACTCATTTGACTGAAAACAACCTTAGGCCAATTTGCTCAGAGCACTGCTTTCTCCTCTCTTCCTCACCTCTTATCACCCAGATGTCTTCTGCTACTGATACCTCTAACCCTACACCACATGAGGTAGCTTTTCTCCTCACCAAAGCTAGCCTGGCTGTATGTACAAGTGATCCCATTTTGTCCAATCTCCATCAGGCTGTCCTCTCAGCTATCTTCCATCGTCCTGTCTACTAGCTGCTCTTCTACTGAGATGCCTCTTGTCTTCCTTATAGTCAAGGAGTTCACTTTATCTTTCTGCTAGCTATCGTCCATCTCTTGCCATTTGTGGTTAAAAAAAAAAAAAGAAAAATTGAGCAGATTGCTTACAATAGGTGCCTCCACTGCCTCTCCTTATACTCTGACCCCACCACAATCCATTTTCTGACTTCAGAATTCAATGGAGACTGCTTTTTTTCAGAGTTACCAATGATCTCCTAATGTCAAATCTGGTAGCCTTTCTTAGACCTAACTCTCTCTCTGAAGCCTTGTAACATTGTTAATCACCGTCTTCTGTTTTGGGGATACCCCTCTGCTCATTCTTCTACATGAGAGACTACCTCCTTTCAGTCACCTTTGCTATATCTTTTTCTAGGTCATGCCTGGTAACCTTCAGTATTCCCCAGGGCTAGATCCTGGGTCTGCTTCTCTTTATACTATTTTACCTGCTGATCTCAGATTTTAGATCTCTAAGCTTATTCTCAAATATACCTATCCCACAAACCTCCAATCTACTACCTTCTACTACCTTCCAGACATCTTGAACTAACTCTAGCCCTGGAAAAAGGGACTCATGCATAACCAGGTGCTCATCCAGCCCTCCAAATTCAGTCTTCTATGAGTCGACTGATCTAGCCAACTGTAGCAAAGCTATTTATATCCAGTTCAACTTTGACTCAAGTAAAACCAATTTGAATGATTTTTTTTCCTTAAAAAATGCTAATATATTTTACCATGCAGTAGACAATGTCAAAAATACATTACTGGTTCTCCTCACTTAACTTAATCAATAATAATGACTTCCAATTACATAGATTTAAATATGGAGATCAGCATACTTCCCAGGTTATCCTTGATAAAGATGAAGAAGCCCTAAGTAAGCTTTCACAGGTGCACTAACAAGAGAAAGGTAGGTAATCAAAGATCCAATTATACTTATTGCATAATTATCCAAGGAAATGAGTGGAGAGGAACAAATCCATTGCCCTTAAGTTATGATTGGTCTTGGAAGTTATCATAGGACAAGAGGGCCTAGTCACATGTGAATATCCAAGATTTATCAGTATCCTTGTAGGGGGACAAACCCAGGAAAGGCAGACAGTGGTTAAGTTGCCAGAGGATACTCACTAACTTCATGGTATGTTTGAGCAGGCATTGGTACATATTTTTATCTTTTGAAGAAACAACCATATGTGTGAGGTCACAGATGGAGTGGAGTGCTCCACTGATGATACCAGATGCTTTGAGCTATGAAGTATCACTGCTATTAACAAACAATTTAGGCTTTTTTGGGTAAAACTGCCTAGGCTGCCCATAATGGATCCTTGTACAATACTCCCTGCCCCATTTCCCCATCTTCCCATAACTTCAAAGCATGCAGGTTATTGAAGCCCAAAATATACTTTAGCAGTGCCTAATGAAATTTGTAGGCTCAGCTCAAGAAATATATTTCCATGAAGCCTTCCTTTCGATCTCATCTATTTGCTCTTGAGATATCAACCTGTCCATCTTTCCCTTGGTTCTCCACTCCTTTTTTTCTGCGGGTTATTTATCTATTGCTCCTTATATTGAGGAGTCATACTCCATGTCACAGAACAGAAAACTTGCTTAATGTTTGCTGAATCAGAAAAAAAATCCAAAAGGAATTTCAGCCGAGTATTAGCCAAGCATCAATATAATGCTTTATGATGACTTTGACTAGCTAACATAGGATCAGTCAAGCTCAGACTGAAGGGACCTGATAAACCAGCTAGTCCAACCCCCACTTTTGCAAAGGAATCATCTAAGACCAAAAAAAGTGGATTGTTTGCCCACATTCATAGAACTTCCCCATATTCATGTTAATTTGCTCATTCATGGCAAGGTCACATTTGGAAACCAGGTCCTTGGATTCCAAAGCCAGTGTTCTTTCCACCATATAGAAGGCATTACAGAATGCTTCAAATAGCCAAGAAAAAAAAGCTGGAAGATTTATTTCATGGCATTAGGACAAATAACCTTGAAAAGGGTCATGTGTTCCATTGGCATCTAGACATTTGGAACAGTGCTGAATTATCTTATGCCCATTATGTCCAAAAAGGGTATGGAAGCATTAAAAAGTTGCCAAGGACCAACAGGCATGATACACTTCCCTAAGGGAAATCCTCCCAATAAGATATTAAGTCCATTAGGGCTTGGTTAAGATTAAGGGGTCTATTGAGGTCCAGTTGGGGTGGGGGGAGAGAACAAAAGTATACTAATTCTGGCACTTATCCATACAGAGATTTCACACATTTGAGAAGCCTCATTACCAAAGACTCAAAATCAACACCTGGATCCTTAGCTTTCTCTGTAGTTAGGGCATAACATGAAGAAACCATACTATATCCTGTTCCTGTGCATTCCCTTTTCTTTCTTCCCAGCATCAGAATAGAACCAGTTGTCTTATGCCAACAGCTCATCATGAACCAGCTCCATTCATTTGTTAGTTCAGACCTGATATTTAAGTTGCCTTCCCTCCCCCTCCAAGTGTGCGAATGAACGTCTCACTTGGAATGTCCAAGGAAAAATTCTGAGGATGTTTTCTGGTCTAATGTACCTAGAAATACTGACCTACCATTAGTACTTGTGCTCTGAAGAAAGCTAGGGTAATTAGTAACAAAAGCCCACGTGGAAGGTTTAGTGGAGAGCATAAGCATCAATTTCCAAAGTGGAGGACATATGCCCAATGTTTGTGAGCCTGATGTGCAAGACCAATGACAAGTCACTGGTTATAGCCATTATAACCAACAACAATAACCAAGCCCTAGCTCTATGACATCATTGTGAACAGGCTCAGTAGGCATGGAGAGTCAATGAAATAACTTTTCAGGTAACCCAATTGGTGCTATGGTTCTCTCTTCCCATGGCAGTCACTACTTGAATGTTAAAAGGCAACTCATGATTTTCCACCTCATTTGGACCTTGGACAGCTCTATCTCTTTATAACCTTTTATATACGGCACAGGCCTTGGATTTATTGTGGAGCTGGATCATCTCTCTGCTACCTCCTCACTTATGTCCATACCCCAACCTGCAATACCAGATGCTGAGGTTGGAAAGTGGAAAGAGCAATACAAGGCTAACCAGGTGTCTGTGGTCTGGGTGACTGAGGTAGCAGTCCCTCTACAACACATTATACACCTTGGATCTTCTGTGCCAAAGTTTCCAGCCCATTGACTGGACCTGCTCCCTCAACAGCTGGGAAATGTGAGCTAATAATGGAATTTGGCAGATACTCAAAAGGCCCACCTGGAGATTAATCTAAACTGATTGAATTAAGTGAAGTGGGGGAAGAGATGGGAGAGGAGCAGGGCAGTCAATGGATTTTACACTCATCAGAAAAGACCCAAAGACCTTAAACTCAGAGTTGCCTCAAGGAAGGATTAACACCTACACACCCAATTGGGTGGAGTAATCTATTTACTCTTGCTGATTAGCCTGCTTGAAGTTAATTATTAGATTGTAACCGTGTCTGGCCCTTAAGAAGGCATTGTTCTCAGAAGCTAAGCACTTTGAGAACTCAACTGGAGACCACCTTTAAAAGTTCAGTGAACCAGTGGATTTGCATGACACCTACCAATCAGCTTGAAGCAGTGTGTAAGGACTGCCTCTGCTCTGGATCTATAAAAAGCTTCCACACTCAGTTTTCTGGGCAGTTTGTGCTTGAAGTAGGCTCATGGTGGAGGACTTGAGGAAGAACCTGCCCAGGCTGGAACTTTAGGCTAGACGGGCCTTTTCTTATCCTTCTGAACTCCACATGAATACCTGGTATGCTTTAATAAATACTTAATGGGGCCCATAGTTTATGAAGAATCATTTAGGTTCTTATGAAGACAAACTGAGCTAGAGGGGAATCTTTGATGGTTGGGAGCCAACTAGGGGGATGGCTGATGAGGAAGAAGATCTGACTTTTGAAAAAGAAAATGAAGATGCAGGAGGAGGAGGAGTAGATGGCAGACAGGGTAAAAGGAAAAGATTTTTCTCTGAAGAATTAAGGTGTATGATGTATGGCTTTGGTGATGACCAAAATCCTTACACTGAGTCAGTGGATATTCTTCAAGACCTTGTCATAGAATTCATCACTGACATGACTCACAAAGCAATGTCTATTGGAAGACAAGGTCGAGTGCAGGTTGAAGATATCTTCTTGATTTGAAAAGATCCAAGGAAGTTTGCCAGAGTTAAGGACTTGCTTACTATGAATGAAGAACTGAAACAGGCTAGAAAAGCATTTGATGAAGCAAACTATGGATCCTGACATCTTGTATGTTCTCCAAAGTTCCAGTATCTTCTAGGAAGAGTGTATGGGTACTTGGAACTGTATTTTCCACCTGGCCAAAAATAAAAGGTCCCAACATAATTTAAGTACTTCAAATAATGACTTAATCATGACCTGCCCACTCAACCTTGAGCAGCACCCTCATATACACTCCTAAGGGATCCCAGCTGGGTCCAGTGCAGTTCACATATTCCCAATGACCCCCTACCCCTACCTGCCTGCCTGTTTCCTAAGGCAGGAGAGAAGTCTTGAATATAAGATCTGCCATAAAAAAAAAAAAAAAACCTTTCAAGTGCTCCTCCACCCTGTCTACCCATCTCTTCATCCATTGAAACACACAGTCTTACATCTGCCAGTATTGTGGCAAGTGCTTCACCCCAAAGCCAGACATGAAGACATCTGCACTGGAGAGAAATCCACAAGGGCATTGTGGGAAAGCTTTTAGCCAGAGCTCCAACCTGATCACCCAGGGCCCCAAACACATGGGCTTCAAACCCTTTAGCTGGCAGACAACCAGCAGCACCGGGAGAGCCAGCACAGCCTCAAATGAATGAGGCTTCCTCACTGAACCCAGCTGGCCAGGACCTTTCCTGCTGAACAGTGAGGTCGGATATGCCTCTTCACTTTGGGTTCTTCTGTGCTGGGGATGGTTTGGGAAAAAGGAACACACATAGATTGGGAATCTAAGTTACTTGGACTGGAGCTCCAGCTCTAACACTCCTTGGAACCTGGGACCAATCACCATCTCTTTGTACCTCAGTTTCTTCACCTGTCAAATGAGGTGTTTTGGTTAGGTAGTCACTAAAATGCTATTTTGGC
The DNA here is from genome assembly GCF_019393635.1 of Dromiciops gliroides. NCBI lineage: Eukaryota > Metazoa > Chordata > Mammalia > Microbiotheria > Microbiotheriidae > Dromiciops > Dromiciops gliroides. The sequence goes on along the minus strand of NC_057864.1, from coordinate 23,120,363 downwards.
TATGATTCTAGAGCAGTTTCTAGAACTTGAACCTGAAGTGAATGTGGTTCACTTCAGAGAAAGATGGAATAAGCCAGAGATTGAAAGAGGCAGGGGTGAAAAAAAGCCCTGCCATTCTGTCTTAGGCTGCAAATTCATTCCTTCATTCATTCCATGTGTCAGGCTCTGTTATGGGGACTGTTGAGGTAGTTTTGTCTTGACTTATTTTTTCCCCTAAAGAAATCATTGGAGCCCAATGGTACCACTGCTAGGTCTGTATCCCAAAGAGATCATAGAAGAGGGAAAAGGACCCACACGTACAAAAATATGTATAGCAGCTCTTTGCTGTGGTGGAGAATTAAAAATCAAGGGGAATGGTTAAACAAGTTGTGGTATATGAATGTAGTGGAATACTATTGTGCTGTAAGAAATGACGAGCAGGCAGATTTCAGAGAAACCTGGAAGGACTTATGTGAACTGATGCTGACTGAGAGAAGCAGAACCAGGAGAACCAGGAGAACATTGTACACTGTAACAGCAACACTGTATGATGGAAACAGTGGTGATAGACTTGGCTCTTCTCTCAGCAGTGCAATGATCCTAAAGAATTTCAAGGAACTTCATGATAGAAAATGTTCTCAACATCCAGAAAAACCAAAACCCAAACCTGTGGACTATGAATGCAGATTGAACCATACTGTTCCTACTTTGGGGCTTTTTTTCCTTCTTTGAGGTTTTTTCCCCTTCTGCTCCAATTCTTTCACAATGACTAATGCAGAAAGATGTTTAATGTGACTGTACATTTAACCTATGTCAGATTGCTTTCTGTCTTGGGGAGGAGGGAAGGGAGAATGGGAGAAAATTTTGGAACTAAAAAACCTATGAAAACCAATGTTGAAAACTATCCTTATGTAATTGGAAAATAAAATACTTTTGTTAAAAAAAATTATTGGAGTGGCTCCTTGACCCTTGTCGGAAGCACAAGAAACCAGCCCCAGCTGGTGTAGCTCTATTAGGATACTAGCCCTTCTATACAGGGGGCAGAATCATGTATTTCCAGCAATGACTTTTGTATTCTTCACACTTTGGGGCATTGGAAGAAAATAACACAAACTTAAGTATGTGATCGTAAAAAAAGAGTAAGAAGACAGGTATTCTGGCCACACAAAACTCTGACCACTACCCTTTCCCACTGTTCTTTGGAATGCCTGTTCTATAGACAATAAACTTGCTTTATCCTAAATCTTCTCCAGCTTTTAGTTGCATTGGTTTTGTTTGTGGGGGAAAAAAAAATCAAAATCATCCATTTTGCTATTTATATCACTCTTTATCTCTTGTTTGGTCATAAATTCCACCCCTCTCCATACATCTGACAGGTAAACTATTCCTTCCTGTCCTAATTTGTCTATAGTACCACCCTTTATGTCTCAATAATGTACCCATTTTGACCTTTGATACAAAAAAGGTTGGTCTAAGCCTAGTTTCTGCCATTCAATTTTCCACTTTTCCCAGCAGTTTGTCAAATAGTGAGTTTTTAATCCCACAAGCTGGAGTCTTTGGGTTTATCAAACAGCAGATTGCTATAGTCACTTACTTCTGCCTCTTGTGTGCCCAACCTAATCCACTTATTCACCACTTAGCCAGTAACAAACAGCTTTGATGATTGCCATTTTATACTAGAGTTTTCAATCTGATATGGCTAGGCCACCTCACTTTGCATTTTTTCCATTCCCTTGATATTCTTGACCTTTTGTTCTGCCAGATGAATTATTTTTTCTAACTCTAAAATAATTTTTGGTAGTTTGGTATGACACTGAATAAGCAAATTAAAGTAGAATTGTCATTTTCATTTTATGGCCCACCCATGAGCAACTGATTTTTCCAGTGTAGATTTCAATTGTGTGAATCCTGTTTTACAATGGTGTTCAAAAAGTTCCCAAGTTTGTTTTGGCAGGTAGACTCCCAAATATTTTATATTGTCTACAGTCAATTTAAATGGAATTCCTCTTCTGCTGCTGGGTTTCGTCCCACCTTTGAGTTTCTCAAAGTCATTGAAAACTGGATCCTCTGATGACAGACTTGCTGACCACCCTTTCCAGTCCTGGTTACACCTTTACTTATCTCCCCTTGGTTCACTGGTCTAAGCAGGGGAGTTAAAAATACTCCTTGCTCCTGGGTTCTCCCCCTACTTCCACTTAGTATCTTCTTTGAATCCTCTTCAGATCTGGGGGGGATTCCTCTTCTCCTGGTTCTTCTACCTATCTGACCCCTTCTCAGTTTCTTCTACTGTATATCTTCATTCTAGGTCACACCTGGTAACCCTAACTGTTTGTTAGGGGCTTGATCCTGGGCCATCCACTCTATATACACTACTTCACCTGCTGATCCTCGTCCATTTCTATGAATTTATCTTTAAACAAATGATTCTCAAACCTATGCATTCTGTAGACCTCCAATCTATAGCTTTTAGACATCTGGAACTAATGTTTGTCCTGGAGAAAGGGACCCAGGACCACTTAGATGTGTTCTTCCCATCTGTCCTAGGAATATCATGGCTAAGCTCAGCACCGTAAATTCGTGTTGGGGCTGAATCTTATCTACTGTACAACCTTTGCTATGACCATTCCTAGACATGCTTTGTCTCACCTCGAAGTTGCCGGAGACGAGACTCCTCAGTACAGAGTAATTTGTCCCTGTCCCTGAGGAAGGCCTCCCTTGGTGGCCTTTTCTGGGCCATGTCAACATCAGACCTACCTAGGGATCCTTGAAGGAACTCTAGATTCACAGTCGACTGGATTTCCTTCTGATGCTGCCAATGCCCTTTTGTCAAGTCTGGGAGGAGATGGACGATCCCACATGAAATATGGTCTCTAGCATTTGGAATGCAAAGATCTGCTCAGGAGGTGGGGCTGATGAAAGGGCAAGCTGGAAGGAGCTTTTCCCTTGTCAAGTCATTGCAAGACTGTTGGGGAGAAGGGGATTAAGGAAGGGGGTTTAGACTCCTGGACTCCTCACTTCTGAAGACACTACTCATTTCAGACACCTAGTCATTCAAGTCCCACTTCTGGTATTGGCAGTGCACTGATGAGCATGGCCAGGTGTCTATTCTGATGTTGACATTTATATCCTTCCCAGACCACCAGCCACTGGAAATGAACCTGGAATCCCCACATCCACACAGTTCCCCTTCCCCAGTCACTGCCTATCTGGTCTCAGACCATTAACCCTTGATGGTATTAGAAGCAGCCATAGTTATCACCTTGGCAGAGGATCCATCTGACATAGCACATTCTCTGCCTCTAGCTACACTTCAGCCATGGTATCACTGGCATCTATCCAAACCATCATTCCTCTTGGTCCACAACTAGGTAAGGTAATTATGAAAATCTGCATCTTGAGAAAGGAATAAAGCCCAGTCAGCAGCTCCCATATCATTGGCTGTGCTCCAGTAATTGCCCTGTTTCCAAGTTCTGACCAATTCTAGTTTTGGAGATCGATTTAACTGGCAGAGGGTACCCCCAGGTGTTTGAATAGGCATGTGCTTACTTTCCAAAGCCAACTTTTGGCCTAGAGAAGGTGAGCTTGGAAGATTCAATTCACATTGCTATCCTTATTTTCAACTTTGTTCCTATATGAAATGTCATCTTACATTCTTAATGTATGTGGAGAAAAAAAGGTTATGGATCAGGTTGTGATACCAATTGTTGTGTTCAACCTTAGGTAAAACCATTCCAGAATATTAAGCATTCATATGATGTTCATCAATTCATTCCATTTCCCTTGTCTTTGGCCCAACTAATTCCAACCCCATGAGGAAACCAATGTTCCTTCTACTTCTTGGTCCAGTGGTCCTCGATCAAGGAGTTAACATTGACTAGATGGCTTTTCTTTGGCTCCAATTTTGGAACATATGTTCAGGTATATAGTGCATTTTTTTAAATTTGGGGGGCTAAACTAGACCTTTAAAATAGCTACTCATTAATGGCCATTTATATAAATGGTTATTGCAACCATTTAGACAGTAAATATTAATTAGTATTCAATATCAGTATTGACCTCATGGTATTAACCAAGGAAGAAGAAAAGCCCTAGTACCATACTGTCTCTAAGAGAGCACATGGCCTTCCAGTCTACCCTCTCCTAAGAGAGCACTGACCAACCCACATTGGGCCCAGGAGAAGCAGAGAATGCCAAGAAACCCATGACCCTCCTGGGGTCTCACAGCATTTATCCTCTTGATAGAGGCAGGTCATTACACACTGATCTAAGCTATTTGGCCAGCATCATTCAGTTCCATTGGTTGACATTACTTGAGTGGTCATATTATGAGCTGGATGACATGTAATGAACTGTGAGAAAATAATCGGATTTGGCAGATACTCAAAGGCCCACCTGGAGATTAATCTAACCTGACTGAATTAAGTGAGAGTGATTGACTGCTGATTATCCTGCTTCAAGTTAATTAGATTGTAATCACACCTGGCTGGCCCTTGAGAAGGCATTGTTCTCAGAAGCTAAGAACTGTGAACTCATCTGGAGACCACCTTCAAGACCTGTGAACCAATGGACTTGGATGACGCTAACCAATCAGCTTGAAGCAGTGTCTAAGGACCCCCGCTGTGCTCCAGACCTATAAAAAGCCTCCACACTCAGTTTGAAGAGGTAGTGGTTGAAGCTGGGTGCTAAGGAGAAGCAGGAGCCAGTTGCCCCTCAGTGCTGTGATCCTGGCCTCACCATGTCTCGAGGCTCGATTGAGATTCCCCTCTGGGACACGGATGAGGTCATTGAACTTGACTTCAATCAGTTACCAGAAGGGGATGAAGTTATCAGTATTCTGAAACAGGAACATTCTCAGCTGCACTTATGGATCACCTTAGCACTGGAATATCACAAGCAAGGGAAAACAGAAGATTTTGTGAAGCTGTTGGAAGCAGCAAGAATAGATGGCAACCTGGATTATAGAGACTATGAAAAAGACCAGATGACTTGCTTAGATACATTGGCAGCCTACTACGTCCAGAAGGCCAGGAAGGAAAAAAACAAGGACAAGAAGAAGGAACTCATCACACAAGCAACCGTGTTGTATACAATGGCTGACAAAGTTATCATGTATCATCAGAACCATTTATTGGGAAGAGCCTGCTTCTGTCTGTTGGAACGTGACAAGATGGACCAGGCTGATGCACAGTTCTGTTTTGTACTCAACCAGTCTCCAAATAATATCCCAGCCCTTCTAGGTAAGGCTTGTATTTCATTCAACAAGAATGATTACAGAGGAGCCCTTGAATACTATAAGAAAGCACTTCGTACTAACCCAGGTTGTCCAGCAGAAGTTCGACTAGGAATGGGTCATTGCTTTGTGAAACTGAACCAACTAGAGAAGGCTCGTCTGGCATTCAGCAGGGCCCTGGAGCTCAACTCCAAGTGTGTGGGAGCCTTAGTTGGATTGGCTGTCCTAGAACTCAATGATAAAGAGGCTGACTCTATCAAAAATGGCATCGAACTTCTTTCCCAAGCTTATACAATCGATCCTAGCAATCCTATGGTACTGAACCACTTGGCCAATCACTTTTTCTTCAAAAAGGATTATAACAAAGTCCGGCACTTGGTCCTCCATGCTTTCCATAACACAGAGGTGGAAGCTATGCAGGCAGAAAGCTGTTATCAGCTGGCTAGATCTTTCCACGTTCACGAGGACTATGACCAAGCTTTCCAGTACTACTATCAAGCCACCCAATTTGCCACATCCTCTTTTGTGCTCCCCTTTTTTGGTTTGGGCCAGATGTATATTTACCGAGGTGACAAGGAGAAAGCCTCGGAGTGCTTTGAGAAAGTTTTGAAAGCCTATCCCAACCATTATGAAACAATGAAAATCCTTGGCTCTCTCTATGCTGCCTGGGAAGATCAAGACAAACGAGACATTGCCAAGGGCCACTTGAAGAAGGTCACAGAGCAGTGCCCGGATGACGTCGAGGCCTGGATCGAGCTGGCACAAATCCTAGAACAGACTGACATACAGGGTGCCCTGTCAGCATACCAAACAGCAACACATATCCTGAAGGAAAAGGTACAGGCTGACGTCCCACCAGAGATTCTGAATAATGTGGGTGCCCTCCATTTTAGGCTCGGAAACTTAGGGGAGGCAAAGAAATATTTTTTGGCATCTGTGGATCGTGCCAAAGGAGAAGCTGAGCATGACGACCATTACTATAATGGCATCTCTGTTACAACGTCATACAATCTGGCCAGGCTTTATGAGGCAATGCGTGAATTCCACGAAGCAGAAAAGCTGCATAAAAATATATTACGAGAACATCCGAATTACGTTGACTGCTATTTACGCTTAGGAGTGATGGCTAGAGATAAAGGAAACTTTTATGAGGCTTCAGATTGGTTTAAAGAAGCTCTTCAGATCAATCAGGATCATCCAGATGCTTGGTCTCTGATCGGCAATCTTCATTTGGCCAAGCAAGAGTGGGGTCCGTGTCAGAAGAAATTTGAAAGAATATTAAAGCAGCCATCCACTCAAAATGACACATATTCGATGCTGGCTCTTGGCAATGTTTGGCTACAAACTTTGCATCAACCCACCAGAGACCGAGAGAAGGAAAAGCGACACCAGGATCGTGCACTAGCCATCTACAAGCAGGTCCTCGGAAACGATCCTAAGAACCTCTACGCTGCCAATGGCATAGGTGCTGTGCTGGCCCACAAAGGCTATTTCCGGGAAGCTCGCGATGTATTTTCTCAGGTACGAGAGGCAACTGCAGATATCAGCGATGTGTGGCTAAACTTGGCACACATCTACGTGGAGCAAAAGCAATATATCAGCGCTGTTCAGATGTATGAAAACTGTCTACAAAAGTTCTACAGACACCAGAACACGGAGGTCATGCTCTATTTGGCCCGTGCCCTCTTCAAGTGTGGCAAGCTGCAGGAGTGCAAACAGACTTTGCTGAAGGCCAGACATGTGGCACCCAGTGATACGGTTCTCATGTTCAACGTGGCTCTGATACTTCAGAGGCTAGCTATTTCTGTTCTTAAGGACGAGAAGAGTAATCTCAAGGAGGTGCTGAATGTGGTCAAGCAACTGGAACTTGCCCACAGGCATTTTAGTTATTTGAGTAAAGTAGGCGACAAACTGAGATTTGACTTGGTCCCGGCTGCTGCTGCGGAAGCCAGGCAGTGCTCCGATTTACTGAGGCAGGCTCCGTATTACGTGGCCCGAGCACGAAAGCAGGCTGAAGAGGCGAGGAAGCTACGGGCCAAGCAGGAGCAAGAGAAAGAATTGTTACGGCAGAAACTGCTGAAGGAACAGGAAGAGAACTGGCTTCGAGAGAAAGAAGCACAGAAGAAGCTCCTGGAGCAGCGAGCCTTGTATGTGGAGAAGACCAAGAGCATCCTCCTGTTCACAGGAGGAGCCGCAGGGACAAAGGAAAAGAGAGGCGGCGGCAGGGGCAGGCCTTCTAAGAAGGGAGGCGAGTTTGATGGATTTGTCAACGATGACACCGATGAAGACATGCCTGTGACCAAGAAGAAAAGGAAGGGCAGTGGAAGCGAGCAAGGGGAAGAAGAGGAGGATGAGGGGAAGAAAAAGCGCAGGAGACCGAAGGGAGATGAGGGATCTGATGAGCAAGAGACCGAAAATGGCCCCCGGCCGAAAAAGCGTCGCCCTCCTCGGGAGGGGGAGAAGACTCCCAAGCCAGAATGGCTGCCTCCTTCAAAGAAAGGAAGGATAAAGTCAAAAGCCATAATCTCATCAAGTGAGGATTCTTCAGATGAAGATAAATTTAATTGCTGACGGACATGCCAGGAACAGCAATAGGGATTCAGATCATGGTGATGGAGGCAAGAAACGCGTCATGTCTGAGATCAATTCTGACGAGAACCCAAATCAGTCTGGGAGTGAAGCCGGCAGTCCCCGGAGGCCCAGCTTGCAACAGTCAGAGGATGGCTGACAGCGATCGGTCATCTCGGAAGAGGAGGCTTTCAGTCTCTGAACAGTCTGGTAATGAGTTCGTCAGGTCTGGGAGCAGCTGCTCTGCAGGGGCTGACAATGAGTCGCTGTCAGCTTCACCCAGTGCTGATTCAGACCGGGATTCAGAGAGAGCGCCTCTGATAATGAGGATCTGGGAATGAACCGGAACCAGAAGCCTCCAACAATGAGACCTGTGAGAGGGTTTCTGATGATAGCGATTAGATTTTAGTTTGTAATTAAGCCACATTTCTGGAAGGAAACCCTTTTTTTTAATATATGAAAGCTGTAAAATAATTGAAATGTTTAATAAAACTTGTGAAATTTCTTTTCTGAAGGCAATTTTTTCATATCAAATTATATATTACTAAGCCCCAAAAGACATTTTCTTGTGCCAGAAACCAATATTTGAGTTTCCTGTGCAAATGAAGTCTACTCTCCAATGTCGAAAAGAGCGCCACCTGTCATGTGAAAGTTACACTTAAAAATAAAACCAGACATTCAGGCCTTTAAAAAAATTAAATAAAGTTCAGCTTTGATCAAAATCTATTTTGATTTCCAAAGTACCACATCTGCTTTCCATTACTTTCTGACTTGCAACATTTGACTGGTTATTTCTATTGTGGTGAAGTGTTTTGAGGAAAAGTGAGCAACCTAGGCCTTTGACTATACTTCCCAGAACTGAAGGCATATGGCTGATTGCTGTCAATCCTCAGGGGGTTATTAGCATGTGAGGGACTCATTAATCAGTCAGCAGTGTTTGGTTCTGTGTGAATTGCACAGACAATGAATGGCTCACATCCTTTTAGAACCTTCCACTTCTATTTTGGGAATTGTGAGAATCTGCTATCATTATGGGCATCCTGGAGTTATCTTCTGTAGGAAGTGTTCTTGCTTCTTAGTCACCTTAGGGACTTGAAACATGTGGTATAAGTAGTAGCCAGCTCAAAGGGAGGGCTTGGTTGCTTTTATGATTTATCAATATTGATATTGATATTAATATTGCAAACCAGAAAAGATAAAAGCTCGGAGAATACTGCCCGCCCCCCATTCCCTCCTCCCAAAGAGGATTTCCCACTCAGCTCAGTACAATCCAGATGGAGGCTTGATCAGTTGTAAACACAAAGGTTTATCAAGTGATCTCCTTGGTTTGAATCCCTCCCTACATTTCACAGTTACACAGATCAGATACCAATACAAGTAAATGGCCTCCTTGGTGTGGCTAGAAAGCCAAGTGATTGTCAGCTTTCTTCAAATAGAGTGTTTCTTTTTTTATCCCCAGGATAAAAAGAAAAATTTACAACCAGGAATCAAGTGGAGCTCCCTGCATTGTACAGGGTTGCCCCCAAATCTTGTTGGTGTTGGAAACTTTCATAGCTTCTGACTGTACTGAGACTTCAGGGATCCTTGTATATTCCAGTCCAAGACTAAACACATCCCAGCTCTCCAAAATTCGGAATGTCCCCCCTGACTAGCCTAGGATTAAATTTTTAATGGAAATAGTAAGTAAGCCTTTGTGACCTATCCGTGGCATCATTTCTGAAACCGGTCTGACTCTTAGTCCAGAAGATAGGTTTCAAACTCCTGCTGTGACAGTTTACTAGGGTGACTAGACAAGTCATCAACTGTCTTTATCCCCTAAGATATCAGCTAAGCATCCACTTTACAGGTCTATTGAGGGTCTAATGGGGTTATAGGCAAAAAGGGTTTGGGAAGGATAGAATCACCAATGAGAGAAAAGGATAGTCCTCTCTCCTACAGTTAGAGGAGCCCCAATTTAAGTTAAATGTGTCGTCTTCAATTACTGTGACATCTTGCTGCTTTACTGAAAATGCCAAATGAATTCTAACAGCTAAGGACAAAAAGATGCCTTATTTCGAAGGCCTAGACTCTAATCATGCCTAGGACACTTGTGAGATTTCTGTTCATTTATTTCTCCTGAAATGTTTTTCTCTGCATTCCCAGTTCTGAAGGATTCAGTACTTAGACTACCTTGTTCACCAGTTCTTTTGAGAAAGAAAAAGCATGAGATAAAGAGCATTGTAGCATGGCTCAGTGAATAACAGGTCCTAACCTTGGACATCAAGAGTTGGGTTCCAAGTCCTGACAGCCTGCTTAGCATTGGCAATTGATTAGCTCCAAGTAATACAATCCATTCTGCAGACTCAACTGGGAGCTAAAAATTTGTCTAGAGATTTTTCCTCTTACCCAAGGCAAATCCCAAGTCATGATTCCCAAAGGCTATTTGTCACCCAAGTAACAGTTTGTGTCCTCATAAGAAGTCAATGAACAGGTAGCATTTAGAATGACTGGGGGCCAGATTTTCTTGTGCTTGATGTATTCAAGGAACTTTTCGCCCCTACATCTCACAGGTTGCTCTTAATGCAAGTTAAATAGCCAGAACAAGTCATGAGAAAGTTAGAATACTATTCCACCCATAGTTGAACCAAGAAATAGGAAAAATACTTAGATTAACACCTTTGAAGTCAATTTGTAGTAATGGGGGGGTAGGAGGGGGAGAAGATAGAATATTGAAAAAGTTGGAGGATTTGTGTGTCCTTTAGGTCCAACCCTAGTGCAGTGGAAAGAAAACTGCATTTGAAACTGGGGTCTAGGTTCAAATTCCAGATCAGCAACTATCTACTTTTGTTATGCTATGCTTCTGTCTCTAGCTTCTCGTGGTCCCAGCTTCATCCTGTTACATAGGTGGGCAGTTGTATTAGTTCAGAGCTTGATTTCTATGGCCAAAAAAAGAAAAAAAAAAGGAAAGAAGAAGGGGAAAAAAGCTGAGACTCTGGAGTTGCCCCAGAGCTTTGTTTGCTTTAGAAGATTAGATTAAAATTTTAGAGAAAAAGTTGATATTTGGAGATTATACCGATAGTGATCTTTCCAGCTAATAGAAATAGATTAGTAAAGCCTGGGTTCAGTTAATACTATTCAATACAAACTACTTGTCTCTGCCCAATATACTTGCTTCTAACACTTTTGTATCGACTTACCTCTCCTCCTCCTATACCCTTTTCGATATTTTCTATCCTTTTACTGACTGCAGCCACTCCAAAATCTTCCCATTGTATTTATTTGGTGAAATCCTTATGATAGTGATAAAAATAGCTCAAATGTCCACCAAGGTGCATTAGAGTGGATAAGCCTTCTTTGCAACACCTCAGGTCAAGAGAATAAGTTTAGGCTCTAAAATGTTGGGGTTTCCCCTCCCCTCAAGCTGGGGTGAACTGCAGTTTTTATTTGGATAAGCCCATTAGAGAACTGGGAAAACCTGTGACCGAAGGCTATGGGAAGTCACCATTCTATACTTACTGAGAATTTCCTCAATAGCAGAGATTGTTTACTCATTGCCTCAGCTTATAGAGCCACAAGATTAACTAGCAACCACTCACCAAGTGAGCTTTGTTAAAATTTGTTAGTAAAAAGGAATAAGAAGAATTAGCCCTTTTTTGCTGTCAACACCAGACCTGTCTTAAGGTGCTGTAAAAAGCTCACCCCTCTCCCCTAGATGTTATCACAGCATTTGTTCGTGTTTATAGAAGATTTTTGCACTTTCATACATTTAATTCTCTCCTACAACTGAAGAAGAACCCTAGCCATTACTAGGAACCAGTCTAGTAGATTCTTACACTAATCTAGAAGGCTTTCAATAGCCATCCTCTGGAATAGCTCAAGACTCTTTCGGGCTTGTAGTAATCAGTCAGTCCCTAACTTCTTCAGGCATTATTTTGATTCTTTTATTTGAACCTCTTTTAGCAGCAAAGATCCAGGTCTCAGGCTATCAGGTGCCCTGAAGTTTGTGTTCCCAACTAAATCACAACAAATACATGAACGGCACCCTCCCTTCCAAGCCATGTTTCTTAGACATTTACTCTAGAACAATTAAGCACAGCATGGAAAGAGAGGAACATTTTAGACCCAGGTAATTCAGAATGAAGACCACCTGGGCCGTAATCCTGATCCTCATCAGCCGAGTCCAATGAAGTCTTGAGTTTCCAACCCTCATCTTCCTTGTTTGTTAAACAACAGAAAAACACCGTAAGTAGAACCTGCCCAATAGAATGGTGTTTGGGAGCCAGGTTACACCACAAGCCATCGGTTGTGTTTGCACAAGGCTGTCTCTGGAGTCATCTGGTCAGACCCAGGGCCAGAAGGGATTTCAATGTTTGTGAGAATAATCTTCTCCAGTTAACATGCACAAAGTATCAGGCATTTGTTACTGAGAGTGCCTTCCCCACTCAGACGGTTAGCATTGCCAGATTTACGGGCACCTTTTCATCAGATACCCCAAGGGGCAAGAAGTGTCAAGTTGGATCACTTTCTTTACAAAGGAGAAATTAGAGATTTGAGAACTAGCTTTAAATGGCAGTTACCCACGTTTAGGTCCTCAAGATACAACTCAAAAGGTTTTTTTCGTTTTGTTTTTTAAGTTGAAAGTGAGAAAACATAAGGGGCCCAGAAAGATGACTTAAGACAACCTCCATTGAGCCAGGATATTTCCTGAGCACCTCCTAAGTATGAGACCCAGAGCTACCCATTCATTAGTCTCAGTCCTCACCTCACACCAAGACTCTTTTCTCCCTACCTATGTTATCTTCCCTAGAGACAGATTGACTATTTATTGGAAAAGAGAGAGGAAAAGAAAAGACTCCTCCAGGAGGAAACAAAAATATTTTTAAAAACAGAAAGCACTTGATGGGATTGCAGCCTTAAAAAAGAGAAACCTTGGGATAACATTTCTGAAAGAAAAGAAAGAAAAAGAATAAAGACCTTTACTCCAGGGCTAACTCTTTATATAAAAAGAGGGAAGCATAGTCCTAACTCTTGTCCCCAAACTAAAGAAGCTGTTCTGTTTCCTTTCTCTTAATGGGGAAGGGGATTTTAAAGGCTGCGGTATGCGCATGCTCACTGAGATCTGCAGACTCAGCAAAAACAGCCTTTTCCCCAAAAAACCCAGTCAGCCCCTCCCCTCCCCCACCTGTGGTGGGTGGAGACAGGAGAGGAGGAATGGGCATCACCTGAGGACAATATCCTGGGACTTTATAAATAAAGCCTGGGTAGGGAGTTTAAGCTTATTTGCAGCTCAGGGGTTTTTGAAGGTCAGTTTGTTAGTAAAAGGGGTAAAGAAAAAGGGGCTTAGGGTTTCGTGTTTACTTTCTGTGAGGGCCGCGAGGAGGTGGGGGGGTGGGGATGATCCGGGATGTCCTGACTTCGGGGACTTAAAGCTCAATGGGAGCGAGGTGTTTTTCTTCTGTTAGGGTTGCGTTGAGGGGTGCTGGCGTTTTTTCTGTCTCCTGTTTTTTTAAGGACACGAAATGAGGCGTTTTCTTTACATCATAGAGAGAAAAGATTTGTCTCTGAAGCTTTTGTCAAATGGGGAGACGCTGTAAGTTCTCTTGTAGCTCCTTTAAAAGAGGAGCTCTAGAACTGGACTGGCTGTGTATGCCCAGTGGATGTAAGGAGAAAGGTTGGGTGAAAGTGACCCAAGGACGACCATCTCCGACTCTGAAGTCACTCTTTCTTAGAATAAAGAACCTCTAATGTTGTCAGGGTTTAAGTTAAAAGTTGGGTCAAGAATGGCAGAGTCCATAACGGTCATAGAAGAGACCTTCGTGTTCTCAGATCACAGATCTCACGGTGAGAGGGACCTTGAAAACAAATGTTTCTATGATAGAACTGCAATAGAACAAGACAATGTGTTTCTCTTTATCGAGAGTAAACTGAGGCTTAAGGAGTTTGTGACTTGCCTATTGTCTCACAGCTATCAAGAATCAGAAATGTGATGGAGAGTGCCGAACTCAAAAACAAAATTTCTTCACTAGAAGAAAACTTAGGAATGGAAAAAACCCAACGCCCAGATGGGGAAACTGAGGGAGAGATGTAATTTGTCCAAGTTTGTCATTAAAGAAAGGAATGCTTGTTCTTGGGTGTACTTTGGAGGGGAGACTTTTTTTTGGTAGGTCTCTTAAATCAAAACTTGGGTTCAATGTAAGAAATTCTGATAGGTTTGTCTTTGCCCTAGCTTGAGATTTCTTTGCTTGAGGGCAAGTATTTTCCTGTAGTGTTGGCTTTTTTTCTAACGACATAAACTTTTTATTCCTCTTTCACATTAAATTCTTTTGTAGAAGATCAAAGGTATCTAGCTTCAGGGACAAAACTAAAACAGGGGCTTTCCAGTGTAGTCGGGTTTTTTGGTTTGGGTTTTTTGGGTTTTTTTGAGGGGTTGGGTGGCCCTTCAATTAATCTGGTTTAGGCAGCTGCTCACCTGGATCTAGCAATAAATAGGTCTTCTGTCTAAAGAATGTGAACTAGGAGGAATGCATGAACAATACTATGTCAATATCTATGACTGGGAAAACCGGAACCCATAGGTCTATAGTCTGTTTCTATCTGTGAGTAAATAACTATATTAGTGAATCCCCGGAAGCCAGGGCTTCATCAAAATAATCAAGAAGGTGTAACTGAAAAGGAACACTGAAGAGGGAGGGAGAGAACAGCAGGAGGTCCTTGAATATTTTCTTGCTTGCAGAATCTATCAAAAGAGAAACTTAAAGTACTTCCAATTGGGTTACCTGAAATAAATTGTTTTAAACAACCAGTGACAGAAGAATCAGTGATTCTGAATAACAAAGGATGTCCAGAATGATTTCCAGGCTTGCTTAATTCCAGTGGGGATCTTTTACTAGCAGAGGATGTGACTCCTTTCCCCCCCACCCCCCAAGGATCCTTAACATAAGAGGGTTGAGAAAGCCTTGATCTGCTGGGTCCCCCTGGTGCCAAGCTAGGAACCCTGGGGTTCAAAAGCAGTGCTTAAAGTTTCCAGGAAAATCTTCAGTTGTCATTTCAGAGTGGAAATCATCTTCTTGGGGAGATGGAGTATCACCCCATTGAAAACCTTCATATAGGTAGAGACGGGATGACCATGTGTCTGGTACGTTGTAGGTTTTTCTTTGGAGAATGAGTTAAAGAATCCCGTTGTGACTAAACTGAACTTTTTTCTGAACTTGTTGCAACCGCAGCCGTTGCTTGAGAGCAACTCCTTTTCTGATGAGGTTCCTTTGTTTGGGGATCTGATGTCCTATCCTTGAACTTTGTTTACTTCTTGGGGGGAAAAATAATGTATTCCCTCCTCTGAATCTGCCAAAGATCTCAAGATGTTGAGCTCTTTCAGTTTCAATTCTTTAATTCAACTTGACAATTTAAAAAAAAATCTATTTGCCAGACTCAAGTTCAGAAAAATGAATGGTAAAGATCCCTCGATTCAAAGCAAACAAAAGGTCGAAGTTCGTTTCAGGAGAGAGGCTTCTAGCTCATAAACTAATCAGTGATATGAAGAAAAGCCTCCTGTACCAAAAGTCACTGGTGCTAAATTGGGTGATGAGAAGGTCCCTCTCTCTTGTGGGCTAGACCTTTGGATAAAGGTGAGGAGATGAGAGCTGAGGGCACAGGGTGTGTGTGTGTGTGTGTGTGTGTGTGTGTGTGTGTGCGCGCGTGTGCGCGTGTGCGCGCGCGCACTCACAGAGGATGTAAGATGACTGATAGGGCATGATGAAGGGCTTTGAACACCAAAGAAGATCTTATACTAGATCCTCAAGGGGGTGATAGGGAGATGTTTGGATTGGGGATTATATATGGTCAGACATATGCTCCAGGAAGATCCTGATGACTAGTGAAGGATGAACTGAAGTGGTAATAAGTTTCTCACAATATGTATGGATGAGAGTTGATTTTTTTTTTTCTTCTTGGTCTTTATAACAAGTCATTGGGGGCATAACTCCTTGGGTGGAGTCCTGAAATTCAGTTTCCAGATGGGAATAGTCTATGTTGTCCTCTGCCATTTCATTGACCAAATCCTTTTTGGTAGAATCTTAGAAGGGGAGGCACGAATGGTTCTTCACACATGCCTTCACATAATGACAGTTATATGAAAGTAAAATCAAGCAAACATTAAGCACATACTTATCTGGCAGGCCCTAGGACTATAGGGAGCAAAAGACTGTTCCTGTCTTCCAAGAGCTTGCAATCTAATGGCAGAAATCTATGTACAAACAATTGGTATGCAGGGTAAATAGGGAAATAATGAAAGACTCTAGAATTAAGAGGAAGTTCTTTCCTGTGAAAGATGGGAGAGGAAGCCAGGCAGGTCAGTTTTCATAAAAAAAGGAGCTTTTTAGGCATGGGACAGCCACTAGATAAAATGTCCAGAAGCAAGAGATACGGAGTATGTTGTTCATGGAATAGTTGTGTGTCACTGGGTAGAAGGCTATGTTTCAGGAAACATTGAGAGATGTGAGATAGGAAGAGAGTTGAACAATTACATTTCCTGATACAAATGCGCATAGATGCCTAAGGAAAGAATTTAGAAACAGTGAGATAAAAATATTCCCTGGGCACCTACTGATGCCCAGGACTGATGTTCTAGCATAAAACCAACACCTGGAATCAGAACACACCTGGTTCCTTATCTATCCAAGTGAGCCATTTCCTCTCTGAACCTCAGTTTCCTTTCTTGTAAAATAAGAGCTAAAAAATAAAAAGCTTACCACTGCCCTCATAGAGCTAGAAGGTAGGCACTCAATGGTTATTAATTGACTTAACCATGAAAAATCTCAGCAAGAGATAGCATGGGTGATAACATGCCTCCACATTGGCTTTAGATGTTCCTGGCTTAGTATCAACTTACATGTGTTAGAAGAATTTGGTAGCTATCATGATGCTGACGGTATTGTAGACGAGACCTGGAATTGGGGAGACCAGAGTCCAAATACCACACTACATGCTAGCTGTTTGGTCTTCGGGGAAGAAATTTCAACTTTCTGGGCCTCAGTTTCCTCATATGTTAATTGAGGGGAATTGGCTATCATGGCCTTTAGTCCCTTCTAGTTCAAAATGTTTGTTCCTATTTATGTGCTCATGAGAAAGTAAGTATAGCTCAGAAGGTGTAATGATTTATTCAATTTCTTCAGGGTTGAGTAGGCTTTTCTTTATTGTACAAAGTCCAATTGTTAGAGGAGAGGATTTCTCATAATTGAACATAGAAGCAAATCAAGACTACTCATAGCATAAAGCACATGTGGAGGTCAGCTCCCCTTGGACCTTTAGTCATAAGTGATAACTTGTATTATCTAATTTAGCTCCCTCACTTATTAGGAAGGTAGAGATGGTGACAGTGAAGTGACTTGCCCAGCACCTGGTGGCCAAGTTGTATTTTGACCTGAGGGACCATAACTTCATTTTGCCTTGATGTAATTCTGCATCAACATATGTAACATTGAGAGATGGAAGAGAGCTTCCAAAATGTTGGACAGTGCTCCTGCATGGGGGGCTCATGAGAGAGGAACAAGCCTCCTGCTGGACAAGAAGGCTTAGTAGAGACATGACTTCTGTTCCAGCTGAGGACAATATCAAACAGCCTCCGATTCTTACTTTCCCTTGGAAAATGAAATAAATGCATTTTTAAGACTAGAGGTCTCAGATTTCCCCCTTTTCACCTCCAATGCAGTTCCCTGGAAATAGAAGCCCTCACTAAAGGCTTGTTGGAGTGCATTAGATTGGATTTTTTTTAAGAAAGGGTAGGGAAGTCACATGGGGCTGCACCTTCTAGGAACCTGACTTCCCCCTCATCTTCCCCACTCCCGTGTTTTTCCACTATCCTCTCTTCAGTTCAGATATAGCATCTATTATGGCAAATTCAAAGCCATAATTAGCCTATGTGTAGGCTAATGGAATTGGAATACCAGAAGTCCTGCTCCTTTGGCACCTTCCAAAAGGGCTGGAGAACTTTGGCCCATTCTCAGGGCTTTAATTGGACACTTGGTACAGAGTTTGAGGTGAAACTCATGTGCACTGGTTTCCTGAAGAAACCAGCTCCCAATCAGCTCAACATTTGAGACTTGGCCAGGACACCAATTATTCCTTGGAGTGTCAATAAAACCAGTCATGGACTTGGCACTAACATTTGCTATTGCAAATAGCAGTCAGGGAAGGACATGAGCATATGTCACCTAGAGGGATATTTTTTTCTGGACACTACTTCCCTAGTTAGATCTAGGGCAAATAGAAGGCACTGCTTAAGAGAACTGGGTGCTTGGGAAGAATTTTGTTGGGCCAGAAGTCCAGGGCAGCAGCTGCTTAGTTATGTGTACATAGCACAGCCTTTCATGGTTGTATAAATCTAAGGGATAGACTAAGGGTGGTGTTGAGCTTGGTTGCTGTATGAGACCAAGGAGGTTGCTAAGGCTGCTACAAAAGCAAACAGAAAGAAGGAATTTCCTTTCTTAATCCCCATCCATCTCCCTTTGCTCTCTCCAGTGCTCAACTGTCAAAGGCATGCCTGAAGGTGACCTATGAAAAGAGTTTGCAAATGAAACTCAGAAGTAACAGATGAGCTAGCTTGGTTAATGACTGCCCACTGTAAAGGGCTTGGCATGTGAGACATGCTGCAATTAGAAGTCGGCCTTCTTCAAAATGACTTTGATATTCCTTTTGTTCAGGCATTAAACATTAAGGTGTATGTTAAATTATTTGACTCCTAAAAATTAAAAGAAAAATGCCCTGGTATCTTCAGTCACCCTGAGTGTTGTTTTAGTTTCATATTCAGTCAAGGAGAAAATGTGAACGTGGATTTAATATCAGAAAATAGTTGGTAATGGGGCTGTGACTACAGGTTAAAGTCTTCCTAAATTAGACTTCAGAAATGATCCATGGAATCTTATTCCATTACTATAGAGTGACACAAGTTGTTTAATTCAACCTGCTCCTTTTACTGTGTGGAAATATCTTTGGGAGTTGAGGGGCTTACTCATTCACCTAAGTAGTGAGTAGCGCACCCCAAATCTTCAGGCTCTAGCTGAGACTCTTTCAAGTGTAGTAAATGGTTTTAGTGAGTGTATTGATTTCATTCATTCATCCTATGAACCACAGAATTGGTGGTTTATTGTATAGAGAAAGGGTTCCTAGGGTCTCTGAACTTGTCCTAACATTTTGAAAACTGAATAGAATTGTCTTTCTTGATAATTCTATGTGTTGTGCATTTAACATTCTGAGGAGGTTATAAGCTTCACCAGACCAGCTACCAAAGTCATCCATAACTGAGAAAGTTAAGAACTCCAGGCATGCAAGCCTGTGGCTCCCTACAGTCGCACAGGTGCACTTACAGAGATAGAATTGCCATTGGATCTCTGCCCATGATGATGGTCACTTTGTTTTTAATGCAAGAACTAGATTCAGTTTTCCTCATTGCAAAGGGGATGGTAGAGAGGGGAACTGAACACCCCTAATCCTTTGTTCTGCCATATAATACCTTAATTCAACATTTATACCTGCTATGTTTTATATATTAGGAGAATACTCTGGTTGATCATCTGCCTTGTATTTGACACATGATCATTTCTCTTCTTACTATACTTAATAGGTGGCATCTTTCACCAAGTTCTCGGTTGCTTATTTCTTCTTGCTTCTATCCATTCTGTCCCTCTACTGTCCTCTAAATCTGAAATGCATATATCTTTGGGTTCCATGTCACCCCAAAAAGAGATACTTATGAAATCTTGGTTTTGATAAGACTGGCCTCTTGAGAGATTCTTGGAGTTATTAAAGGACACTTGGAATTTTGTGAAGGTAACTGGGAAGAAATTGTGGGTGTCATACTGAGAAGGAATGAAATGGCTCAAAGGAGCATGTCATAAAGCTTATTTCTTATTGGCTCCTTACCCCTATGGTCCCAGAAGTATATAGGCAGTTGATTCTGGTGTATTGTGGAATGTGTACCCCATTGAGGACACAGATCTCTCTGGTCTCTGCCTTTATATATTGTTACTTGGGCAGATTCACAAGTACTGGGTGGGGGAGCTTTTGGGGTGCTCTGGGTGATGTGACCCACCTTTATCAACCACAAAGGCATCGTGATTAGGAAAGCTTGTTAACCTTGCATCCCGAGTCAGTTGGTGAGTATATAGGAATGTCCTGGTATGTTATCAGATCAATTGGTGATCAAAGATGGAAACCAGTTTTGTCAGTGAGGGCTTAGCAATAGGCTAATCATAGTAATCCAGCCTGTCTAGACCCAACTTATCCATTTGTATTGTCCCCAGTATATTTACTGATTTGATAAGCACTAAAATTTGTTTCTCCAGTGCGTGTCATAACCTGGGAAATAGCAATTCATTCCATGCTCCCGCTGTGGAGCATAGGGCAAAATCTTGAGGGATTACAGAATCCTTACAAGAAAGCCTTGCAGTTTTCAGCTGTAGATCCAACCAGCTCAAGATCAGGTGGAAACAACACTGGAAGGTGATCTTTCCATTGACAGGAAATCCTTTGGCCTTGGTCTCTGTGCCAGATCACAGCATCAAGATTTAAGACATCAACATGGAGACATTCCCTTATCTGATGCCGAAAATCATGGTTGTTAAATGGGTTATCTTTCAAGGAATTTTAATTCTGATGTATGAATGGGAGGAAATCTTTTGAAAAGGAAAATCAGTAAGGTGACACTTTGACCCACTAAATACAATTGTCATTCACAATTGAACAAGCACAGTGAGATGTTACAGTACCTTTATCTTTCAGTCCATTATAAAATGGAAGATGTCAAATGTTTGTGGCAGATTCCTTTTTCTCTCCAAATGCCTTCAACCATATGGCCATGGAGCATATGTAAAGTATTGCTCCTTCGAATGATCAAACTCTTCATGTATGATGATGAATTTTAAAGGCTTTATTTTCAATGGGAGGGTCAGTAGTTACACTTTAGTCTTTTTTTCAGTAATACGGTTTAAAAGCCCTGCTTTTTTCCCCCTCAACATTTGGGTGTCATGATTTCTTTTTGATACCTTGCAGATTTTCAATGTAAAAACTGACCTTTATTAGGGATGCTTTGCCTTACTGTAGTTTACAATGGTGTTTGCATGTTGTCTTTCCCTATTAGACTGAATTCCTTGAGGACAGGGACAATCTTGCACAGTGGCACATCATAGGGACTTAGTAAATGTTTATTGACCCACTTCTAGGGCTTTGCTCTATTCAGAGCCAATAAGCATGTCTAGGACTGATTTAAGGTGTACAAGTTTGGGCAGGACAATATATTCATTTGAGAAGTCTGACATCTTAACAAATGTGTTTTGCTCTTCTCTGCTCTTATGGTGGTTTTTTCTCTTGTAATGATTTTTCTTGGTTACATACGTTGGCAAGTTGGCTATAAACTGGATATGGTTTCTTCAATCTCTTCCCTTTGTGAGATTATACATGCTAATTAATTACTGACCTTTAAGATTTTACACACAAGTTATATTCTAAGAGGGTATTGCCATAGTTATCTATTTGGCAAGTAATTTGGGTGCTCGCTAATGTGAGGGCCAAAATTTTATATACGGAGCGTTAATTGGGTGACTCCCCTAAATATTGGGATCCTAGAAATATGAGAGACCTTTTAGGTTCACCCTCTCCTGTAAACTTCCCTTTTTAGATATTTCTCCCAGGCCAATAAGAAAGGAGCCTTTAAGCTTTAATTTACAAAAGGATCAGATTTGTGTCAGATATTTGTGGATTTCTGGCAACAAATTATGAACAAATGTGTTAAGTAAAATACAGGAATCTCTCAAATCTAATGGATCCAGTCTGGTATACTGTCTAGCGGCCTCAAAGTCTAAACCATCTAAAGTGCTACAGATTTTTCTTATTGCTTTGATTCTCTGATCTACTGATCGCTGATTTTCATTTTGAAAAGTCAATTCCACTCTTGTGTGGTTAAGATACACTTCAATAAGGGTTAGAACTCTCACTTCATTCCAAGACTAACCAAGATGCTCTGGGCACTTGGTTCTGGTTGTGATTGAATTTTCCTATTACATGATACTCATAGGCATAACATCACTCATTTATGATTTTTATTGTAAATTGTGGACAACTTAATTCATTTTTTTATTGCTTTTTCCCCCTAGCTTAATAATAGATATGGAATTCACCACCTATTTTAGGGGTTCTGAGAACTGAGGTCCAGGATGAATCGGGTGACTGGTGTAAGATCAAATGGTGGGTAGAACTGACACTCAAGACTAGTTTGGTGGTGCAGAGATCATGGGAAGAGGAAGCAGGGAGGGGGCATATGCACATGGTTGGGGGGCAGTGGAGAGCATGTGGGCATGTCCAGGGAAAGCACAGAAGGGTCCAGCTGGGAGGGTGCACAGATATCGTGTTTGCAGCCAAATTACAGCAGGTAGAGGGGTGGACTGGGCTGAGGCAGGAAGTTTTCTCTCTGTCAGGGCAGCAGCAGAAGCAGCAGGAGAGAGGGGGGAAAAGTGTGACCACCTTGGGAGCAGAGGCCAAGCCCCAGCTTGGCCCATGAGGGAGACAGTGGCTGAAGGAAGGGGTGGCCCTGATCCTCTGAGCCCAGCAGCAGCAGCTGAGGGAAGGAACCTTGAGCCAGGGGAATGGGCATGAGAAGCCTGGGGGAGGAAGGGGCAGCAGCTGAGGCCCATTGCCAGGAAGCAAGCTCTTCTGCCCTCTAGACGGCACTGGGAACACCTGCCTGATGCCTCAGGAGCAAAGCTGCTTTTGCCCCTGGCTCTCTTGCCCCTGGCTCTCTTGCCCTCTTTCCCTCCAACTCTACCTCCACATCAGACTTCTCCATCTCTTTGTACTCCTCAGACTCTTCCTCCTTGGACTTGGATTTCTCTTCTGACTCCTGCCTCTGCCAGCCTCCCGGGCCTCTCCTCTTTATCTGCATAAAAGCCTGGGGTCGTGCGATGGGCGACTCTCTTGTGTCTGAGGCCAGGTCTTGTCTGGGGTCCCCCTGGGTCTGGGGTGGATGCTCTGTCCACTCTCATCATGGGGCAGCTGGGTGACATCTTTTAGGGTAAAATTTAGGGGTGAGAGGAATGCACTCGGGGAGGGGGAAGGGCAGAGGTAGCATGGAGTAAAATTCCATATGAAAGAAATAGGAAATGGCTTATAGAGTGGGGGAGCTCTAGGCAATTCTTAGACAAGGTGCCAACCTAATGCCAAACTGGCCATCCAAGGATATCATGGGTCAAACCCCTTCCATGTGTGTGTCCAGTTAATTCAGATGTTGCTATATATGATCTTTTTTTTAAAGTGCAATAACGAGTTAGCATAGCTGTGACCTTGGAAAATTTCCTCTCTGGGCTTCAGGTCACCTTTGAAGAAATTAAATGGTGTTGCTGATGGTCTTTTGAGGTTTACTCCAGCTCTTATTATTCAGTTCACCAAACACATTTTGTAATGTACTTTTTGTATATTACCATGTACATACCCTCTAATCTGAAGGTGTTGTGAATGTTTTTCACTCAGAGTTCAGTGTGGGGAATAGGAGATGAGACATAGGAGAATGTATCATAATAAATGTGGGATTCAAAAAAGGAGAGAATGGCAATAGGATTGAAACTGGTTCCCACTACTGGCCCAGTAGTGGCCTGTCCTACTACTTGTTGGAGAGCCTTGTGATAAAAGCAATTTTTTTTTTCCATTTATCCCGATATATCCCATCTCACTGCCACCATTGTAGTCCTTGGGCATCAGCCCTAATAAGCTAACAACAACAAAAAAAAACAATCAAGATGAGGGTGTAAAGACTTTTCCAAATGTTTGAGAAGCTGATAAAGTCAATTCAGGAGATTGGCCCTCCATCTACCAGCTCTCTACTGGGGTACAGGTTTGTGGCATGGTGTATTCATGCTTTCTGTCAAACCCCTTTAAATCCTATGCTATGAGTTAAGAATTCAGTACCTCAGGAATCATATGCTTTTTTTTTTGGCTTTTTACCTTGTCTTGAATAAGATCTTTAGCACTTAGCTAACCAAAGTTCATCAGAAATTGGTTCCCAAGACCCATCCATGGGCATTTCCCAGGGACACTGTGCTAAGCACTTCATAAATATCTCATCTGATCTTGTAAGAACCCTGGTAGTTGCTTTTATGATCCCATTAGTTGGAAAGAGATGTTTGTGACTTGACCAGGTTCATACAACCTGGATTTGAATTGGTTGCAAACTTCAGTGTTCTGTCTATCTACTAGGCTAGCTAATTGTCATAGCTACAGATGGAGGAGAAAAATACGGAATATAACTGCAGAGGCTGAAATTTCCTATCACATTTTTCCCTAACCTAACTTACTTCCTTTCAGGAAAAAAAAAACACTCCCGAGTTGCTTTAAGAGCAGTTCTTAAAAAAAAAAAAAAATTGGCAGGGGGTTGAGTGGGGGTATGTGTTGGGAGGGGAGGTTGACCACAATTGGTTGTCTTGGGAAATTAGCTAATTTTATAATTGTCACTTTTAATGTTACTGATTTTCTTATTGGTCTAGAGTAAATCTTGATGGTAAAGAATTTTAGCAGTCATTGTTTTGGAACCATTAGGCATATAGAATATTATTCGGAAAGCAGGAATACTAGGGATATGGAAAAGTGAATATAGGCTATGCCGTAGAAAACCTGATACTTAAGTGTAAGGATGAGATGGAATAAATATTTCTATGTATCAATGTTTAGGAGCTATGCCAAGTGTCTTTAGGTCATTGTGGGGAACAAAATCCAATGCTTTAATGTACGTTTCTTGGCCATAGTTGAGGCATGGGCTGCTAGTCAAATCCTTACTGGATTAATGTTCAGGATGGGGATCCAAGGTAAGCCATTCATCCTTGGATTTTATTCACACTGGTCCTGTCCCTTGGATTATATAACATGTTAATGGCCCTCATTCCCTGCCTCTTGGACACCTTGAGGCCCTCAGTGTTTGGCCACTCAGGAATGGACCTTTACCATCCTTTAGTGGAGGCATTGTTAGCAAGAGAAGGTCGTACTTCAGAGGTGGAAAGATAGTTTAGGGCATCGTGGAGGAAATGCTTTCTCATGTACTATGGTGGATTGGCCCAGATTTAAAGACAACTTGATTGGTTTGGGGGTTTCATCAAACAAATTCAGGAAATTGACAATGAAAAGTGCCATGGTCAGCATGGTAGAGCTGGCCCAGGGGGGGACAGAATAATGGGATGATATAAATTAATGATTTTCATCAAACAACTGCCCATTCTTGAATAAAATCAAGACAACATTGTTTTACTTGAACACTCTCAAGTGACTTAAAAGTGGAACTTTGTGAAAGGAATAGAGGAAGTCTGGATATTGGGTATCGAAGCAAACTGCTTTTGTTGAGTTCAGCAAACTTGAGAATGGGGGCAACTGGCTTCTGATTATTTTCACAAAGCCAAATAGACCATGAAAAAAGTGCTTGGTGTAGAGACATTTTTTCTAATTTTTTAACACAAGTGTGTAAGTTCATATGGCTATTTGATTGGGGAAGGTATCACTTGACTTTCTCCTAATAGATAATGGTAGATCTCAATTCCAGAGTCCCTAAGTAAGCAGACCCATTCAATGAGTACCTTTATTTCTCTTGTTGGCAGCTCTGAAAAGTGAGAGAAATAAACTTTTTATCCTCCTCTTTCCTGCATGGATCAAGGCAGCATGCCAAGCAGGTCTGTCATGGCACACTTCCTTTCCTTGTTAAATTGAGGAATGACTCCAAACATATTTATAGGGCTAGTTTCAACTATTCAAAATATTTCAACAGATTTTTGAAAGGGACCAATTTAAGGTGAGGGCAACATTAGGGGTTTTATGTGGCTGGAAACTCCCACCAAAGTGGGGAAACATTAATACCTGTCAGAACTATTGGAGATGTTTTTGTCCTTCCATAGGAGAAGCACTATTGAGGGTGGACCCATGCAAACTCCTAAGAGAATAGTGTAAGGCAATGTGCTTGAAAAGATATGGTAGAAAGAGACCTTTCTGAGGAGTTGAGATATTTCATCCGTCCAATCCCTCATGGTGCTCATTTCCTCCTCTTTAAGGTGTAATAAAGTCATGTTCTAATTTCATACCAGGAAACATTTCTTCCCCTAATAATACAACTAGCATTTATTCAGCCTACTCTCTGTGTGTGGGTGTGTTCTAGCTTGACAATGGTCTCTCCAGGCAGTCTGGCATTCACACTGCACCAAATATTTAAAACCACCACCCAAAACCACCACAAATTCTTGCTTCTTCAAGGCTTTCTCCAGTTCCTCATCACTTAGTCTGTTTCCTTTTCTACTGTAACAAATGATAAATTCCTTAAGTCATGATCCTACTATTTCTCTTCCCCAGGGTAAGGTAAAGAATAAAGCAACATGAGAATGGGTTGGAGGAAATAGAGACATGGAGTTGACTTGGGGGCAACAAATCTGTCACAGGGAGGAAGAATAGATTTGTCCTACTTGGTCATAGAGTAGGGCAGCTAGGTGGCGCCACAATGTATAACATGGGCCTACAGTCAGGAAGACTATTCTTCCAGAGTTCAAATTTGGGCTCGGACACTTATTAGCTGTGTGACCCTGGGCAAGTCACTTCACTCTGTCTCAGTTTCCTCATCTATAAAATGAGCTGAAAAAGGAAATGGTCCCCAAGAGTAGTACATGTCTAAAATGACCAACAAAATTGGCCATAGAGGATAGAACTAGAAGTAATGCGTAGGCACTCAAAGAAGTCATATGTCGACTTCCTAAGAATAGCCTTCCTCTACAAAGTCACCAGAGGGATGTTTCCCCAAAGCACAGCTCTGGCCACATTGCATCCCAGCAATAAACTCAAGCGGTTCCAGGATGAAGTAAAACTATGTTGGTTTGGTATCTCTTCATAACCTGGCTCCCAGGGGGCGGCTAGGTGGCTCAGTGGATAAAGCACCGGCCCTGGATTCAGGAGTTCCCGAGTTCAAATCCGGCCTCAGACACTTGATACTTACTAGCTGTGTGACCCTGGGCAAGTCACTTAACCCCATTGCCCCGTTAAAAAAAATAAAAATGAATAAAAATTAAAAAAAAAAAAACCTGGCTCATTTCTGTCTGTGATCCAACCAACCTGGCACACTGTACGTATACCTGAAATGCTGACTGCTTCCCTCTGCCTCCTGTTTCCCTTCAAGACTTCTCTAAGAAGTTGTGTTCCATGTCCAATCTGCCCTGTCCTCCCTGTCTAAGCACACTATGTTCCTTCTGTGTACACTTTCATGGTTATGTGGAGTGTTTCCTAGTGGAAGGTAAGCTACTCTAGGGTAGGGAGTATTTGACATAGATGCAAGCATTAGCAAGCACTTAATGTCTGGTCCAAGTAGCTATTACAAAGTGATTTGAAGGCTCAACTATTGGCAATGTTAGAAAGTCTTCCTATATGTATCCGTGGTAGAACGGAGGGAGAGGCAGTGCCACAAACTCTAGATTTAAAGTAAAGATTTGGTTTCAAATGCTGGTTCTTTCAAACTTGACTCTGACCCTTGACTGTTTTCTTTCTCTCTCTGAGCCTCAGTTTACTCTGTAAGGGGCTAAAATTCTAGCTAGTCTGTCGAAAATATCCGAGTGGTCACCAATAAATTATAAGCTTTAGCAAGAGTTAGACTTTTAAGCATTTATTAAGGAGAATAAGAATTTGCTGAAGAGAGAGAGAGGCCTAGATTCATCTATCAAAGGGAGAGAGAGCATTTTAGCTCTGCTTTCCACGAGAGTCCTCACAAAAGAGCGGGAACCACACCTTCCTCAATCCCACAAGCCTCCTGTGAAAACTGGAAATGTCCTGTCTCCCCCCCCCCCCAGCTCCAAGCTAATTAGCTGATAGCTTTGACAGTACCCACGAGCAAATGTTACTTCCTGACTCCAAGGACCTGACCACATGGCTTGCCCTCATGGTGGAGCTTTCCTACAGTAGCTCTCCAGCAGGTGGTGTCATTCCAATCGTTATAACTCTTTGGCAAAAACCAATGAAGTGGTGGATAAAATGCCAGCCAAGATAGATTTAGAGATGTAGGGGATGTAATGGGTCATCCAGTCCAGCCTTGTTGGCTTAGCAGATCACTTGAGACTGAATTTTGTTTAACCAAATTCATGTAATGATCAATGAGACAGTAGTGAGGCAACAGGTGGCCGTCACCACTGGTATCAAGTGGCTCCAGGGGGATCTTCCCATCTTCCATCATAGCTAGATCTCCAGGTTTTCACAAGCTTAAATAGGTAGGATATTTGGGCCAGGTTACAGTCGATGTCACTTTACTATTTTTTTTTAGTTAAAAACCTTTGTAAACACCATAAATTGCTCTTATTCAGTGGTGTTTATAACTTTCAAATTCTATTTTCTCCCCACATTCATCACTTGACTAAATGACACATATTTTTGCTATACTTTTAATGTTGTTGAAAAGAATGTGCATTAGTACATTCATCACTTCAATTTCATGTCAGGCAGAGTATAATAAACTAGCTGAGGTCCACTGAGAACTGATGGGTATAATCTAAATTGAATAAGCTTTCCCCCTGAAGTCTGGGGCTGTCGTCTCCTGGTTATCATAGCTGACATCTGGGCATGTGGTCAAACAATGCATTGTTTAATGTCACCAACTGCTCAGGTTCAATACCCTGAACTCTGGGTATTCTATCTTCATCCCTTAACTGCCCTTTTTTCATGTCATTCTTGACAAATTCTTTTTTTTTCTTTGCTTGTATTCTCCACTATAGAAAATAATTCTAAACATTAATGCAATATAGACATTGTTTCCTATTGCCATCCTGATGGCAGCCCACTAAAATAGACAATGCTAAATTCATACCCATTTTTAACATGGCGAAATTCGAGCCCACAGAGATAAAAATAACTTGCTCAGGTCATCTGACTGTTTCCATAACACTATGGTCTCAGACCTTGCTTTATTTGAAGTACCAGGATCCAAGAAAATGATGGAAGACTGTTTTATTCATTTATCTTTCTCTGCTCCCCAAATGATATGCAATGTACTTTATCCAGATATATTCAATAACCAGAAGTGGCTTTATATTTAAGCAAATGTGTCAAATCACTCACATTTCATCTTTGTCTTGAGTTCAAACCATGAACTTAGCAAGTACAAGAAGGTATGATTATGCTGGAGTTTCCTTTATAAGGAAGGAAACAAGCACTCATTTATTAGGCACCTATGTGCCAGGCACAGCACTAAATGCTCTACAGATATAATTGGATCCTTATCGCAAGCCTGGGAGGTAGCACTGATTTCCTTCATTTTTAAATAAGGAAACTTGAAGCAGTTGGTTGTGTAAGGGACTAAAATTCTAGCTATACTATCTAAAATCTAATGAGTGGTCACCAGTAAATTATAAACTTTAGCAAGAGTATGAAAGCATTTAAGTATTTATTAAAGAGCATTAGGATCACAGAGAGGTAAAAATCTAACTATTTCTAAGAGACCCCATCATCTGACCTGGTGAGGTCAAGAACCAAATGAGGAAGAACTCCTCTGCCAGCGTCTGCTTCCTACTTCGTGTCTTCCCAGAAATGGGAGGCTCCTCAAGTTCATTGGCTGGTAGCTTTGATAGACAGTACCCACAAGCAAACGTCACTTTCTGACACCAAGGAACTGATTACATGGCTTGCCCTCAGATGCCTTCTCCCCATGGCAGAGTTTTCCTACAGTAGCTCTCCAGCAGGTGGCGTCATTCCATTCATTACAGTTGACTTGCCTAGGGTATTGAGCTCTTGAGTCAGTACACTCAAGCTTCCAAATAGCTCAGCTTACTGAAGCCCCTTATCAAGAGACAAATTATTCAAAACAAGCTGGTTTTGTGGATAGAGCAGAATCTGGAGTTGGAAAGCCTGAGCTTGAATCTACTTTCACACATTCACGTGTTGTGTGACCTTGGGTTAATGAACTAAACTCACTGCCTGTTTCCCCACATTTGGAAATGGAGTATAATAGCACCACCTCCCAGGGTTTATGGTAAGGATCAAAAGCTGTCAACTTCTTGCTTTTCCAACCTTTAAAGCACCAATAAATTGTTGTTGGTGGTGCTGTTAACATGACCACTATCCTGATCAGACAATATGTGGAATTTTAGGAATGACAGTAAAATAAGTCTTTCCAGAAAAGGGGTAACTGGGAAAATGGAGTTCAAGTCTATTCTATATAAGGAGACCCCCCCCCCATGGATGCTTAGTCTGGTCAGAGACTCCTAAGGGGGAGTTGGGGAAGGGTGATGCCTGGCTTTAAGGAGAAGAGGTGTCTGTCCTTCATTTTTGAAGATGACCAATGCCATGGGGCAGGGGGAAGGGGAGGGCGATGACTTGACTTGCAAGTGATTTGGATTTAAGTGAGGCAGGGCTGTGAAAAAGTCATCAGCCTCACTCTCTGGAGGCATCTGGGTCTGATGGCAAGATATAGATCAGGATGACTATAGAGGGCCCTAGCTGCAGTGGGAGACTTTGGCCTTCTTTGGGGGGGGGGAGTAATCTAGAGCAGTGTTTATTGAAACCCCAAGTTCCTAAAAATAGGAAGATACTGAAACCATTAGTTCATCTGGGTGTGGATCTGGTTGTTGCATTTGGATGCTTCTGCATGACTGACTTTTCTGGTGATCTTGGGAAAAATGATGATTCTGCTGTTGGGGACTTGGTAGCATTGCAGCCTAGCCCACCAGCCCTAAGTGTCCCTGCCGCCATGGTGGAAGTAGATGTGATAGACTCTTGGGTGATAGTTGGAGAATGTGTGGGAGACCCCTCTCCACTCAGTTGCTCCATCCATCATATGCCACCTCTGGGAGCTTGAACATAGCCAGGGTTTTTAAGTCATCAGACAGCAAGTGCACGCAGATATAGCTGCAGCCATAGTCATTTTATCTAGCAGCAAACCAGTCCTTGATCACAATGTCTGGCTTCACTGTATCCTTACTGTGTCACTATAGCCCTTGGATTTCAGGTTCACCATCTGAGACTTGAGATAATCATCATAGTACATGAGAAAGCATTTCCTGACTCAGCAGTCTGGAAACTCTTTTCCGTGGGGTCCAGGTATGTTTTCTACAATCCAATTTTTTCTCTCTGCTTATTTATCCAAAAATTCAACCTATCTTCACCACAGGGATTGCAGATCAGGTTCTTCTAGCAGGTCTTCTGGCTGCTGCAGCAGAAGTAGATCTTCCCATCAGCTACTGGCTGGTTCCAGTCCTTAGAAATGAAGTGCTTGCATTTTCACAGGGATACCTGGTCGATGAGGTCCCTCCAGAGGCTGCAGAATGGCCGGCAGTGCCTCAGCAGCCCCCAGGCTGGCACGAGGGAGAGCAACTCCAGAAGAACTTCCTCGGGCAGCTCATCAATGCTGGCCATGGTCCTGTTTTTACTTTGGCCTTCCTCTGGTCTACAGAAGTTCTTCTTCCTCTCCTAAGGGTTTAGGATCTGTTCTCAAACTTGCCTCAGTTTCGGAGCTGGTGGGTGTGAAAAGTAGGACTTCCTGTGTAGAGCTGATGTGGGATGGGTTTAATTGATCACATTGATTGTGATTC
The DNA here is from genome assembly GCF_019393635.1 of Dromiciops gliroides. NCBI lineage: Eukaryota > Metazoa > Chordata > Mammalia > Microbiotheria > Microbiotheriidae > Dromiciops > Dromiciops gliroides. The sequence goes on along the minus strand of NC_057864.1, from coordinate 23,089,040 downwards.
TTTTGGGAATGACTCACTGTCAGTGACTGAGTTTCCCAAGTTTTATTGCAATACTGTGAGTGACCACAGGGAGAGCACCATGGAGGTGTCTCTCTGACCTCGGTCTTCTTAAACCAAGGTCTTTCCCAGGTCTGTTTTCAGGGGAAGAGCTATTATGAGGAAGAGAGATTTCAAGCTGATCTACTTGGCCCCCAAAGGGGAATCAGGAGCAGTGTCTTAGGGAAGCTAGTACATTTATATTCAATGTAAGGAAAAGTTTCACTTGGGCAGACTTCTGAGAAGTGAAAGTAGACTTGCTTGGGTGATGGAAGTGGGTTCGTGTGTGTGTGTGTGTGTGTGTGTGTGTCTGTCTGTCTTTCCTGTCTTTAAAAGAAAAGGGATAAACCCCTTGATTTGGTTATGCAGAAGAAAGTATCAGTTGAGAGCTTGGATAAAGATAGGTAATGCTGGGCCTGAAGTCAGGAAGACCTCTCCTTCCCCTGCCGCACCCCCCAGGTCAAATCTGACCACAGAAGTTTACTAGCTGTGTGACCCTGGGCAAGTCACTTCACCCTGTTTGCCTCAGTTTCCTCATCTATCAAATGAGCTGGAAGAAGGACATGGCAAACCACTCCTGTCTCTTTGCCAAGAAAACCCCTAATGGGATCACAAAGAGTCAGACATGACTAAACAGACTAAACACAAATTCTTTAAATGCTTAGAGCTGGAAAGAACATTAGAGATCAACTAGGCTAAGTCTTCATTGTTTCATAGATATGGAAACTGAGGCATAAAAAGGGGAAGTATCTGGGATAGAAACATACAGAAATTCAGTGTCAGAGCCATGATGTTAAACACAGCTCTGCCAACTATTGGTCTAATGATGTTTCCATTCAATTACACTCCCTGTGATTCTAAGATTCTGTAAAAACGTGTTCTGGCCAGAAGAGAAGGTTTATTTCCGAATCCATCAGTGCATAAAAGAAAAGTGGGCTTTGTATTTAAAATTTGGTAAGGTCATTTGAGATACTAATGTGCCTCCCACCCCATCTGTAGCAGACTGACCCATTGACTAAGAGGAGAGTGATGTGCAAAAGCCAAGTGCAAATCATCTTTTTTCAGCAGAATGGAAGGAAAATCAGATTTTCCAAGTCTAGTATCTGAATCCAGGAAAAATGTCTGGATTTTTCAGCCAAGTTGTTTTGCCTGCCCTATTATAAGGCTTTCAATGTTTTCAACTTGGACAAATAGTGTGCCTTTGACCTTTCCACTTAATAAATACTTGAATCTATCTGTCCTCTTGTGAATTCCTAAGAAGGAACAGAGCAGAAGAGTATGGCTGAGAATTTGCAGATAGAAATGCTTAGTTCTGTCTGATCCATTTGTCAGTGAGACAAATGCTTTAGGTTTAAGAATTTCTAAAGCTAGAAAATGGCTTCACCTTTATTTTAGCCTGTCTCTGAAGCTGGTTGTAATTATTCAATCAGAAAATGACTGTAGTTTGCAGCCTTAAATGTTATAGAAATATACCAAACTATTTTATAAAGAATTAACTTTCAGACTTGCTAAAAGTCCAATATCTCCTAAGCATGGCATTTCCATCCATTCTGCTGCTGACTGATTGAAAGGGGAAATAAGCAAGTTAACACTCCAATTGAGGACAGTGGTGGCAATTTCTGCCTTTGGCTCAATGTTCTGAGTCGGTAGCATAGAATAAGCTATTGTTTGGAGAAAGCAGGCCCCAAAATTCACCTAAATAAATTGTTAATCCATGATGTGACAAAGGAAGTAATCATGAGTCATTCAGGTGAGTGGTTCAGTTGTTTCATTCTTTTCTGACCCTTTGTGACTTCATTTGGGGTTTCCTGGGTAAAGATGATGGATTTGTTTGCCATTTCCTTTCACAACTCTTTACACATAAGGAAACTGAGGCAAACAGTTAAGTTACTTGCCCAAGGTCACACAGCTATGAAGTGAGATCAGATCTGAATTAGTCTTCCCCACTCTGGGCTGTGCCACCTAGCTGCCCAGTTCAGATGAACAGGAGGACAAATTAGTAACTCATGTGCTACTAAGGTGCTTAGTGTTATACTCTTGTATTCCAAATTTTGATACTGTGCTAAACTCCAGTTTTCCTGTCTTAGTTATAGATTTTTCTAGTTATGCTGATATGCCATGGAAACAGCTACATTAGATAAACCAGTCTATATTCCTCTTCTATGGCTAAAAGTTGTTCCAATCTAGCCATGAGTTATATGGTTTATCTAGATCTAAGCTAAAACTTCAATCAGAACTGTCGATCTGACTCTTCTACTAGAAGAACCTGAGACCTTTGAGGCCTATGGGGTTCCCTTTCCAATATCCTTAGTTGTAGTTAGGTGATTTTCAGGTTTCATTTCACTGAGAATTGACCACCTCGTGTCCAGTTTTCTCAAGTGTTTCACCAGGTTGTTTTTGTTCTTGCTTTTTTTGTTTGCTTACACCCAGACTTCAGGCAAAATACTAAATTGACCCCAGACAGTGTCATTTCAATATCATTGAAAGAACATTCAATTTAAAGTTGAAAGGAACTGGGTTTGAAATCCTGGTTTTGCTAGTGACTATGACCTTGTACTAGTCACTTACCTCTAAGTCCCAACCTTATGAGGGGGACAATGGGTTAGAATTTGGAACTCAAAACTTTCAATAAATGTTCCTTTTTGTTTTTTTAAAAGGAGCTATGTCAAATTCAATAAACTTTTTGTGCTCCCTGTGGAGAGAATGACCTTTTCTCTTAGGACTAAAGAATTTCATAGAAATAGTGGAGATGTTGAGGAACTTAAAAAAGAAAAGTTCAAACTGTAACTCAAGGAAGGGGATCCAAAAAGAGTTTCAGAGACTTTAATTTCTAACTGATTAAGATGAGAAGATGTTTCTGTCACTGAACTTGCCTTTTCAATTAGTCCAGGGAATAATGGAAAGGCCCAAGGGTTCGTTTAAACGTGTTCCAGTAAAATAAAACACAAAATGACTGGATAAGAGTGTAAGAGGATTATGCTAACAGTTAAAAGGAGACTTTAAAAGAAAAAAGGTGGAGGTTCCTGTAATTTCCACAGGTCCTACCCCAAGTCCTCTAGAATGTGGTCTTTAGGATAGGTTTTGGCAACACTTAATAGACTCATTCCCAATTTTGAGGTTTGGCACAGAAAAGCAAATCCCACAGGAAAACAAGGATAGTTGGGGCTTGGGGATCCCCTAAGATCCTTTTCAGTCTGATTGCTTTGAGCTATGTGTGGTTAATTATACCTCTAATCTTTGCACTTTGGGGAGGAGGTGAACCTTGAGCTCTGGAGTTGTGACCAGTAACACCCTTAGGTGACCAGATAGCCACATTGAGCTCAGCACCAATATGATGAGCCCCTTTGAGCAGAGGGCCACCAGGATGCCCGAAGAGGGTCAAAATGGTGGAAGTCAAATCGTCCACATTAAGTGGTGCTGGGATCAGGTCCTTCAGTAGCCTGTGTACTTCTAGCCTGGGCAAAATAGGAAGATTCAGAGTTTAAAAAAAAATCTGTGATATGATCTCATAGATATGAGAGTAGCTGGCACCCAGATACCTAATCAATGTTTACTCCTCCCATTGTGGGAGGGAGCTAAGAGCTGACATCTGGAAGAGAATGTCAGGATTCAATGTTCAATCTCCATCTGATTGCCCTACTCCACCATTCTACCTCATCCTCAGCTATGAGTAATTGTTGCCGTTCAGTTTTTCATGATCCTTCAAGAAAGACCTCAGAAACCCATACTTAAATCTACAATGTGTTCCATCCAAGGACAGAGTGAAGATGGAAGTCTCACTTTTTTCCAGGCCTTATCCCATACGGAAGCTGGATGGAATCTGGACCCTTGTTCTCATGTTTTTATGAAAGAAAATGATATCAGGGGCTCTTGGCTTGACTTATAAAATGAAATCTCTACCATTTGTTATGTGACCCTGGACAATTATTTTAACCTTTCCTCCAAAATGAGCAATTGGATGAGGTCTCTAAGGACTTTTTTTTTTTTTACCAAACCATTGACAAATTGCCATGTTTATGGAATGGCTTTTAGGAAGAAAATACTTTGATTCCGGGGTTGAATTAGGCTGATTAGGACTGTATCTGCTCACATAGTTAATGCAAAGTGAGTGAGGGAGAGGGAGAAGCCTCAAAGGGGTTTTTTCCTAATGTAATATCAGAACACTCAAGATTCTATTATGGTTCATAAAATGGAAATGTTACTATTATGGACAGATTCAATATTATAGGACTCTCCCTGTCTCTGGCTCTGTGTCTGTCTCTACTTCCTCCTCCCCTCCCCTCCCCTTGAATCTTTAGTTCCTGGAACAAAATAGTTGCTAAAAATGCTTTCTGATTGACCAAATCCATTTGGATCATATAACTCTAGCTTTGCTTAGCCTTTGAAACTTAGAAAAACATTTTAAGACTTATCCCTTGGTCTTTTCAACTCCTTTGACAGGCAAAGTAGAGGCTTTCTCCATTTTACAAATAAGGAAAGAGGTTTGAGCTTCAAAAACAAATAAGAAACAAACACAATTTTCAGACATAAACAGCTGACAGGTGCCCTGAGATACTGGGACATTGAGATCTTGGCTAACCCTGGTAGATGGGAGGGAGGGGAAGATGAGAAACTTACACTTAAGATGTAGAAAATATTTGAACAGTGAAACTACAATAAGCCAATAAAACGATTCATTGGAATATCCCATTTGACCTGGAAAAAGGCAAGATTTCTCTCTGGAGGTGAGGTCATAGTCAGGAGGGCCACATGTCTTTGGGTTATCATATGATGCAAGCTCCTGGGAGGCAGGGACTGTTGGATCAAAGGAAGTCCATGTACCTAATGCAGGAACTGCTGCACATAGTCACTTAATAAAGGGATTTTGAATGTCTGCACGTTAATCCTTCCTATCCTTCAAAGTCTGGTTCTAATGCCACCTCTTTCACAAAGTCTTCTTTGACTGACCTCTTTGATTTCCACTGTGATCCTTCCCATGTCTGCAGCCACTATCTTGTGCAGTATTTTTTTCTTTCTCCAGAATATTAAGCATTTAGAGCTAGGAAAGACATTTTTTTTTTAAGGAAGTGATACTTGAGCTAAGCCTTGAAGGAATAGAAGATTTCTGAGAGAAAAATGGGCAGTGGAAAACTTGCAGAAATAATATCTCGTAAAGAATTGTCTCCAGCCTACTATATTCCTATCTAAAAGGAGGGACAATTGATCCTTGTGATGTACAGTGTATTGGACTACTTACTAATGTCAGGAACTCCCAGAGTGACAATTCCCTCTGTCAACATGGATTGGCCTCTTTTCTACCACTTGTGGATTTCCACTGGCCTTGGAACTGCCAACTTGAGTGATTTACCCATTGTCACTTAGCCAGTTTGGGGCAGTGGGCAAGACTTTGTAAAGAATTCATTGTTATGTGAGGTTTTTATGCCTCAGCACGCACTGGCCTGGGGCTCCGCGAATGGCATGGTGCTCCACCCACTGGTTGTAGTCGTTGCCATGGCGCTGGCACCTCACGTCATCACCACTCAGACACCTACATGGGCCTGGCAAAATTATAATGATTGGAAGCCTAGTGAGGGTAGTCATGTGACTGTCAGAGCGGCCAGACAATTGATTGGGGACTGTGTGGGGTTTCTGGGAATGGGGAGAAGTAGCCATTCTAGCTGGAAGCTGGAAGGTGACAGGAGCTCTGCTGTGTATTCTCAGCTGATTCCTGGGTGGTGGTATTTTTCAGGTTGTATAATTTCCCTTTGCCCATTTTATTTCCTTTCCCTTGATCCTACTGATTGTGTGTGTGTGTGTGTGTGTGTGTGTGTGTGTGTGTGTGTTTTAAGTTTGTTTCTTGTTAAAATAAACCCTGTTCTGTTTTGACGGAGGCTGCCAGTCTCCTGCCTTGTCCCAATATTGCGGCGAGCTGCTTAGCTAACACCCCCCTATTAAAAATTGATCCCCACAATTTGAATACAGGTCTTCCTGATTTGACCATCTCTCTATACTGTGCTGCTCATAACTACTTAATGGTATATAGAGGTGTTTGGGTGTGTGTATGTGTGGGGGGGTAAATTTTGCTTGGAAATATAATGTAGTTGTCATAGGGCATATACAAAGTAATGCCCTATGTCTGAGGGACAGTAGTATAATGGTAGAATTGACAAGGGCCCATAAAAAACCACCCCTAAACCAATCTGTAGCTTCAAAGGATAATCCATTATAAGCTGGATGTGAACTGAGGGCCTTGGTTCTACTTCTTCAATTTATAGTAGGCAGGTATGGGATTGTCTAAGGTCCCTCAACAGAAGTTAGATGGCTTTTTACCCTGCTTGTCCCCTATTTTCATTTCATTTCTTCACTCGAAGATAATTGTCATTGAGAACAGGGCTAGCCTCAGCCTTGTATGCTAGTTGTCTTAGAACACACACACACACACACACACACACACACACACACACACACACACACACACACTCTGTGTTCTATGGAAACAGATAAGCGAGAGGTTTTTTTGTTTTGTTTTGTTTTTGTAGTTCCAGCACTTGTGGATAGTCAAAGGCTTCAATGGTGTCAGGTATCAGTTGTCAGAAGAGAGCTCACTTTTGTGGTAAATGGGTTTTTTACCCTTAAAATCACCTAAGATTTTCCTTGATGTTGAAAGATCCTACTCACATTCCCTGGCCATGGGACAAAAAGTATAGAGAATCAGTAAGGCTGCGGAGGAGGGAATGGTGTAGCAAATATATGAAGAGCTCAGTAGGGGTGGCTTTCATGGACCATAATAACCCAATGTGTAGTATTGGCTTCCCAACCATTTGGGCTTCCCTGGCCTCTAGGGTGAGTTCTGAAAGAATGCCCTTCCTGCTCCCTTCTTGTATGCAGCTGCAGACATGTTAGCGTTTGCCTCCTAAAACTGAGTTTGCCACCAGTATCTTCTCTGTGTGAGCACAAGCTTGCCCTAGGCTGACTCAAGATACATCTTTGGCTATGGGTAAAGATACTCTATGTCCCAGTGAGAAGAGACTGACGTCCCATGGCACTGTGGTAAAAAGTTTTAACAGTTGGTTAGATAATGGAGAGACACCAGTTTTTTTTAGGACCACCCTTTTGGGGAGGAGACCAACAGCATGAGCTACGCAGGCCAGATTGCCTGCTATGCACTCTACTTCCGGGGTGCGAGCTTAAAAGGCAAGGAGAGAACAGAAGTGGGGACTTTTTCCTGCTCCACTGCTCTCCTGACTGCGCTGCACAGCTGATGCTGACAAGAGTTCGACTGGGCCTGGCTCACAGTTAGCAGCAGCACACGCTTGATACAGTCTCTCTCTCTCTCTCTCTCTCTCTCTCTCTCTCTCTCCCTCTCTCTCCCTCTCTCTCTCTCTCTCTCTCTCTCTCCCTCTCTCTCTCTTTCCCCAAAGGTGGCCTTCAGCTTTTGGTGAGTTTTATACGGAATATAGACTAAGCTTAGACTTAAAACGATTTGTATTGTATCTCTACTTTCCTATCCTCCTAATCAACATCACCTTGTGACTACCATACAATAAAAGCTCTAACTAGAAAACCAGAAGCTTCTTCCATTTACTAGTCTGGGAGATAAATTAAGGGAAAGGTTAAAGAGGGGAGATTTATGATCTAATATCCAATTTTAAATCTCACAGCACCCACACCTGGGTGTGTTTGGACTTGCCTTTAGTTACTCAATATAACTTCTTTGGCTTGCACCTCCTGGTCCATTTGTCCCAGATCAGTAACCAACTAGTCAATAAGCATTTGAAGTGTCTGCTTTATATCCACAGCATTTAGCACAGAGCAGAGTCATATCTTCAATTTTGGGTATCATGTCTGAAGGGGGCCATCAGCCAATTGGAACTTGTATAAAAGATTGATAAAAGTTCTTCAAAAATATCAGGAGAAAATAGGGAATTATATTGGGGCTGGAGAAGAAAAGGCTGAGGAACGCATGTGATTGCTGCCTAAAATGTATGTAAAAGGGTTGTCCCCTGGAAGAAATGATTCATTCTCTGTGACTCCAAAGTGAAGAACAAGGACTCAGATGGTAGGTGCATAGGAATGTTCTTGAATAGAATTTCCAAGGCCACATTGCCTTTCATATTGTAGAGTAGACAGAGCTGGCCTTGAAGTTGGGAAGATCTGGTTAAAGTAGAACATATGGGTTCTCTAACCCTTTACAAGTTACTTAACCTGATGCTTTATGCGACTCTTAAACTCTCCAAGTATTAGAGGATTTGCTGTGGATAGTACACCAGGCCTGGAGTCAGGAAGACTTCAATTCAAATCTGGCTTCAGACACTTAGTAGCTGTGTGACCCTGGGCAAGTCACTTCAGCCTGTTTGCCTCTGTTTCCTTCTGTAGCCCCTTTTAGATAAAGAAATGTCAAATCCTTCCAGTATCTTTACTAAGAAAACTCCAAATGTGGCTAGTCAGAGATGATTGAAACAACTGAACAAGAATAGTAAGGAATCGTGCTAACCTTTGTAGAGATGTTTCTCAACTTGGAGTTGACCATCACAATGACATGACTGATCCAGTCCCCATTGCTTTGTTAAAAGAAAGAGGCTTCCTTCTGGGTGTTTTTGAGCAGAAGCTAGGTGGTGATCCATCCAGGCTGACTTCTCACTCCGAATGAACAAGGGACTTTTGTGGACATTGTAGGTCAAGATTATCTTGATGTTCTATAAATGTGACTTGTAGGACTGCCTAGATCTCTGGGTGCTAATCCGAAGTGCCTTGGCTGAAATGGACAGCCTGCATCCATCAGCTTCCCAAAGCTCCTGAGAGTCAGGAGCTGCATGTTCGGTATATCTAAAAATGAATATTTTAGAATTCCTTTTTTAAATGTTAGAAAAAAATCTCAACACTCCCTGCTTGGGTCAAACACCGAATTAATAAACCTTGTCGAACAGACTGATGTCGATGGGTTTGGGTCTCTTCCAGGCCTGTTTCTGAAGGACTTGTTCAAGGGCACCAGCTGACCATGGATGTGGGATTCTATATTAAGTCGATTTCTCCTCCCACCCCACCTAATGTTGAAGATGGGAGTGTGCCAGGGCATGCCTCTGAGAGCAAATGTGCATATCTAAGGAGTGAATAGTATTTTCTTTCTCCACCCTACTGCCATGAACAGCTGCATGGCAGGAAAGAAATTCTGTGGGTCATCTGATTTTTTTCTGGGTAAGGTGCCCAGATAATATGCTCAAAATATTCCCCACCCCTAACTGCCATCTCTGTGTAGGGAACTAATCTTTCAAAATTCACCCCAAATGCTTCCTATTCCAGAGAGCACTTAATCACTTCCCTTTTCTCTAAAATAATCTTTATGAATTGAAACACCCCCCTTTCCCTACTTTAGCTAGTGCCTCCTGCTCTCTAAAAGTACCTTGTTTTTATTTTGTTTATCCTTTTATTCTCACACTTAAATTATTAGCTCCCTGAGAGCACAAAGGCTGTTGAAATTTATGAAAGTTAACATTAAAAAAATTAATATTTTAATTTAATAATACCTTAAAATAATATTTTAATTTAATAATACCTTAAAAAATACCCACAAAGTATCTTGGGTGCATAATAAAATAGTGATGAAGTCACCCTTTTGTGATAAATTCCACAAGTGAACCAAGAGCTCCATCTAGTCAAGAACTTTTCTTCTCTAAAATGTTTATCTTGGAGGTAACCAGCATTAGTCTTGCTTATGTCCTCTGTAGACTAGCAGAACAATAGTTAAAATAGGTGGGAAAGGGGCAGCTAGGTGGTGCAGTGGGTAGAGCACCGGCCCTGGAGTCAAGAGTACCTGAGTTCAAATCCAGCCTCAGACACTTAACACTTATTAGCTGTGTGACCCTGGGCAAGTCACCTAACCCCCATTGCCCCGCGCAAAAAAAAAAAAAAAAAAAGGTGGGAAAGAGATGCCATCCTCTTTAGTGGAAAGTGAGGGACCAGGGGCTACGAGAATGCTGGATTCCAGTTCTAGCTCTTATACTGCCACTGGAAAAGTCACTTCCAAGTCCTTCCAAGTTCCTAGGGTTATTAAATTTGTAAAGCACAGCTCTTTATCCAAATGGGATCTCTTAAAACAGAGGGGGAGGGACTGACTAAACACTCCAGTTTCACTGATTTGGGAGTGCTTACAGTGATGCAGATTGCAGCCTACCCTTGGTGATTCTTGTCTACATATTTATTGTACCCTGTACATTGGCCAGAGTTGGGGAGGGGAGGGTCTGAATGAAATTTGAGGCCTTTCTTCTAATCTAAGGCTGCCAATGGAGCACCTGGGTCATCTGAATTTTCCCACTGTTACCCTTTGTAATATCTCTAACTTGTGTTCTTCATAAGTTCCTCCATAGCTACATGCCATTGCCTCATCATTGCATCATTTCGCTTGCCCTCTGAGAGTCCCTTTTGCCTGTTCAGGTGCAGTTATATTGCAAAATCAGCCATGTGGCTGCATGGGTAAAATATTGATATTAAAATAAGTCATCACTTATAAGGTGCCTACACTGTGCTGGACACTATGCCAAGCACTTTATGAATTTTCATTTGATTCTCAACACCTGTGAGGTAGGTGCCATTATCCTTATACAGCTGAAGAAACTGAGGCAGAGAGTCACAAGCTAGTATGTGTCAGGGGTTGGATTTGAACTAATCTTTCTGACTCCAGGTGCTATGGTCTCTCTGGTGCATTACTTTCCCAAAACACTGTGCCTTTATTACCTTTAGACCCCATACAGAGAAGAGAAATGGAAAAATTGAAGTGATATAATGAGGGGGATGAGCTGTTGATAAGGATTGAGTTTCTCATCATTGACTTACCACTTGTCTGACCATTTGTCAGGAAGGTTGTGGCTAGGGCTTGTATAAGATAGCTTTGGACAGCTGAAATGATACTTGGGAATGGACACAACTGCTTAAGGCCAACAAGGATGCAAAGAACTTAAGTTGCTCTTGCATCCACCTTCAGATAAGGAAGCTGAGACCCATGAGGGGAAGGAACTTTACCTGGCACCATTATTAGCATATTCCCAGCTGAATCACAAATCCCTCCCATAGTAAGATTCCATCTGACCTTCATGGGACACTTGTTCACACTACACAGCAGAGCAAAGAGGCATTTATACTATGAGTGACCTTTGCCAGAGCAGCCAAGAGGGGTCATGTGATCTTGGACCACATTAACGAGCATAACTTGTCAGGGTAACAGCCCTGCTTGACCACATACCAAGTGTTGAGCCAGACTCTGGGCACTCCAGTTTTTGAAGGTCTTTGCACTATACAACCACAATAAAGGACCTCAAGTACCAGAAGAGGACCAACTGAAGGAATTGGGGGTTGGGGATGTGTATAACCCCAGGAAGAGAAGACTCTGAATTAATTCTTGTCAATTGGAAACAGCCATCCTCTAAGAGGAATTGAAACTTCTCTCTTTGAGCCCTTCCCCCAAGGCAGAACTTGAAGCAATGGATGAAAGTAGAAAAGAGGCAGTTTGGTTTGCCAACATGCTAACCAATAGTGGTAACCCTAAGGATGATGGGTTGCCCAGGGAAGCAGTGGGTCCCCATTTTCCAGAGGTCCTCAAGGAGAAGGTTGAACAATGACAAATTCTTGTATGTAATAATGGATTCATGTTGAGGTTGGACTGAGTGACCCCTGAAGTATCTCTTATTTGGTGACACTTGAGGAAATTTCCTCTCATCAGATTCTTGGTTTAATATGGAAAGTAAATTGTAAGCTCCAGTGAACACTGAAGAAAACTTGCGGCTTTTGTTTTGAGATCTCCATTTCAAGCCTATGAATGGTGAAAGGGAAAGAATTCAGGTCTTCAGAAAGTATATCTCCCATCTCTAGAAAGAATGGTCTGAGCCATTCCTCAGGGGCAGCGCAGAAGCTTGTGGTCTCCCCAACAAGAGACTTCTGTAGTCACCTCCCTGGCTCCTATGTAAGGTAACCCCCAGTGGACCGAGAGGAGGAAGAAGCCAGTATTTTCCATGTGGAATTCCCACAACCATCTAACTTTGATCTTGCTGAAAAGTGAGTGTATACAGATGCAATCCAGGAAGTAAGCCCGGTCTTCCCTGACACTGTACCCCCAAACACTTATTTTATCATCATTTCCCTTAATGAAGGAGGAACTTGCCCTGCCCTGGGCCTTTTTACTTAGCTGTGGCTGGGAGCTTCAGATAATATCTGACAGCTGGAGAGCCAAAGGAAGCTGCTGAATGGAAGGCAGACCTTGGCGATGGGAGGAAAAAAAACAAATATATTGAGAAATGAGGTGCTGTAGTTAGGAATCGAAGAAGTAAGGAGGCCCTGTGGAGACAATTACTATGAAAGAGGTTTCAGAAGAGGCTCCAAAATAACTTCCTGGGAAGACTTATATGGAGTAAGAATGTTAAAATTGAGGAGAAAAGAAAATTTCAGGTTAGATAAGGGTTTGTGTTGGAGTTTTGGTTTTTTTTTTTAATTTTTTTCTTGTATGTTCTGGACAACTATGAGAGAGAGACAATCAGAGACAGACTTGTTAAAGGGAGAAAAATGCCTGCCCTGCAAGGAAATTTAAACCTGATTCTGCCCTTTCTATATGTGAGGATTCTCTTACAAGTGAGGAAACTTGGGCCTAGGGAAGGGAAATGACTTGATCAAAATCATGCAACTGATAGGTAAATGCACTGAGATTCAGACCCAGATCCTCAGGCAGCCAATCTAATGCTTTCTCTCCTAGTCTATTCTGCCTCTCTCCAATCTCTTCACCGATACATAAAATAGTATTACTGGATTTAGGGAATGACAGTAAGTGCTTAATTAAATGTTTTTTTTTTTTTTACTTCATTATCCCATCATCATAAGGTCAGTTGCCCTTAGGAGCTAACAAAGCTATTGTAAGTTCTTTAATGCTTCAATATAAAAAAAGGAATTGGAATTGGTCTTGATAAGCTGAATGAAAACAAAGTTGGAGCAACTAGGAAGTAGAGTTCATTAAGAATACTTGTTCTGAAAATGAAGGTTTGTTCCAACAAGATTGATGTGTTAAGGGACAATTTGAATATTTAAATTTGTTTATTTAAATGACATTCTATCAAGAAATAGAAAACCATACCCAACTGAGTCGAGTGTAAAATGCACATGACACAAGCACCTACCAGCTACTTCAGTTAACCCTGGGTGTTATCCTGCAAGGTTGGATAACACCACTTGACAAACCTCTCAAGCTGCAACCCTTCGGATATCCACTCCCACAAGCAAACATTAGGTCTTGGTCGAGACAAAGCAGCATGTATTGGATATCTCCTGGGGTAGTAGGGAATTGAAGGCAGTCTGCCCCCCCCCCACTTTGCTCCTTACCTCCAGACTATCTGGAATCCTGGTCCTCTGAGGCTGTTTTCTCTCCATAGCCATCAACTTTGCTGGGCTGGGGTCTGAATCCCAAGGTTAATAAGCAGCCGAGGCTGTTAATATAACCATTATTTATTATAGCAGTTATGTATCTTTAGTTAATATGTATAAAACTGATGATTCCTATCTCTTTTTTTGTCACTGAAGTTCTTGTGTTGTTCCCCTAACTCATTTTCCTCCATAAGCATTGTGGTTTTACTGTATAATTTTACATTGTGATTTTTAAAATAATATATTGCTCATATTAGAGCTGACTATATCTGCTGCAGAATTCAAACTCGTATCTTTGTGACTCAAGGTGTCACAAATGCCATTATGTGGACTTAATATTTTATAATGGGAGTAATGGGGAAAAGTGTCATGGACTGCCTTGGAAGATAGTCTCTCTCTGTCTCTCTCTCCTCCCCAGCCAATCCCCCCATAACCATCTCCAAGCAAACATTGGGTGACCACTTGTTGGGGGTGGATTGGAAGATAGATCATGCCCAGATAAAGGGGGAATTTCATGGAGTCTTATTTTTTTTTCTGAGACATTGGTTATTTGTCAGTCATTGACCATTTATTAATCCCCTGCTATGTGCCAGGTACTTTTAGGCACTGAGGACCTACTCTCAAGGAACTAGTAATTAATTTGACTATTAGCAAAGAGTATACATGACATTAGTTAAAAATCTAAGTAGTTTTGATTCCTATCTCTGGGCATTGTTTTCTCCCTCTAAAAAAGCAGAAGCTGGTCCACCAGAGGTTCTTGTGGAAATAACCAACTGGGATGGATAGAACAGGCTGAATCAACAGACTACAAGGATGCCTAGATTGGAAATTCACATTTAAGTTCAAAACAGAAAAAAGAATGGTAGAGATATAACTATAGAACATATTTGAGGACAGGTGGAAAACTGGGGGTATTAGTGAACTATGTTATAAACCTTTAGCCACCAATGTCTCATGCCTCACCCCTTCAAAAAACACCCAAAACAGCAAGAAATTGTTACACTAGATGGCTTTTAAGAGACACAATATCCCAAAATAAGAAAATGAGAACTGTGTTAGACACTGCCTTAGCTTTGAGCACTATTTTTTCGAAATGGTAAATATACTCTAGAGTACTCCATGATGTGGTAAGACAATATTACTACACAGCAATAGTTTTAGGGAATAGGAATAGTTATCCTGCAGGAGGATGCTTTAGGGTAGGTGGGGAAGAGATGATGATCTTCAGTCATTTCCAGGATTCTAATGTAGAAGGACTACTTCCTCTTGACCCTACTAAACAAACTGAGGAACAACCAATGGGATTTGGAGTGAGGCCATTTTGGAGCTTGATGTAAGAAGTCCATAACAATTAGAGACACCTAAAATTGGAATGGTTCCTCCAAACTCTGATCCTGTTTCTTCTGATCTCTAACATTTTATAGCCCACATTCTAATAATGCATGTTCCCTGTTCTAACATTTGTGTTAATGCCCCTTCTGGTGCCAGCATGGTAAGCTATAAAGTCCTTCCTAGCTCTAACACTGTTCCAAGGAACCTCCCAACTATAAAATGTTATATTTCTAATATTATAAGGCAGGCTTTCTGTGTAGCAGGAAATCTCAGTGTTTGCCATTTGGGAATTGTCTAGCAGAGGGGTATTAGGCTGGCAAGGTCCAATCCCATCCATTTGTCAGTATGAGTTTAGAATATGTCAGCCAGAGCTGTCATGGGTGGTATTTCATACCCCATCATGGAAACACCCAGTGACATAGCGAATTATTGATGAGGCTGATGGAAAGGAATTCAACCCTAGGTGGAAGTTCAGCTTTAACTGTATTTGTTTGAGGGTGTTATGTTTTGATAATTGGAAAGTTCTGTCAATATGTCAGGAGGGAGTGAAACCTGCTTCTTTTAAAGACCCTTTTGATGTCACACTTGAAAGCTGAAGTGTAATTAATCATTAATAATGTTTAATATACATTACCTTTTAGAGACTTATGTAATCTAACCAAAGTGCTGAGGCGTGAAAATTGGCTAATGGTCCATTTATATATTAGATGGAACCTCCTTCAGAGTATCGTTTTTACTTGCTCTCAAATAACAATCACAGATCACATTTATCCCTTGCTGATTTAGATTGGTGAAGCTGTGCCCAAACCCCAAGTCTCTGGGAACTTAATATAGTGAAGGAGAAAGAACAATGATGCTCACAGAGAAAACAGTGACTTTATGCCATGTTTCTAGGGGATAGAATAACTCATCTACTCAGGGCCAGCACGATCAGCTCTTTAAAAAGCCTTGAGGGTCAGTCAACAGGCCTTTCACTGAGGGGTCATTAAATGTGTGGGGATAGGGGAGGAGTATGTAATAGCTACCATTTACATATATCCTGCTTTTGAAGGCTTATAAAGCAATTTATATGCTGTTAAGTGACTCTCAGAACTTTGTATGTACCATAGACCTCATCGCTAGAGTCCTACCTTGAAACCAAAGTGCCCAAGGCAGATTATATAAAACATTTCCCTATACCACCTTAAAACAATTTTTTTTGGGGGGGAAGGTGTAGAGATGTTGGCACAGGGTCCTGTATGGGCACTGTTTCTAGGATACTGACTTGGAAGGGAGGGAGGGTATCACAGACTTCTAGAGGAAAGAACATAAATGAGTTCATCGTAGCCTCTGGCCACCTCCTGTTCAAACTAATGGTTGTTCTTAATTAGATGCTAAGCTGAGTGATTTATATGCTGCAGAAAGAGCTAAAGGTATTAGTACAAGGGGCAAAGGCTTGGTCACCCAACTGTATTTATGAGGATTCTTCCCCATTGTATTTTAAAATTAAGTTTTACTTATGAAAGTTGTATTGGGGGCAGCTAGGTGGCGCAGTGGATAAAGCACCAGCCCTGGATTCAGGAGAAGCTGAGTTCAAATCCGGCCTCAGACACTTGACACTTAGTAGCTGTGTGACCCTGGGCAAGTCACTTAACCCCCATTGCCCAGAAAAAAAAAAAAACAAAACCAAAACAAAACAAAACAAAAAAAGGAAAGTTGTCTTGATGCTTTAAAAAAAAAACATAACAAACATTTACTTTTTTTTTCCAGTTACATGTAAGGGTAGTTTTTAACATTCATTTTCATAAGATTTAGAGTTCCAAATTTTCTCCCTCCCTCCCTTTCCTCCCCCCTCCACAAGATCACAACCAGGTTACATATGTACAATCCACAAGTGTTCTTTTTATCAGTTCTTTCTATGGGGGTGCATAGTAAGTTCCTCATTAGTTCCTTGGGATTATCTTGGATCATTGCATTGCTGAGAGTAGTTAAGTCATTCACAATTGCTCATTGAACAATACTGCTGTCACTATGCACACTGTCCTCCCAACTCTGCTCACTTCACTATATATTGAAGTTCATTAGTCTTTCCAGATTTTGGGTGGATCATCCTGTTTGTCATTTCCTGTAGCATAAAACCATTCCACTACAATCATATAGCACAGCTTTTTCCATCATTCCTCATTTAATGGGCATTCCCTTGATTCTCAATTCTTAGCCTCCAGCAAGAGTTGCTATAAATATTTTTTGTACAATTCTTCCCCCTTTTCTTCCCCCTTTTCTCTTTCATGGTTACTATTAACTGTTTCCCTTCCATCCTATTCCCTTCCCCATGATATTTATTCTATTAACCATCTTCTTTTATCCTATCCCTCTTCAAAAGGGATTTGCTTCTGTCTGTCCCCTCCCCCATTCTGCCCTTCCTTCTCTTGCCACTATCTCTTTATCCCCTTCCCCTCCTATTTTCCTGCAGGGTTACAGAGATTACTCCACCCAATTGAGTGTATACATTGTTCCCTCCTTGAGCCAATTCTGATGAGTGTTAGGCTCATTTACTGCCCAGATTAAATAGATTACTCCACCCAGTTGGATGTGTCTGTTAGTCCCTCCTTGAGGCAGCTCTGATGATTTTAAGGTCTTTGAGCCTTTTCTGATGAGTGTAAAATTCATTTACTGCCCTGCTCCTCTCCCATCTCTTCCCCCACTCCATAAGGCTTTTCCTGTTTCATGTAGGATTGCACCTCTGCCCTTCCCCCTTCCCCAGTGCATTCCCTTCACCCCTCAATTTAACCCTAAAGATGTCATCACCTAGCTAGGTGACACAGTGGACAAAGAATCACCCCTGGACCCAGGGGGATCCCAGCCAAAACCCAGCCTCAGACACAAGACAGTTGCCCACTGTATGACCCCAGGTATGCCCCCCAGCTCCAATTTTTTATAGTTCTCTAGAGTCTTGTATTTGAAAGTCAAATTTGCCATTTAGTTCAGGTCTTTTCATCATGAATATCTGAAAGTCTTCTTTGTCATTAAAGTCCTATTTTTTCCAGTGAAAGATTATGGTGAGTTTTGCTGAGTAGGTGATTCTTGGTTGTAATCCCATTTCCTTTGCCCTTTGGAATATATTCCATGCCCTCTGGTCCTTTAATGTAGACACTGTTAATTCTTGTGCTATCCTGACTGGGGCTCCACAGTACTTGAATTCTTTCTTTTTGGCAGCTTGGATATATTTTCTCCTCGACCTGAGAGCTATGGAATTTGGCTATAATATTCCTAGGAGTTTTCCTTTTGGGATCTCTTTCTGGAGGTGATTGGTGGATTCTTTCAATTTCTATTTTAGCTGCTGCTTCTAGAATTTCAGTGCAATTTTCCCTGAGAATATCTTGGAAGATGGTGTCTAAGCTCTTTCCTTGATCATGGTAAACCAATAATTTTCAAATTATCTCTCCTGGACCTATTTTTCAGGTTGGCAGTTTTGCCCAGAAGATATTTCAACATTGCCCTCTATTTTTTTATTCATTTGCATTTGCTTTAATTTGTCACTAAAAAAAAAAGTCACTGGCTTCTATTTGTTCAATCCTCATTCTTAGGCAATTATTTTCATCAGAGCTTTTGTACCTCCTTTTCCATTTGACTTTTTAAGCTATTGACTTTTTTCTCATGTCTTTCTTGCATCACCCTCATTTCTCTTTCCATTTTTTCCTCTACCTCTCTAATGTTATCTTCAAAGTTCTTTTTGAGCACCTCTATGGCCTGAGACCAATTCATATTTTTCTTGGAAGCTTTAGATATAGGGGCCCTGATGGTGACATCTTCCTCTGAGGGTGCCCTTTAGTCTTCCTTGTTAGTGAAGAAACTTTCTATGGTCCTCACCTTTCTCTGTCTGCTCATCTTGCCTTTCTTTTACTTGACTTTTAGCTCCTTAAAGTGGGGCACTGTTTCCAGGCTGCAGTATCCCAAGCTTAAGAAGTCCCAGGTGGCATGACTTAAGGAGAATCAGGTTCTTAACTCACCCGGCCACCCTGTTCCAGCACTCTATCTATGAGGATAGTTATCAGCTCTGTGACAGTGGCCAAATCACTTAAATCTGTCACAATCTCATAGGTAATCTGTCTATATCGGTTTCCTCCCCTTCAAAATGAAGATAATACCACCTTCCTTTAGGGTTTCTGTGAAGCTAAAATGAGACCAGGTAAAGTACTTTGCAAACTATAATGTGCCATAGAAAAGCTAGCTATTTCTATTTTTGTTACTGTTGGCTCTCTCTCTCTCTACCATGCCAGTGACCCTTTTAAATGAAGGAAGGTAATCAAGTAAAACCAGTGAGGAGAGCAATGATATCTTCCACCACCCAGAACATCTTATACTCATAATTGCACCTGCTCTTCCTTTTCTAATCCTCCAGCAAGAAATGCAAAGTGACCTTGATTCCTCTGGGGCCAAGGTTGGTCATTAACTTAAAATTCAGTTTTCTCACCATTAGATGAATGTTAGGATAGTCACTGTGAATATCTGTTCCTGTTTCTGTTTATCTCGACTCTCCCTTAGTTAATACAAGTCTTTCTGTGCTTCTTGGAATTTCTCATTCATCATCTTAGTGTGAAAAGTATTTCATTATACTTCTATACTGTGACTTGTTTTATACTCTCCCCCCCTTACCGTTTTTATAGATAAGAAAAAAGAATACCCAAAACTAAGGTGATTTTTTTTTTGTCCTGGGCATAGAGGAAGCAAATTGAAATGTCATTCAAACTCAGCTTTCTGCTGACTAGATGTCCAGCACACTGTACATTATTAACCCTAAATTCACAGCAATCATAAAGAACATACTGATTTGTTCTTAATCTGGAGTCTGAATTAGTTCAACCAGCACACTAATTAACAAAGCTATTTGTCCCTACCCCGTGAGGTAGGGAGTATAGTTATTGCTTTCATTTTAGAGAAGAGGAAATAAAAGCTCAGAAATCAAAGAACTTTCTCTGGACTCCAAGACACACACCCCTCCATCTGGAATGAACCCTATCCATGAACTTTCCTAATAGAAGGTTCAAATGTGATTGGATTTGCCCTGCTAATTTTATCCCTATTGTTTACTCCCCTTTGGATGTGTGGGAGCCAGGGAGCGATAGAAGATAGTGTTCTTGATGGTCTTCCTTGTGACTACAGTATCCTTGATTGATTTCTCTTCTGTTTGAATGCTTCCTGTAAAAGGGTACTTAGTATACTCAGGCAACTGATTTGTTTTGAGTGGTCTAATTGTTTCTCATGATCTGTACTTGGTGAAGCTATGAGTTTGTAGCAACTATCAGTTATACTCATTGTTTTAGTTGTGACACTTGGGGGTAAAAGGGGGATAAAGGTGGGGAATCCCTTCAACAGGAAAACAAACCACTACTGAATCCATATATGCATCTTAACTGTTGTCCCTGCCTGAATAGGGCCTAAATACTGAAGATGACTTGTTTATTAATAGGAAATGCCATTCTTTTTTATCAGTACCATTGACCTAGTGTCAGGTTTTTGAAATACAAAGTATTGAGTAGAAAGAGCTTGACCTTGTATTATTCTTTCTTGAGTTTCCCTTGGTGGGCCCTGTGATTTGGGGCCAACTGTGCCCTCATAAGCAGTTCAGAAGACTCAATCAGTGTCTCTGTCCATAAGAGAAACTCTGTAATCTGCCTGCATTTGAGGCTTACATTGATGAAAAAAATAAGTCTTTACTCTTTGGTCAGTGCTAAACAGTGCTAACTTACTACCCCTAAACTGGGAACAATGACCTACCCCTATTTAAAGCCTGTTCAAGCATTGGGATTAGTGTGAGGGGAGAAGGAAGAAAGGAAATAAACATCTATTAAGTACCTACTATGTTCCAGACACAGGTGCTAAACACTTTAGTGTTGAGGAAACTGAGGCAAATAGAGGTTAACACAGCACCCTACCTCCCAGGATTATTAGGAAGATAAAATGATAATTTTAAAGTGTGGCTAATAAGTGACTTACCCAGCAAAAATGTGTCAGAGGCTAGGTTTGAACTTGGTTTTTTTGTTTGTTTTTTTTACTCTGGGCCTGGAGCTTAATCCACTGTGTCATCTAGCTACCACAGGCATCACCTAGGGGAAGAAGAGTTTCTTTCTTTCTTTTTCTTTGAATAGAATTTTATTTTCCAAAATATATGTAAAAACAAATTTTAACATCAACTTTCTAAAACTTTGTTCCAACTTCTCTTCCTCCCTCCATCCCCCCCCCCTGCCACCCACAAGAACTCAAGCAATTCAAAATAAGTTATACATGAGTAGTCATGGAAAAATTCCCATATTAGCTAGTTGTAAGAGAAAACAGTTAAAAAAAACCCCAAACTTCAGATTAAGGAATTGTCAAAGAAGAAAAGAAAAAAGTTAAAAAATGTTTCCATCTGTTTTCAGATACTATCAAAAATAGCACTTTTCTTTCTACTCCTGATATTACTAAGTTGTATTTATGTATTGAGTTTTGAGGTATGTATTCATTTAGAAATTTGGGCCCACTTTAGGTATTGAAGAGGTCAAATGGTTATATAAAAAAAGAAGGGAATGAACAGGAATGGGATGACCAGGGAACATTTCACCAAAGATGCTAGATTGAGTGAGGGTAGGCATTGGAAGATGGGGAGTCTTCTAGCTAGCATTTGTAGTTGGGTACTTTCATAAATTTGATGAGAGCAGAAATTCTGCTTAATTAGTTCTGATGTATCTAGAAAGGTATGGAAGAAGTGTGATTAGTAAGAGTCATATACTTTTTTTTTTCCTGAGAAGACTTGGTTAGGAAGGGAAAGAATAAGGACCTGTTTAAAAATGTTTCTTGTATCCATGACAGGAGAAAAACATTATTTTCCACCCTTCTAACTATCAGAACAATTTTGTTTTCCAAACCACTATTGGAATGTGTTTAGCTAAACTTTGTGTCTTTGTGCACACAGCAAGTGCTTAATGATTGTTCAAGTCAAGGTACCCAAGAGAAAGGCAGGAGCCATTGAAGACTTGGTCTACCTTGGCTTTGCCAAGGGCTGATGCTGTCCATGTGTACTTGGTGCAGAAAGTACTCATCAGCCACACTTAGACATGTCGTAATCACCATCCTTCAAATCCTCTTCAGGGACTAGTATATGATCTATGCAGTTGTCCGAATGCTCCCTGGAATGAGATCACAGGGAAAAGCTTCAAGTTCTGTAGCACCTTGGCAGGAAATGAGTGGCTAGAATTTCAGAACCTGTTTCCCATCCGGTTCTCACAGGACCCATCAAGGCAGGGAAGCTATGGTCAAAAGCAGAATCTAATTTCAGCACCCCAGTTGTTGGTTGGATGAGCTTCTTGACCAGGGTGGGTGTCACAGCATTGTGCTGACTCATTTCCCATCTCTCCCCATTCACCAGTCATGTAAGACGTTTAAGTTCAACATCCTAGATCATTCTCCAAGCCAGATGTGCACAGCTGGAGAAAGGGAAAAGAATCCACTTTCTCTTGCCTGGAAAATGGATCCTGAAAAGGAGAACGGGGCTAAATTGTGAAGGAAGGAAAATGTCTGTTCTGTGTGGTCCCTAGAATGACTGAGCAACCACCCTGGGTTTTTAAAGGGTGGCTACATTTGGAGTTTGAAGAACCTGAATTGAAAAACTTCTTTTGCTGTTTACTATCTGTCAGGTTTTGTACAGTAGCCCACCACCTCCAGAGTTAAACAGCCTGGGTTCCAATCATGAGGTTCATACTTGCTACCTTTGTGCCACCTACACCCTCAGCTTCAACTTTACCCCATAAAATGGGGAGTTGCACTAGATTGTCCCCAGATCCTTTCTGGCCCTTAAATAGGCATCTTCTATGGCCTTGGACATTTTTCACAAGGCGATTCTTTTAAATTTTATGGACATTCTGCCCACCATGTTAACCTATCTCAATGTCTTCTTCCAGGAAGACCTTACTTCACTACATTATGGTTGGTCATGATCTTGCCTCTATGGAACTTGTCTTTGCACTCCCTTAATATACTTAAGGATAATATTTATTATTCAAGAGTAGGGTAACAGGCAAGGTAGTCAGTCACTTTTTCAGCCCCTACAATATGCCAAGCCTTGAGTGGGAGGTACAAAAGAAAAGGAAGGTGCCAATAATTGATCTGTATATAGAAAAGAAAATGGGGGAGGGTGTGAATGCAAGGAAACCCTCATGTAAGAGTTTGAACAGAGGTTGGAAGGAAATGCTCATTAATTCTCATGAGTTCAGGGAATAATTCTTAAATGTGCTTTCTTCCAGTTTTAAGCATACAGTAGGTGGTTAAATGTTAATAATTTTTTTTAATCTGTTAGTCAAACTATTAAAATGGGGGTGAGACAGCGTGGCACAGCAGGGTGGGGTTCTTAGCCTCTTGTCATGTACTCCTTTTCAGAATGTTTTAAGTTCTCAAAATACATAAATTTTAATGAAGTTGATTTCCTTTGCAAATTAATAATTTAATTTTTTAAAAAATTAAAATGGGGGCAGCTAGGTGGTGCAGTGGATGAAGCGCTGGCCCTGGATTCGGGAGGACCTGAGTTCAAATGCAGCCTCGGACACCTGACATTTAACTGGCTGTGTGACCCTGGGCAAGTCACTTAACCCTCATTGTCCTGCAAAAACAACAAAACAAAAAAAACAAACAAAAAATTAAAACGAAAAATCAGATCCCAGCTTAAAAACTCTCTGTCATAGAGGAGAGAGCCGAGTTCAGTCCTGCCTCAGGCACATACCAGTTCTGTTACTGGACATCCTTTAGAAGACTTCCCAGGGCACTGGAGGGTTAAGTTGAAGAATAGGGGCCAACATTCACTGGCACGATAATCCTAGCTGGAGAGAACCTCGACTGCAATTCAGAAGTCCAGCTCCTAACTGGACAAAGACATCACTCTATGGCATGTCTGAGCAGTGGGCAGGCAGCCTCTGCTTGAAGCCCTTTGAGGAGGAGAGAACCCTCTGTTTCCTCAACAGCCCATATGGGTTGGGGTTCACTCTCCTTGTAGGAAGTCTAAGCTCCCATTCCTGCCACTTGTGCATCATGAAACCAAGCAGGGCAAGACCAGTTCCAGAAGGACTTGCCAATTTGGGCCACCCTATTCCACTTGCTATATAGTCTTTGTTTTTTTCATAAGGCAATTGGGGTTAAGTGACTTGCCCAGGGCCACACAGCTAGTAAGTGTCAAGTGTCTGAGGTAGTATTTTAACTCGGGACCTCCTGAATCCAGGGCCGGTGCTCTATCCACTGTGCCACCTAGCTGCCCCGCTATATAGTCTTTATCACTGATTTGTGCTGGGCCCATACTGAATGTAGCCAGTAGGCATCTGTCATCGCCTGTAGCCTGGGAGTGGGTCCCAGAGTTCATAGGGGCACTCGGGGTCCTGGCTGCTTTCTTCCGTCAGCTCCCAGGCTCTCTTATCTGACATGGAGCCTTTTCTCTGTGTCCCTAATCACTGGCAACTTGAAAGCAGGAATTTAACTTATCTCCAGGCCATGCCCTAGATGAACTTGTCCTGGGAGATGGCAGCCTTTCAAAGCACAATTCTTGAAGCTTTTAAATTTTTCCAAGACAAATCTGACCATCGCTGCTCTCTTTGGATATTTGTAGTGTGGGTGTTTGGGGTGGTGGAGGGGGAACAAAGGCAGTTTTCTTGTTTGTAGCCTGCCTTCTACAGCTTCTGATTTCTCAAGTCGATGACTTCTGTGAGGGCTTACACAGGTTCAATTGCACCCGATGAAGTCGGGGACAATAGAGTCCTGGCCTAGAAGCAAGGGCTCCATTTTGGGCTCAGTTGCTCATTAGTCATGTGTGCCATGCCACCTTCTACCCAAGTCTCCCTGTCAGGTCCAACAGTGCTTCCTATCCCCAGTGATAACATTGGGACAGAGTTCTGGATCTCACTATTTCCTCACATCAGGGGGAAAAAAAGTGGCCTGAGACAGGCTTTTAAGATGCTTGCTCCAATCCCCTGTGGAATCTGGGAGCACCCTGGGAAAAGATGAAGGCCACAAAAGACCTGGCTGAGTCTTTTGTGATTAGGCAAGGAGATTATTACAGCTATTATTTTGGGAGGGGAAAAAAAGTCATGTTTATTTCATGAATTGTAAAACTAATAGGACCAATGCTTCCCTTGGCCAACGTTACTCCTCTGCCTATCCAGGGTGATTAGTGTCTTTGTCCTCATGTGATCTGGCATTGTTCCTGGAGTTTTTTCACGTTGTATGGATGTCAGTAGAGTAACCAGAAACACTTGTGAAATTTTTAAAAAGGGTCCAGAATAATTCTTGTTGATGTATACATCTTTCAAGATACTTTTTGGTTCAGTTTTCAGTGGTCTTTGTGACTCCATTTGGGGTTTTCTTGGCAAAGATACTGGAGAGGTCTGCTGTTTCCTTCTCCAGTTCATTTTTACATATGAGGAAACTGAGGCATATTGGGTTAAGTGACTTGCTCAGGGTCACAGAGCTGCTAATAAGTGTCTGAGTGCCAGATTTGAAATTGGGAAGATGAATCTTCCTGACTCCAGGCCCAGTGCTCTATCAGCTGTGACACCTAGCTGTCCCAGTATTCCAAGGTTTATTTCTTATTGCCACAAAGAATTGAGGTCTTGCACTGGACATCTTAAGGGGTGAAGAAGGTGGAGGAAACCTTGGGCCAAATGGGCTACCTTTTTCTTGAGGGGGTAGGGAGTGCCTCTGGGTCAGACAATAAACAATTAAATGTCCAGAGCTGAAAATCTATGGAATAGGGAAGTTTCCGTGTTCTTAACATGGACTCTTAACTCACAAGTATAGCATCTCACGCATAGAAGCAATATCTTGTGTTAGAACAGCTGAGAACTAATTTCCATTTGATTTGTTTAATGCCCCTTCTCAATATCTCGAAGTCCTCACTGTAGAGAACCATATTTCAAGCTCCTTCAGTTTATGAAAGATCACCTTGTGTAAAACAAGCTGGCAAGTGATTCTTTCCAGAAGGTGAGCATATAACCTTGGAATGATTGGAACAGTTGGCTTGATCTCCATACCCTCTAAATGTCATGGGTAAGGCTTATTTTCCCCTATAAATCAATGTAAAAATACCTACCTGTTTCCCATAACCACTAGTCTCAGTTACTTCAGGACCCAGGAGAACAAGGAAGACAGATTTCAGTTAACCTGGTTTGGATGAAGTATCAGCCATTTGGCTGACGCTGACTAGAACGGGCACCAGGTAGTCTGTGGGAAATCATCCCCTCTTTCTTAAAGAACCACCCAAAATAGCTAACATTTACTCTCGGACCCAAATAGTTGATGGTACCCCTTTCTCTTACCTCCCGCCATGCATATTGTGAAGAATGCGTTTTTCAACTTTCAAAGGATATATCTTATAAACTGTACCTTCTCAAAGATGATATGACTTTAGAAGGATATTTGTCCTCTAAGTTTTTCCAGAAGAAATGAGTTTGGAAAGGAATGATTCCCTCTAGATGAACAGAACTTTTGTCCTTGGGACCCACATGATCAAGTCAAGATAGGAATATTCACCAATAGCATCAAAGGGTAGCTGTTTTGTGAAACAGCATACCTATGTTCTCAAGAGGTAGGAGGAAGGAGGGTTCACTTAACAAGTTAAATCCCATTCCTGTTTCTTGAAAGTGCCTACAGTTAAGCAGTGTGGTGCTAAATAAGTCATTTAACCCTTTTTTTATAACTGAGGAAACTAAAGCAGAAACAGGTTATGATTAATTGTTGGGAGGATGAAACAAGATATTTCTGAAGTTTCATACTACACATAACACAGTAGCTGCTTATCCAATGGTTATTGACTGTGTAGAAGACATTGATTTGAGTCTTGAAGAAGAAGAAATTTGGAGGATAATAGTTTTTGAGAGATGGGGTAAATGAGAAAGAAGCAGGGAAACAATCAAAGATGCAAAAATGTGGACAAAGAATAAGATGCTTGGGCAAAGGAAGTCTCACTGAGCAGTTGGATTTCCTCAAAATGACTTTAAATTGTCACGAGATAAGAGGGAGACAAATCAAGGGCACAAGAGGAGGGATCAACCTTAACATGGCTAAGGTCACCTGATCCCTTGAGAGCAGGATGAAGATTGAGGCATATGGGAGAACTGGGCTACAAAGAATTGGGATTTAGTTTAGAATTTCAAGTTACCCTCTCTTTTTTAAAGTAATAAACATTTTTATTTATAGTTTTGAGTTCCAATTTTTATCCATCTCCCCCTGGGCAGTAAGAAATCCGATAGGGGTTATACATGTATGATTATGTAAAACATTACTATGTTAGTCATTTTGTATAAGGAAACGAGTAAAAATTAAAAATGAAAAATAGCATGCTTCAGTCTGTGTTCCATCAATATCAGTTCTTTGGAGGTGGATAGTATATCTCATCAGTAGTTCTTCAGGATCGTCTTGGATCATCGTATTAAGAATAGTTGTCATTCACAGTTTTTCATCAAACAATATTGTTATCTCTGCACAATGTTCTCTTGTATAGCGAAGAGAACAGAACGATCAGTTCATGTAAGTCCAGGCCTTTATGAAATCATTATGCTTGTCATTTCTTACAGCACAATAATCTTTCACCATCATATACCACAGCTTGTTTAGCCATTCCCCAGATGATGGGCATTCTTTTGATTTCCAGTTCTTAGCCACCACAAAAAGAGCTGCTAGAAATATTTTTGTACAAGTAGGTCTTTTTCTCTTTTAGGGGATATCTTTGGGATATAAACCCAGCAGTAGTATTGCTGGATCAAATGGTATGTAATGTTATAGCCCTTTGGGAAGTTTTCTTTTTTTAAAGAAAAATAGGTTTTCTGCAAGATAAGAGGAAGATAAAAACCATTTCCCATATTATTGACATAGTTCTTTGAGGACCAAGAGGTAAGAAGGATGATAGATGTTCAAAGGCCCTGGTCTGTCAGGGAATGACTGCCCCTTGTGCCGAGAGAGAGAGAGAGAGAGAGAGAGAGTGTGTGTGTTATCTGTCCTGGTGGCCCATCTGGAATCATCTGACATCCTTTACAAACCACCAGGTACTAAAAACATTACTACTTCAACCTGGATACGTGAGATTCCTGTTGATTGCCATGTCTTGTTATTTGTCTTTACTCGTCTAGGATTTCAGTTCTCTTTGCCTTCTTTGCTGTCTAGATGAGCAGGAGGGATGGGTAAGAACCTCTGACAAGTATTAGTTGAGCCCCCATCCATGGCACTGATCCTCTGCCAACTTGACTTATAGCAGGTTTGACTACTGCAGGGCTTGTCAGCTTCTCTTTACCACAATACACACCAAGATGTTGCCCTGGCATTTGGCTCTTCCTTCCATCAATCACTTCATTGATCACTTCAGTAAACATTGAATACCTATGTTCTAGACACTGGGGATATGAGAAATAACGAAATATTCTCTGTTCCCAAACGTCCAGCTAGGTGAGAAAGTGACACAACAAGCACCTGTCCAGACGTGCAAAATAGGTGAATAAGATCAAGAGTTCCAGAAAGGTGTGCAACAGGGCATTTGGATTGCTGCCTAGCTCATGTGCCTTAAATGTCTGCATTATAGCAAGAATTCCTTCATTTAATTTCTAGTGCTTTTTCTGGACTACAATGCACCTCTTGAAGTCTTGGAGCTTGTTGGAGTGTCCATGGCAGCCAGCAGGGTACAAGTTTGATCCTTCTTAGAGGGCATAATTGGGGCTCCCCTCCCTGATCTTTTTGTTCCTTAGCTCCTTTTCTGACAAGCTGTTCCAAAACTTGGGCTCCCCTTAAATTTTAAGGACCATCCATTGGGTTGGAGTGAACTGAGCACATGCAAGTACATCATCACTTTTTCTGTTAATGATTTATGAGAGACTTTGGTGTACAATCCTGAACATCAGGAAGGTGAAACCATGCTAAACTTTCAACGGTTAGTTGTAGATGATAAACTTAAAAAAAAAAAAAGTCACATGCAGAATCCAGGGTCTACTGACAAAACCAAGATTTTGTAGGCTTTGAACAACATAGTCAATACTATTGAAGGACTAGTATATCTCTAGGCCATTTAGATGACTGCCTGTATCATTCAGATAACCAATATGGCAGTCAGCCTATTTTTATCTGAAAACAAAGGCCCTGTGCCAATGAGAGCTGAACAAAGGGGCTTAGGCTTTATAGTATGAAGATACAGGTATGTTTTACTTAGTCCCTCCATAGGGGAGAAAGGAATGGAGCAGAAAGGGAGTGAATTGATCTTCAGTAAGGGAAAGGTGAGAAGTCGTTGCCCAGAGAGTCCTCTCTCCTATTTCTTGCCTGTTGAATTTCTACCTATTCTCTAAAAGCCAATACTGGTTCTTCTGCCATCAAAATATTTCTATAATGCCTCTACTACCTCTAATTAGTAACGATGTTCTCACCAAACCCTCCCATAGCCTATGGTTTACATGACACTCCAGTGAGGCACTGTGGCATCACTCATGATGCTAGAATTATATCCAAAGAAAACCCTCAGGTTGAACAACTTGCCTGTGCTCCTACAACAAATGACAGGCAAGATCTGAACCTGTTCCCTTGATTTAAAAATATATGTGAATAAAACTTGTAGCAAATGGCTACTTCTGCCAACTTCAAAATGCTATGTAATTGTCAGCTTTTAACATACCTGGATAATTACAGCCTTTGGTTTGTATATCTAGTCTTTTCTGTGTTCCAAGATGATAGAGACAGTCTTATCTAAACTTCAAATCTCTTTCAGGGTCTAGCCCAATGCTTTGCACACAGTGGGTACTTAATAAATGTTGGATTTGCCAATGAATACTAGGAAGGGGAAGGTATTAAACTTCCTTGTCTCATTTGGAATGTGACAGAGAAGGGCAGAAGGTGAGCTTTGTGTGGAGAAGGTCAAAGGGGAGGAGAGAACAGCTAGGATGTTGGATATGCACGTTGTATCTTAGGTAACTACTTTAAAGACTTTAAAAGTTCTGAGACCAAAACCTAACCTCAGAAATGGTTCAGTGCCATCCTTTCCCCCACCCAAAAGTGGGTATCACTTTTGAGGTCTTAACTGTGCCTAGAAGAAGAGAATAAATGGGAAAGATATGACAACATGCCATTTATCCTGCCTATTTCTAGGCTCTTCCCATGGCTCATCCTTTGTGGAAGTTGACCTGCAGTCCAGTTGATTTTTGGAAAGCCAGACCAAATTCTGCAGTGTTTTAATCCTTGAGTCTTGCTCAAAGTCAAGGTGTGGACCCAGAATTACACAGATCTTATCCTTTTTCTATTGCTTCAGAAGCATGTAGTGACTCTGTGATAGCTCTCAAATTGAATGGCCACCTGTCATGAAGATAGTCTCACTTGTAAGACATGGCTCTTTTTATTTCCTAATTGGTACCTCAGAGACATATGTTTGGTGTCTGGAATAAGTCTTTCAGTTGCAAAGCATCCAAAATGGTAGAACAATATTTATGCTGGTGCAAGTAAGACATGGACCAGGTTAAGCATCCTCTGTACACCAACCAACCCAACCGAAGATCTTCAAGCTTTACTGGCTAGAAGTCATAGCTTCTTAGGTCTGAGGGTGAGATAGGTTTCATGGGAGTTCCAATAGTAATTTTGGAGTCAGGGTTGAAGTTCTGTACAGATTGGTCTATTTCATAAATCACATCCCTTGGACACTTACAAATTAAACATAAAATCTTGGTATTTTCTTTCAGAAAAGAAATCATCTAGCTTCCATCTTGTTTGAAAAATTCTCTGTTCTTAAATGGTGCATTTCTTTTTTTTTTTTTTGAGGGGCAATGGGGGTTAAGTGACTTGCCCAGGGTCACACAGCTAGTAAGTGTCAAGTGTCTGAGGCTTGATTTGAACTCAGGTACTCCTGAATCCAGAGCCAGTGCTTTATCCATTGCGCTGCCTAGCTGCCCCAAATGGTGCATTTCTTAATGTTCTTAGAATGTGACATGATTTATACCCTTTCAGTAAAATAGAAATGTTTAAAAGCAGATCATTTCTAATTTTATATTATAATTTTTTTCTATATTTCTTAACTTACATAAGTTGCAGTAAAAACTCTTATTTCTCTTAACCTCTTACTTATAACAAAGACTTGAATACAAAAGCAAGAAAATCTTTATCTGCTATTGAACACAATGAATTTCAGT
Source organism: Dromiciops gliroides (assembly GCF_019393635.1). Taxonomy (NCBI): domain Eukaryota; kingdom Metazoa; phylum Chordata; class Mammalia; order Microbiotheria; family Microbiotheriidae; genus Dromiciops; species Dromiciops gliroides. The sequence goes on along the minus strand of NC_057864.1, from coordinate 23,058,153 downwards.
GGTGTGTGGATCAAAGCTATGGATCAGCTGTGTGAAGTGTACTTAAAAAGAACCTCAAGGGTAGAATTTACTTGTCTAAATCATGGCAACTCTTCCCCTTCTAGTATAAGGGCTGTTTGCCTCTCACTTGAATGCCCTGGCTATAGGGTCCTTCCCATGTGTCTTCTAGTCTCATCTGTGCAGTAGGCCATGGCTCTGCCCATAGATTGCTCCACCTAGCCTTTGACCATTAGGCAAACCCATAGTAAGCTCCCCTAATGGGGAGGCCCTTGTATTCTTTATCTTCAAGCTTGTTGCTTAATGGTTGATTTATATTTTTTTTCTGGTTCAGCCAGTCAATGCATAGGTGGACTACAGGAACCAATATTTCCTTTTAGGTACTATGGGCCATGCCTGGGAGAGTAGTTTATGTATAACTCTAGTGTAATAACTCTAGTCTATGTACTGACTAAATGCCCTTCCCAATTGCTCTTAGAGCGAAGAACATCAAAATTGATGGATGACTCTAAAACTCAGAAGGGAGGAAGGGTGCTGGTAGGAAAGTCAGAACCAAGGTGAAAGAATTGAGGAGTAACCCTCAGGTGAACAACAGCCTGAAATAGTTAGAAAATCTCCACTTAATCTTGATGTGCTACTTGCCCATGTTGGTTCTTAAATCCGGCTTTGAGCAGTGAGGCAGCTTGGAGATAGACTGGTTTTGACCTTCCTGACTCCTGGTCCAGCTCTCTCCTTTCTCTCAGACACTTCATAGCTGTGACCCTGGTCAAGTGACTGACCCCTCTCTCTGCTTTCAGACTGCCCATTTGTAAAATGGGGAAAATAGCACCTACCCCTCAGGGTTGTTAGGATAAATGAGATGATTTTTTTTTTAATTTTAATTTTTTTTTTTTAGTGAGGCAATAGGGGTTAAGTGACTTGCCTAGGGTCACACAGCTAGTAAGTGTCAAGTGTCTGAGGCCAGATTTGAACTCAAATACTCCTGACTCCAGGGCTGGTCCTCTTTCCACTGTGCCACCTAGCTGCCCCGAGATGATATTTATAAAGTACTTTGTAAACCTTAAAGCGCTATTTAAATCCTATCATTATCTTAAATTTGAATACCCACACATGGAATTCATCTAATTCTCATTTTTCTCCCCCAACATGCTTTTCTTGTAATAGTTGACACAGTATTGATGCTGTGGTATGTTCCAGTTGGCATGCCTGGGTTTTGTTAATCTGTTGTTGGAATGGCTCTGGTAGTTGTAGAGCACAGAGGGGGCAGTTCTTCTCCTAGGTCCCCGGAAGCCCAGATCCTTCCCACTCTTCCATGTACTTGTTTGTAGTGACTTTCTTCCTACTTGGTTAGACTTTGTTAATTTCCCTGCCCCCCACACACAATGCATACAGATGTGTACCTAAATCCCCAACCCCTTCCTAGTGTTGCTGGTTGAGGGGGAAAGGGGCATTGAGGGGAGCTGTTCTTAATCTACAGGACTTTGATCCATCAAGAGGATAACTTGGGTACATTATAATATTTAAAGAGCTATAAAGAATGTCAGAGGGACAGGGCTACCTAAGGCATTCTTCTCTCTTGTTCTTGGTCATGAAATAAAACCAAAGGATATATGGACTCGAGAGAGTTGAAGTACCATGGAGAATGTTTTTCTACCTTCAAGGTCATCCACTGTCCTTGTGCTGGGATTACAGTGGTCTTATGTTCAGTAGGATGTATGTTAAACAGTGCTTACCACAGTAGAGATAAGATAGGACATGATTATCCCACCCCCAACATTTGGACCATCTAGCCCCTGCATTATAGCCAATGCAAGGTTTTGAACTGTATGTTGGGTGAAATACTAATCATACTCTAGGTATCAAAGGATTCCCTCTAGGTGAACATATGTGATAGTTACTGTGGTAAAATAATGGAATTTGACAGACTCCCAGGGGCCCGACCTGATTGATTTAGTAGTGTTTGAATTGGGTCTGAATGAAAAACTACTAAGTACCCAAGAAAGTTTAAACTTGGCCTACCCTGAGAAGGAGTGTACTCAGAGGCTGTGGACTGCATCGTCAACAGGGGACCAGTCTCAGCCACACAACTTGAAGGACCTCCCCTTTGAGGGAGGGAGAAAAAGGTATAAAAAGGGACCCCCAACAGGAAGTTGGGGTCTTTTCCTGTAGGTGAGCTTACAGGAGCAGACTGCTAAGAAGCTGCATAGTTGTTTCCTATTGAAATTACCAACCCCTTTTGGTGAGTTAATAAAACCCAGGTCTTTGAATTGGATGAACTGGAAGTGAGTTTGGGTTTTAATAAAACCCAGGTCTTTGAATTGGATGAACTGGAAGTGAGTTTGGGTTTTGAGACAGTCTTTGCTAAAGCCAGGGAGATTATCCATTTTCCTCTTCTCTATTCCCTTTTCCTTGACCCTATTAATTTCAACTTTGCTGTGTATTTTATTCCCATTAATAAAACCTGATTTTTTTTTTTTGTGGAAAAGAGGCTGTTGATCCCCTTTCTTATTGGCCTGGGAGAAATAACTAAAGGCAGTTCAGAGGGGAGAAAACTTTGGACCTAGAGGTCCCTCATTATTTTCTGAACCCCAGTATTTTGGCGAGCCACCCAATTAACTCTCCTAATATTAAATTTGACCCCTACATTACTAATGATCTCATCTAAGATTTCAGTGGTACTTGTTTCCTTGGCTTTTCCTTGATGTCTGAAGTTGTAAAGACTTGTCAAATCTATCTAAGCCCAGTTCTGGGTAACTCTCTTCCTAGTAGTTCTCAGTAGTATGTAAAGAAATTAACTACTTATATTGAGTTTAGGGGGAGAAGGAATAGAAAGTTGGCTTCTGATAGAAACCTTCTCAAGACAGAAATTGATTTTTATCTGTCCCCTCAAATCTTTGCCTGGATACCCTGTTGAATGAGACCATGGCAGAAAATGAGATGTACTGGGGTCTAATTTTTATTGCTGGGTCTCTGTCCAAAATTATTTCTGAAATGAGATGGTTGGTGAGAAAGGTTAGTGAGGAGGCCCATCTTGGATTCCCATCACATCAATGTAATCAATTCCCTTGGAAGTTTTGTCCCAGAAACTAGAACATATCAGTTCATTCCATGATGGGAACTCTTCCTTGCTTGAATGGATTGCTCTAAAAGTGTTTGAGATATTTACTAACCAAATTCCATCTGAATTTGCTCTCAGAATTGAAAATAAGCGTCTTCATTTGGGTCATTCAACCAATGAGTCTCTTGAGATATAGAGCAACAACTTTTCCCTTAATGGTCCCTTGACTGGCTTCTGTAGCAAAGATACATTAAGAGCTGAGATGTCTAGATTTATGATGTCATGTTGTGTTTATAAAATCAGAGGGTGCAGGGATGGTGATGAAATATTCTCATTAAAGTGTCACCTTTTGGTAATAGGTAATGAGGCCTTCTTTGCTGGTAGAATCAGGCTCCTGTCTTGGAGGGGAAAGATGTGCCTTGCTAGTAATTCATGTCCCAGTGTGTGAAGGTTTGGATCCACTTTCTAGGTCTTCAGGAAAGGCAATATTTTAAACAACACTTTACCCATTCTGACAATCCTTAAATGAATAGGCATGTGGCTAATGGTGTTATTCTTGATTCAAATTGCATTTTCTTTGTGCTGGACTTCCTTTTTTTTTTTTTTTTTTTTGCAAGGGGAGGGAGAGAATTTATTGCCCTGCTCCCTCCCCCCAACCAGGTCATTTACCCTATCCTCCACCTCCAAGCTGCACCGGCAAAATTCCCTGCAGTGGGAGGTAGACCGGATTAGGAGGGGGTTAAGGAGGGAAAAAATTTCAGAAAACAAAATAAAACCCCTTTAATAAAAGTTTGCAGTAAAAAACAAAACAAATTAGCCCTATCTAGCTGCCCCATTAAAATGGTAGCTGTTACAGGGGTCTTTGCCTTCGGGAAGGTGAGGGAGAGGCCCCCTTGGCTGCTCCTTTTTCTTTTGGCTGCATCCAGGGCAAGAGGAAGGCAAAGCATATGGCAGCAGGGGGCAAGGAAGCCCTGTGCTGACCTCTGGAGTTCATCTGCCTTCCCTGCACACCACGGGCCGCAGATCCAAATGCAGCATGCGCCCACTTTCAGAGCTGGGGGCTTCCTCCACGCCTCTTCTTTGGGGGTGCCTTGCTGCCTGTTTACACCTCTTCTGATTGTCAGTGTCCAGACCAATAAGACTGGGCATCAATAAATGTCTCCAACACACCACTCTTGGTCTTTGCTGCTTCTGTTGCCACTGCCAATCGAAGGGAGGGAAGGGCATGGGTAGGTGGTCATTCAGGGATATCAATCACTAGGTCATCGCTGTCCAGGGCATCGTCTCCACTCCCTGCATCACTGAACATCTGGCAACATCTGGCGAGGTACGGTGCTCAGGATGGTATGTGGGGGCAGCTAAGGAAGGCCCAGTAGGGCCAGGGTTGCCCCTACCCCAACACCACCAGCTCCCCGGCCTGGGAAGGTCAGTGAACCCTGCACTGGACACTCAGATGGCCCCACTGCCATCTTGAGCTTCCGGGGCAGGCGGGGCTGTTTCTCCCGCTTGGGTCTCAGGGGACTGGGCTCAGGCAGCTGCAGGGCCAAGTAGTCGGAGAGGAAGGGGGAATATAGCAGGGAGGCCAGCGAGCTCAGGTACGGAGAGGGGCCCCCGGAGGCTTGCAGGGGAAACCCTGAGGATGGGGATAGTGAAAGGGGGGGATGGGGCACCCCCCAGAGGGACTTCTTTTCCTCTTGGGGTGGTGTCTCAATGAGTTTGGGGGTGCCCTCTGTCTCACTGTTCTCTGAGGATGCTGTGGCATCTGAATCAAGAGTCTTCATCCACGTTTTCATACTGCAGAAGACGATCCAAAGCGAAACTCTTGTCCCGGGACACCTTCACCAGCTTTCTCTGCACCTTCCTCGGTTCCTCCTGAAAACACTCATGCTCATAGATTAGGAATTTGAGCTTCCATTTCAGGTTCCAGTATTTCTTCTTGTAGTCCACCTCGACGTCCGCTTGCCCATTCATGGCTGGCCAGGGGAATTCCCCGCAGGGCCTGTCGCTGGAGCCTAACTAGGATCTGGCGTTGGACGCCCGGGGTGAGTGTGGAGGGCTCCCCCCGTTGCCCCCACCAAGGCCCGGGGACAACCGTTACCTACTCCCCACCCCACCTGTGCTGAACTTCTTATGAGATATATAAAGGATGTGCTCTCTCCCCTGATATATTAACTTCTTAAGTATCTATAGTGAAATTTTCAATTGATGATAAATCTTTTTATTCTTAAGCTCCTTGCATTCTTTTAAACTTTTGGTCTTCACTTTCAATTGTTGATCTAAAGAATCTAGAATTTCCTATGTAATTTTCCAAGTTCCACCCCATGTGATTGTTTGGGTTTTGTTGCCTTCAAGTTAGTGCCAAAGTTTACTACTTTGGAAATCTGCTTAAAGGCATTGATGTAAGACTACATCAATATCAAGCTGTCACTTAGTGAGTTTCTCAAGGGGCTTCTGCCATTGGGGTATTCAATGTTTGCCTTCATGTTCCTTGTTAACTCTACCTTTCCTCCCATGGCCATAATGTGTGCTATTGGACAGATCCTGAAATGCTTTCATAATTACAAATATAGAAAATGCATGAGGCTTATTGCAAATGATAGTTTAAAAAATTCTCAGCTTTGGCATACTGTATTTCATCTAGTTGGGTGCAGGCTGTCAAACTCAAATGGCTTTTGAAAATTACAATGGAAACATGTGTCTTTCTTAAGACACTGGGTTTACTTTTGTCATCACTTGTTTGAATCAAAGGAATTCCCACTACTTGATACCATTTATAGCTCGGACTAGATGGTTATCAAGATCCCTTTTAACTCTTCCAGTCTGTGTTCTTTAACACTATTTGCTAGAATTTCTGGATGCTTCAGATGAGGATCAGATCTTGGACCAATGAAGCATTTGGTTTACATATGCGAACATTATATGAAATGTCATGTGAAATCTTTAATGGTTTAAGGACATTGAACATAGCTTCCCATGGTTTTCCTTTTCCCCTATAAAGATGTACTTAGTGACCCCAAGTGGAAGTAGCCTGATCAGACTGTGAGTTCTATCATGTCTGAAAAACCAATGGTCAAGAGATAGGATAGCCCTTTCATTCTCTTTGAGAGACCCCTCCCTATCAGCCAAATGCTGCCTATGTCAGTCTTGAGTCATTCCCTTGGGAAATCATGTATTCATTCAAGCTGTACCATGTGGATTATGTCACTGTCTTGGACTAACTTGGCCCCCAGCCAACCACAAAGACCAGAACTGAAATTAAGTGAGGCTCCTTATAACTTTAGGTTCTTCTTGATTTCACTCTTAGACATTGGGAGGAGGGAGGGGGAAAGGTTTACTTGAATCCTGTTTCTATTTTATGTCAGATGAGCTGAGGTTAAATTATTTTCTTACAATAGTCCTATATTGATTTATAAACACAAACTTTGTAATGCAATAGCAATGTTTGCCTCTGACCTATACTGGGGACTTTTCCTACTTGCTGATCCACTATCTAATATTTTACTACTTTGCTTCAGGTTGTTCTCTGCTTGGATCTGAACATCTAAATGGAGGATACTTGTGATAGACTTGAATCTCTTACAGTAGAATTAAGTCATTGTCACTTTAGGCTTCTTGATAGATTTCAAAACCCAAGTACCATGCAGTGTCTGACATGTCTTCGTTATTTCTGGAAGTACCCTGTGGTTATGATAAATAGCCCCAGTTATGTTGCACGTTTGCATGCATGGTTTTAGACAAGATGAAGGAATTAAAATGATTGCCACAGGTTATTTTGTAGCCTTTGTTGAAGAGGGCTTGTTTTAAAACATATTAAATTCACCCTATGCCTTAAAAGGCAGCAATTGCTCCTTGACAATTACATATACATCAGGAACTACTGCCTTCTGACAATTTTTAGTAAAAGAATTTCAAGATCAGGATGCTAGAAAAAGCGGGTACTGAGACTTGTGTTCATTTCAATTTCCATGTCAAAGCAAAGAAACCTTACATCTAGAAACCAATTTATGTTGCATATTTTTTGTTAAAAGGTACCCCAAGAGTCATCCTACCTACTTTTTAATAGGTAGGTTAAGACCAATGAACTTTACTAGTTTAATCCAATCTAACAGACCAATTAGCATTGTGGGATACTTATTGGCCCTCAGTATACGTAATATGCTGAATATTTCTAAGCATCATTGCTTCACTAAATTAAACTTAAAAAGAAGACATGGCACTTTTCAATGTCATGAATTATAGAATATGCAGTAGGGCCAGATCAAAGTGTAATTCATTTAGCATTCCACTTAAAGAACTGCAGCCCATCACCAAAGAGCCATCTTTACCTTATGGTCTTTGTGGCTCTTCATCTCTTGGGCCCAATGAGAACCATGTTACTTGTTAGCTTTTAGATTGTGATCTGTGGAAGAAATTTCCCTAACAAGTTCATCCTTTCCAGAATTGGATGAAGAATCTCTTTTCTCTGCCTCATTAATTGCAATTAATGTTTGCATCATCAAATTCATCATTTGAAAGTTCACCAGTGGATGGGTTGAGCACAACATTTCTTATTAGTTCTAAAATTGTTCACCAGGGTTTCTTAGATTGCATCATTAAGGATGATGAAAAGTTAAAATATGATAGTCAAGCGGCAGCTAGGTGGTGCAGTAGATAGAGTACTCGCCCTGGATTCAGGAGGACCTGAGTTCAAATCTGGCCTCAGACCCTTGACATTTACTAGCTGTGTGACCCTGGGCAAGTCACTTAACCCCAATTACCTCACCCCAAAAAAGAATAATAAAAAATAAATAAAATAAAAAATATGATAGTCAAATTATGAATTCTGAAAACCTGAAAAATTTATAAAAAAAACAATGGAAACTATGGAGATTTTATTTTATGAATATACCATACATAAAAATAAATATTTGAATTCTATTGATGCTTCAAGGGGGTGAAGACTAAGAGCCAAGAAATGACCCAATAAAAATAAATGTAGGAACATTTCTTTTTTACAATAAAAGTAAAAAGTGTTTGAAGCATATGTCATTTAACGTATCTGGTATTTATTGGCAGAACCACATTGTCTTATTTCTTTAATTATATGAACAGTCTTTATAGCAATAGCCAGGAAGTATGAAGTAGAAATACCGAAGCCTTTTCACATTTCGGGAGCCTAAAATATTTTTGTCAACTGATGCATGTGTGATCTTTTTAGTGTTAAAAACAAACCAAAGAATCTGTCCTGTTTCAAATAGTAAAAAAAAAAAAAATAGGAATGAAACAATACAAAAATTGAATAGCTAAGATACATGCTCAATGTGTATATTGCTACTCCATCTGATGGCATCCTATACTTTTAACCTTCTAATAAGGTCATATTAGGTAGGGCTAATTTTTTAAGTATTTATAAAGCAGATTTGGTGCCCAAGTTGTAGCTTCCCAATGCCTCCATAATCCTGGCAGTCTGGTTCTGGTATGTGTCAACCACTTCTGAGGGACATGTGCCAAGGTTAAAAACTTTAACCAGGATGTATGTCTGCCTCCATCGCGAGTTGAGGATGGGTGCCCAAATGTTATTATGAGAGAGCAGAGATTAATACTTGGTTCTCTACATACTTAAGCTTTTACTTTCAATTAATATTTTCTAAAACAATGTTTTGAACATCACAATTTTAGCCACAGATTTAAATTCATGGCAAGACAATTTTTTTGCACTTACTGTTATCATATTTTTCTATTTTTCATAAGCATATAATAGTCATAAACAATATAATTCAAATATTCATAACCATAATACAATAAAGTATAATAAATAAAATCATATACAACACATGAGAATATATACATGTGGTCATATACTTTTTCCTGGAAGAAAGGCAAACTCTTCACTGTTAGAGTAATTATAAATCATGCTCTTTCATAAGAAGAGTTAAAATGGTAATCACTTCCTGTAAGGTCTCACTGCAATATACTCATCCCTATATATCTCTGTTCTGCCTTATACCATCACATGCCATTAGTTTGTGCAGAAGTTGATGGTTCCTTGGTCCCAGTATTTAGTTCACATTAATTATTTGGGTGCATCATCAACAGTTTCCTATAGACTCTATACCCTTCTTGTGCCAGATACTGGGGCACAGAATCCTACTATGACATTTTGCCAGTTCTTGCAGTTGCAAATGCTGAGGGTTGGTTCTTAAAAGGAACTATCACGTCAGCATCTGTGGCTGTTGGGTTCTTGAGCATCTAAAATTACGAAGATTGGCCCAAGTGCCTGCTCAAGTCTCAGAAATGTCTAGTTCACCCAAAACTTGGTCTCTGGCACTCTTGCTACTTAGTAGTCTAGTTAAAATATATCATGCCTTTGGGTGACAGTGTAAGAAGGTAGGGCAGCATTTTGTATAGGACTACCCTTCACCATAGGTAGCACTTGTCCCATGACAAATTCATATACCTTTAAAAGGGACTTGGGCCTTTTGGCTCTGAACAAAATGCCAATTGGCAAATAGGGTAAGTTTCTCTACCAGCTGCTGCTTGTTACACCATGTGACAAGACTTGGTTTAGTGATGGTTTTGCACCTGCAGGAACCATTGGAAAACTATTGAGCTATCATGCTCAATTCCCATTGGTAGCCCTCTAGTTGGGTTTGCCTTTTGCCAATTGACAAGAGGCTCAACGTAAGTGGGTCCATCCATTTCACAAAATCGTACCCGTAATGCCACTATGCCCTTTCATCATGTGAGAATATAGAACTACAGCTAGTGACGGCATGTTTCTCCCCTTGAGATCAGGGACTATTTTGTACCTTGCTTTGTATCCCTGGCACTTAAGGAGCTCATTTTTAATGAGGGAGACGATATATAAACAAGCTTTGAGCAGGACCATATCAACAGAGAAGGCCCTAGAATTAAGGGGGTGGAGAGGCTTCTTGAAGGTGGGATTTTAACTAGAACTTGAAGGGACTTACACTTCCATCATCTTTTGCTACTTAAAAAAAATGGTCCTACCCAGGAGGGCAAAGGTATTCTTGAGGACCACACTATTCTTGAGACAATTAAACAGGGTGGAATATAGGTCTTGATAGCATCTCATTTCTGACAAGGCACTAAATTCAGCGATTTTACTTGTTGAAGGTGTATGTGCAATATCACATCCCTGGCTGAGTTTATGGGGTGCTGCCCTATAGAGATTCATAAAGAGGTAGGTAGTTTCCTCTCATCTAATTGAAGGGCAAACTCATCTCCTTTCTTATAAGTTAAGATATGAGAAAGGTTGCCTTCTTTGAGGTGCTGAGAGCTTCCTTCATTAGGTACCATGGAACACATTCTGAAAGACCCATGTGCCCTTATTGGACTTGGAAACAGAGGAATTTCAGAGGAAGAGATCCATACAAAGCTGAAATATGCTCAACATCTATTGCAGAGCAATTTAAGAACTAAATTGAGGCCAATGCCAGAGGGCTTGACAAATTAGCTGAAGACAGTGTGCTTTGGTAATTCATTATGGAGAACCAACTTGCCTTGGGTTACCTTTTAGCCAGCCAGGGAGGAGTTTATGGTTCTGTAAACTCTTCCTGTTGCATGTGGATTTACATAGCGAGAGAGAGCGAGAGAGGGAGCGAGAGCCCTCATCTCAGAGGGCTATGTTTTGGGGGTTTTTTGTTGTTGTTGTTGCTTCTTTTCAATTGGATTTTTCCAGGCAAATGGGTGGGATTCCTCTAAAGGATCCTTTGAGGTTATCATGATTATTGCACTTGCCATGATTTTGCTTTGTTTACTTTGTAGACATGGTAGTGTACAATGGTGGTCAGAGGAACAAGGGGTAGATTGTGTTAAAAATTCTTGTTCCAATGCCCTTATGTCCTCCCTCTATCCCCTTTGAGTCAAAAGAAGTTCATTGAAGCATTGTAGCCTTGGGAGAAAATCTACTCATTCTTCCCAGGATTACTTCAAGCTTGGACCATTTTTGCATAACCGCAATTTGTGTTTGGAAGATCCCTACCTTGGGTCAGAGAAAAACGCATGTTCAAGTACTCTTCATCCTGCCCAGATGATGGACACTTGGCCCTGGGCATATGTGTGTTGGTACAGGGGAAAATCTAGACAAAGTCATGTGACTGGATCATTTTCTGGACACACTAGAGGAATGAGTAATAAGGACCATATTCTGACTTGGGTTAAAAGGGTCTCCTCTGTTTGGGGCAAGAGCAAAATATATTCTGGAAAAGGCAAAATATTTTTTGCAGTAGTTAGTGGTTTGATTACTAGAGCTTGTTGGCCTTCTGGGTTCAATTGTCTGTACTTCTAGGAATGCTGGGCCCTCTCCCTGGAAAGGTACTAAGTGCTGACTTGATATTTGCTGCTAAGAGCTTTTACCCCAGATCTTATGCTTCAGAACCACTGGTACCACAGTGGGGAAAAATCTAGAGTTTGAGGTTCTGACAAGTCAGTGACTTCACTAAGGGGAAAGGCTAGGGAGTCTGTTTCCATGATAAATGGAATCTATAAATATAAATATAAATATAAAATCTATAAATATAAATATAAATGGGTCTAGATTGATTTGTTGCACCCCCCAAGAATAAAATAGTGAGCCATCTTTTCAATTTTCTCAGATTTTTTTTCCAGACACAGGGATCCAACAACTTATTCTGCATGCCAAACAATATCTATGAAAGGTTATGGTCAGAGGTGGAAAATGTGAGCTAAAGATGGCAGAACAGCCCAGGAAACTATTAAAGTTCCCATGGGCATCTGTCACTAGTATTGCCTTCCTACCATCCTCCCATACTGACAGCCTATTGTTTCTGAGCCCAATATCAGTAACTTTTTCCAACTTCAAGCTCTTGATAGGATCTGGAAGGTAGTTTTGAAGTAAGTGGTTTCATTTTTATAGGTTTTCTTAAGGGGAGAGAACAGATTGACTTATCTGCCCCAACTTGGGGTTAGGTCATTTCAATGTGTTAATCATCTCAAAGTTTTAAGTAAAACTTTAAAGTTACATGTCAACACATCAATCACCACTTTTTGTTGTTCTGTGGATGTCTGGAACTTGACTGAGATTTATGTCATAGGATCAAAAACCTGGACAGCAGAATCTAGATCGCTACCCCTGATTCCTCACATTGCCAGAATGTGATATATTTTTTTTTTGTTACATATGATACAATTTGTAAATTATGCTCCTTGGATTTTGGGGGCAGCTTATATGTGACTTGTAGGTTCCCCATTACCATCTTATTTCTTGCTATTGCTCCTTAATCATGGCTACTTATCAACTTATACTGTACTTCCAGGAGTGTATCAGAATGTCAGTAAACATATCTAGCCTTGGTGAACTGAATCTCTTCAGATCAAGGGAACAAAAGTCCACAGTCAAAATGACATGACCTCATTACTCTATCATCCCTTTTGAAAAGGGAGTCTTATATGTGACCCCCCTTCAAAATTCAAGTGAAGTCAAAACAACCTTAAAGACTCAGTTCAATAAAGAGGTCCATCCAATGGAGATGGTAAGGCTTCTAGAGAAGAGATTTTGCATAATCCTGGGATCCCTCTTGAATTGAACAAGATGGCTGTGATCAGAAGATGACTTTGTCAACCTAGCATGTCATACAACTCTGTTGATTCAACTCAATATTCAAGTGGTTCATGAATGAAATGATTCCAAGGCTCAACAAGTCATGTTGCTATAAACTTTTGACTAACATAAGCCTGTCTGACCTATTGTAAGTTTTTTTCCAAACCTTGGACTCAAAATCCTTGATGTCCAAAGGATCACAAAAACCCCTTGAAACCCTACAACTAAAGTGATGTAATTTGAGGATGATTGGGTGATGCTCAAGAATTCTTTAAAGCTGAAGATCCATCCTTGGGATATTGTTCATTAGATGAGCCCCCAGACTTCACTCTGGAGGCCCCCTCGATGGCAATGCTAACTCTTCTCTATGTATACTCTTCACAGACTGTGTGCCACTCTCCCCATTGCTTCAATGGGTTTCCTAAAGATTGGGGGATAGATGCTGGGAAAGAAACCCTGAAAAATAACATCAGTGTTATTTATGCTATGGCCATTGCAGGTCCTTCTGCTCTAGAATCTGTCTTCTAAGTTTTAAGTGGGTACCACTTAAGTTCCAGAATAAGGGTTGAATGAAACCAACCAGCAGACCATTGCAATAGCCTGGGCATGAGGTGATAAGGGTCTACAACAGGGTGGTAATGAGAGAAGAGAATGGAGCACTGGCAACAGAATGAATACAGGAGGGTAAGGGAGAGATGATGGTAGAGGCTGAACTTGCAAGTGGGCATGGGAAGCTAGGAGAATTCTAACTCCCCATCTCAAAACCCTGAGTCAGGGAATGAATGTACAACCAATGCTGGAAAGGCTGAGCATGAATTCTGTATCATCAGATCTCGATGAGACCAAACGATGAAAGCAAATTTGCTATTGCTATAACGAGCATTCCAACATGCATAGTGGTGGAAGGGGTTAGGTGTCTTTAAAGTGTGACATGGTACAGAAATTAGGGAAGTGGTTGGGGTGTAGGGAATAGGATTAAGGAAGAAGGCAATAGAGGATGACTTGAATGATGACATCCAGTATTGAGATCATTGGGAGTGGGGGAGTTTATTAATCAATGATGAATAAAGTTGATGACTGAGTATAACTAGGGTTTTGACCTCAGAGTATTAGGCAGTTCAAGTGAGAACCAGCTGATGGAATGGTATTTCTCTCCTATCCCTATGGACCAAGAGATAGGTGACATTCCTTTCTGCTCTCTCCACCTGTCTCCTGCAGGTAGGAAGATGCCTCAGAACAGTATAGAATGAAATGGAATGTTTCTCTGCCCTGCTGGCAAGCTGGGGTGTCTCCTCCTCAGGCATCCTGTGCTTCACAGGTCTACATCAGAATCATTCAAGACTTAGATGTAACTAAGATAATGTCATTCAATGACTTACCAAATAGTGACAGCAAACTAGGTGTCCTCAAGAATATATTGAATGCAGTCCAACTAAAGATTCATCACTGGTAAGCTTATCCCAATGCTTCTGGACACTGATGACAATGTGAAAGGTGCATTACAAACAAAACTTTTCTAGCAAATCCTCAGCGATATGAGGTGGGTCTGATCATGCCATGTACACTGTGCACATCCCAGGGGATCCTTGCTGTGGTTGAAGTCGGACCATCAAAATACCTTCCCAATCAGTTTCTAAGGCAAGATGAATGCCAGATGGACAATGAGTTTAGTCTAGACTTGAAGGGATGGCTACCAAGTGATGACTACTGCTTTGTCCAGGTTAGATGCTAGCTAGTACAGAGCAGCCATCAAGAGAGCAAAGTTCTGCTTTTTTGCAATTTTCTTGGTTGTTCGCCAGACAATGCGGCTAAACTTTTCTTTTTCTCTCCAGGTCTAGTGAGCATACTTAAAAATGTTTGTTTCCTTGATTCTTCCACCGATTGTAGGTTGACTCCTATCAAGTTTCTAGAAAGCCCTGCATACAATTATAAGGGATATTTCATAGAGTTCTGGTGCCCCCAAAATCTCCGAGAAGTTTACTAGGGCAATAAACACTTTGCTGTTGCTTTCTAGCAAAAAGTTCCTTAGCCTTGATATATTGGTCAAGATAGAATCAAACCTTCATATTTTCTGAGTAACACTCACTGGGCTCCTTGTTAAAACATATCTGCATTGGCTAACTGCAGCCAGAGCAGTGTCTGTGGTATGAACACAGACCTTCTGGTGTCTTGATATAATATGATCTCTAAGCTCTCCCTCATAGCTGGAGAAACCCAAGTTTTGAGTTGATATATGGGATGGGTTCACCCAACAGAAGTTGACTAAGGCAATACACTGTCTGTTATAGCAGGAGTTTATCCAAATGTATAGGGGATCCTACTTGGCCTCATATGGACTGGCTTTTTTTGACTTGGAGGTTGTTAGGCATAGCCATAATTATATGACCTTTGTAGCCAATCTGTTTCTCAATAGAAAGAATTAGCTTATGGAGCAATCTTCCATTCGTCTCCCTTCAAAATTCAAGTAAGATGTAAGGTTCCTTGCAGAGCCAGCTTTGAACTAGTTAGCCTTATGCAGTTGGCCTTTCAAGGCAGGGATCTGGAGCTTGGATGTAATGGTAGTAGGTAGTTTGCAGTTCAATGTGGCATTCAAGATGGTCACTCCCACATGGGGCATATGAGATACTTTACTCTCTGGTTTGTTTGACCTGTTGTTCTTAGACTAATAAGTCAAGGTTCCCATAGATGGGCTACCATCTCAGGGTTACAATCAAATGTTCTTAGTTTCCTAGTGGGCAACATTATTGAATGGAAATGAACTGTCTCTACTCCCTTGCCTAGAGTTTGAGCCCAAACCAATATCTTTCTTTTTACAGTACAAGTGAATCGCAATGTAATAGTATAGTGGGTATAGACTACTCACACCAAATATTGTACTTGTGGTTGCCATATTTCTGTCTCAAGTGCAGGGGAAATTAGCTGGGGTTTATAATATGTACTTGGAAATTAGAGGCTATACTGCACCAGTTTGGGGGCATTAAACATTTATTAAAGTATATTAAATATGAAAGCATGCATGGCTCTGAAAGAAAAGCCTAGCTAGGAAATAGAAGAGAGAGAAGAAAGAAAATGGGGAAGCCTAGAGGGCTGTGTCTCCTCTCACCAACTTTTCTGGGCCAAAAGAGTGAGTGTCTGCAAGCTTGCTGGGGGCAGGAACAGAGTCCGCCCATACACATTGTTCAAAGCTAATTGGCTAGCATCACTCAAATCTATTGGTTCACAGGATTTGAGGGTGGTTTGGCATGGTGGTGGTGAGGTCAGAGACCAAAGAACAGATCCTCTGGTGGGAATGAGGCTTTCTGGTAGGTGTGGTTTTGAATGAAGTAATTTCCTGACTGGGCTCACCTTAAGAAAGGTCAGGCCAGGCTCTCTTAACAACAAACACTCAGTATCGATAACTTTAGGTCTTAAACATAACTATTTAGTAACAAGTCAAAACCCATTATAATACACTCATATTAAAGCTAGAATATAAATAGCATGATTGCATGCTCTCACCAATACATTCAGTATGTGTTGGGGAGAGCACACATATAGGGCATCTGTCAGAAAAGCACATGAGAAAGGAATACTCGTGCTCTGGGTAACTAAACGCCTAGACACTGTAGGCTTTAATGTCATTGGTTCACTTAGGAATATTTGCATTTCATAAAATACCTTTCCTGATAACTGTTTCTTGCCTCTTTCCATCTTCAATGATCTTCTCGTCTATAAACAGACCTAGCATTTGAAAGCTTTTTCAACTTGCAGGTCTTTTCAAAAGGGGAATTTGGAACATTTTGCTTCTTACTGTGAATATAGCAGTTCCTTTTAAGCAAGAGAACTATGAAGCTCCTCTGGCGGACTGGCTAGGGTGTTCTCTCTTGATGCTTTGTTCAGTTAGAATCTAAGCTAGCACACCAATATACAAATCAACTGCAAAACCTTGTCTTCCCCAGTTTTTCCTTAACACAATATGTTTCACCTCTCCCAATTTGGTTTGCACTAATGGGCAACAACTGTCACTGAAACTTTTGGCAAAGGAAATGAAATTCTCTTGTGTAAATCAGGAATTACTTAGCACTTAGCTGACAGAATGCTTTTGCTTTTCACTTCCACCACTCCAGAAGTTCAAATTTTCTATTCCTTCTTGTAAATTCAATCTTCACTACAAATTCTTAGCTTTTACTTACCTTGTATTCAGGTCTTATCCCAGGTTGCTATATCTTCAGCTGCTTAAATGAAAGCCTCTTGCTATTTAACAACTCCCCTTTGACTATAAAAGTAAACACCAAATTTCCCTTAAGAAATCAACAATCCTCATTAAATATAAATGAACTGAGGTACTATAATGTCTTATTGCTCTCAAGTCTTCAACATGATCCTCAAAATGATTTTATATACTTGGACTTTTTCTTGGTACTCATATTTTTTCCAGTTTTTAACATTTTTGTCCCCCTGCCCCTGCACTTAGCAAACTGTTTAACTCTAAGTGGGGAATCTTTTTCTATTGTTCAGAAGGTGATTTTTGCCTCTACATCTCTGTACATCTACATTAGCAGTTTTCATTGAATCAGCTTTCAGATAGAATTGGAATAATTGTGGATAGTGAATGAACTTGGGGCATAAATATGAAGTTCATTTTCCTTTTAGTTAGCAAAATGTTCATCTCTTATAGTGGCAATACCTTCCATCTTTTGATTATTTTTTTTTAACTGAAACACTTGTCATCCCTTATCACTGAAATCACTCAATATGAATAGAGAAGTATCATAAGATACAGTGCATTGCAGAGTGTTTGCTCTCATGTTGAGTAGAATGATCAAAGCAGAGCCTGTCATTGTCATTACCAAAGCACTTCAACCCCCCCCCCCCCCAATTCTATCTATACTGGTAACTTTTCTTCTTGGGTTGTGTGTGGGGGGGAATGACCTTTAAAACTAAAAAGATCATGTTGCTATAGAGACTCTTAGAAATTTCAGGAAAGTTAGCAAAGAAATCTCTAGTTCATGGTTTCCATCTCAAATTCCTGATAAGGAGATCATCAAAACTCAGTTTAATATTTTTTTTCGTTGTGTAAGGTTACTTTAGGGTTTATATGCCCTTTTCCCCAAGTAGAATAGCCCATCAGAAGCACTGGTCTTCCTGAAAGGATTTCTTCCCCTTGGGTGATGGGCATCTGGACTTAGATGTACTCAAGCCTCAAAGCAGCATTGTGTAGGTACAAAATTCTATATGGATTCTATGTACAAAAACTGAAGATGTGCTAGTCAAGGAGGAGATGGACCAGTTGCTGCTCTAAATGCTACTGGTATTTCATAAGAGGGCATCAATACTTGATCAAAGATCCAGAGCCCTTACTTAGAAACCTAGTCTCAATAAATAAATGAAAGATCATGTATTAAGAACTTTCCCTATGCCAGGTAACATGCTAATCACTGGAGACAAATACAAAAGTGCAGTCAGTTCCTACTGATGTGGGGGGAAAATGGGGTATGGGTTGGATCAGGGGATAGGGTTCTTAGGAATTCCTCTTTAAAGAATTACACCCTCTTGCACACAAAAGTCCTTAGAATAAGGTGGTAATTTATTTAGGAGCAAGGGAAGGGAAGGGTGGGGGGAGGGAAACCATGAAAGAAATCCTTGGACTTCTCATGGGGAGATAGGCACAAAGCACATGGCTCAGAGGTACCAAATCTCCTCGAACAGGAGACTGGAAGGTCCTTTTATAGAGGACTGATGGGGGTGGACCATCTGCCCATGAAAAGTTCCTTTAGTGAGGGAGGACCATCCCCCACTGGTGGTAGCTGGGGGAATTGGGTGAGGAGTGGAGGACCATCCCCCACTGGTAGTGACTAGAGGAATTGGGTGAGGGGTGGCTACGGATCCCTCTTCAGAACACAAAGGCTGCAGCCACACCCAAATTTATCTCCCCAGGGTAAGAGAGACCAGAATGAAGGGTAGGAATCTGAAGCTAGCTCAGTCCAATTTGGTTCTGCTTATCTCTCTAGGCATTATCTGTCCTCTGGTTTAGTTTCTCAAGGTGAAGATTCCTTGATGTGTCCCAGAGAAATTCTGGGGTGCTCTGCATCCCCATGACACTAACTTCAGGGAACTTATATTCTAATGAAGAAAATAATACACAGAGGGGATTGGGAGCCAGAGAGACACTTTCATCCAGACAGTGAGAGGGATGGTGAGTGGAGCTAAAAAAAAGAAAAGAAAAAGCACACAAGTGTCACAGGGAAGGTGGGTCAGGAGAGCAAGACCCTAAGGTTGAAATTCAAAAACCTCAAGATTGCTTTTGGCACTAGCCCAGAAATGTTCCACTTGAAGTGTCTGATAGTATTAAGATAGTTGTAAACCCACTTGAACATCTTTTAGGTGTGTTGGATAAAGATGTTTGAGGGTGAGCTGGGAATATTATTTTTAGGATAAATCCACTGAGCTCCGGAAAAGCTGAGAGGACAAAGGAACCCACTAATGAATTATCCTAAAGTTTTCATAGGATTCAGGGCCAACTATCAGGGAAGAGTTAGTATTGGATGAATTCTGTTACTCAACTTCTTATTACCTGGGGCTAGTGAGAACCTGTCAGATGTGAAGAAATCTCTTAATAAGTTACTGTGACATTGTTGCAAATGAATCAATTAGCAGTGTTGCTATTCGTTCAAATTCTAGCCTTGGTTAATTGCTTTATCCACATTCCCTCTGGAAGAGGGTTCTATATTGCCCTACCCTCAACTATAAATCTCCTGAACAATGCTATGGGATCCAGAGTGTTACCTGGAGCTGTCTTGTGTTAGGCATCATCTGGGATGTATTTTGTTGCTTTGTAGTACAATCCTGCTATTAGTATATGAAATGTCATGGACTAGTTCTCTGAAACCTCAAAGGAAATGTACTAAGGATAGAGGGAGACCTCACCTGTTTTTTTGAGGGTATCTCATATTAGTATAGATTCATTACCTTTTGGAGAATCACAGCTCTTAGGCAAAGTCTACTTGTTCTTAAATTTCTGGTTGTCTTGCCTCATGCCAGATTTCCACCAGAATTGAAGGTCAGGAGGAGAAAAGGATGCTTTCTTAGCCCTATGATTCCCATAGCTGAATTATTTTCATATATTCTCAATATTTATGATATTAATCTAGATTTCGTTGATACTATCTTCTGGTTGTAGATGGAACTACTAAATACTGACCTGTCTGTTCAGACATTTTGATGGTTCGACCCTAACAATCAAGAACTTGGTATCTGTATTTTGGATTCCTGTTTATATTAGGAGATGCACCATAATCTGCAAAAATTAAGGATCGGGCAGCTAGGTGGCACAGTGCATAGAGCACCAGCCCTGAAGTCAGGAATACCTGAGTTCAAATCCAGCCTCAGACATTTAACACTTACTAGCTGTGTGACCCTGGGCAAGTCACTTAACCCCAATTGCTTCACTAAAAAAAAAAATTAAGGATCAAGGAGGCATCTAGGTGATACAGTAGATAAAGCACTGGCCCTGGATTCAGGAGGACCTGAGTTCAAATCCAGCCTCAGACACTTGACACTTACTAGCTGTGTGACACTGGGCAAGTCACTTAACCCCAATTTCCTCACCAAAAAAAATCTATTGGCATTGGTTTGGTATTTTATAGCATGTTGAAGGAACACTGGGTTCTATTCTGTTCAAAATATGAAGGGATGCTGAACTCTATAGAAAGGCACAGAGACCCAAATGAGTATACACAGACCTAGTAGTGGTATTACTGGGTCAAAGGGTATGCACAGCCTCATTGCCCTTTGAGCATAGTTCCAAATTGCTCTCCAGATCTTCTGGATCTTTTATATCAAATTTTCCAATGAGTTCTGGTCTTTTTGTTACTATGGACCTCTAAGTCTTTTGGTTTGTCAATTGAGTTTTCAAACCAGATGCTGAAGATAGAATCATTGGTTTCTTAAAGAGAAATAAGCCCAGCCTTCATAGGTAAAAGAGGTGATGCTCTGACTACAGCATTCCTTTAGGGGTTTTTGTCCAAGTCTCATAAGTAATGCTATGAGATGGAATGTCATAATTCATCACATTACTGGGCTTTTATGTCTTCATCACAACACTGGCCATCAATGTTTTCTATGGGTAGAGGTCCATAGTCTTGAACCACAGGAACAGCCCTTCAGACACCATCCTTAATAGAAGGAAGCTTCCTGTTCTTTGAATGTTGGACCTCTGTCCTGGCATATGTGAGCCCTGGTCTTGTTGCTAGATATGCTCTGGCAAACTATGTTGTAGAAATACAAAATTCTCTGGATTCAGTTACTTAAATTGGAGGATGGAAGGTAGATGAGTCATAGTCTATGTGGGTAGATGGATGAGAGAGAAGTTTCAGGGGACAGAACATGGAGAAATTTTTTGGATACTTGGGAAAAGGGAGAGTGATGATAAGTAATAGGGAGAGTCAGAAGAAGGGAGCATTTGGTGGAGGAAAGGGAAGATGCTGAACATATTGAATCTGAGTTAAAGCTGAAAAGGAATCTAGGCTAGGGAGGAAAGCTGAGGGCAACAGCAATAAACTATGTTTTAAAGCCATTATTAGAGAAAGAAAAAAGAAGAGCAAGGAAGAGATGGATCTTTGCTTTGGAGGTGGGGGTAGCATGATACTTGGCCAAAGAAGGCAGACCTTCCTTTTGGTGCCTATTTGGGCTCTATTTCCTCTGCCAAAGAGAAGAACTTTGATATGTGAATGATGTTAAATGGGGTGGATACCCAAGAAAAGTTGAGACGATAAGAGCACCTAGCTGCCTTTGAATTCAAGTCACCAAGTTCAGATGAACTCTACCCTCTCTACCCTTGGGTATTAAAAGAATTAGCAGATAGATTATGGAGCCACTGTCAGCATTGCTTGACTGGTCAGGGAAGATGGGAAAGGTAGCCACAAGATTGGAGGAGGGGAACATATCTTGACTTACAAAAAAAAAGAAGGGATGAGTGTGCCAGTTGGAGTCCAGATAGTTTAATGTTCTTTCTTTTTATTTATTTGTTTATTTTTTTGAATAGAATTTTATTTTCCAAAATATATGTAAACACAAATTTTAACATCAATTTTTAAAAAAAAATTGTTCCAACTTCTCTTCCTCCTCTATTCCCACCCCCCACCCACTAGAACTCAAGCATTTCAAAATAAATTATACATGAGTAGTCATGGAAAACATTCCCACATTAGCTAGGTTGTGAGAAAATAAACAGTCAAAAAACTCCCAAAACTTCAGACTGAGGAATTGTCAAAGAGAGAAAACATTTTTTTTTTAAAAATGTGTTTCCAGGGGCAGCTAGGTGGCACAGCGGACAGAGCACTAGCCCTGGAACCAGGAGCACCCGAGCCCAAATCCGGCCCCAGACACCCAACACCCACCAGCCGCATGACCCCGGGCAAGCCACTCAACCCCAATTGCCTCACCAAAAAAGAAAAGAAAAAGAAAAGAAAAAAAAATGTGTTTCCATCTATTTCAGATACTATCACTTCTTTCTCTGTAGATGGGTTGCCATTTTCATAAGTCCTTCAGGGTTATATTGGACCATTGCCTTGCTGAAAATAACCACATGCTTCCCAGCAGATCATTTTACACTATTGCTGTTATTTTGTATACAGTGCATTTCACTCTGCTTCAGTTCATGTAGGTCTTTCCAGGTTTTTCTAATAGTATCCTGTTCATCATAACCTAAATAATGTACCTTAAACTTGACAAAGAATTTTCTTCATATTAGCTCAGCAATTTCCCTCCATCCTATTCCCTTCCCATGATATTTACTCTATTTTCTATCTTCTTTTAAACCATTCCTCCTCAAAAGTATTTTACTTCTGACTGTCCCCTCCCCTACTCTGCACTACCTTTTTTTCACCCTTCCTTCCTTATCCTCTTCCCCTCATACTTTCCTATAAGGTTAAATAGATTACTCCTCCCAACTGGGTTTGAATGTTATTCCCTCCATGAGCCAACTCTGATGAGTTTAAGGTCTTTGAGCTAATTCTATGTTCCAAATTTTCTTCCTCCCTCTCTCCTCAACCCTCCCTATGAAATCAAACAATTCAATATTTCATACTTGTGCCATTATGCAGAACATCTTCACCTTCCTTGAAAGTATTTTGCTTTTTACTACTCTCTCCCAGAATCTGCCCTTCCCTCCTTCCCCTCTCCCCCCCCCCATCTCCCTCCCCTCCCTCAGGGCAAAATATATTACTATACCCACTTGAGTATGTATGTTAGTCCTTCTTTGAGTCAATTCTGATGATATTAAGGTTCAATCACTCCCCAATTCCTTCCCCCTCTTCCCCTCCCCTCCATAAGCTTTTTTCTTGTTTCCTTCATGTGAACAACCTCTCCCCAGACCATCTCTCCCCTTCCCCCTCCCCCAGTCTATTTCTCCTACACCTCAACCCTATTTTAAGGATGTCATTATGGGTTACTTAGGTGGCACAGTGGACAATGCACCAGCCCTGGACCCAGGAGGCCCCAAGCCCAAATCTGGCCCCATACATAAGACACCCCACAAAGAACAAAACATAACATCCCTTCGTATTCAGTTCAGACCTGTGTCCTCTGTATTATCTTCCCATATAGGAATGTTAACCGTGTGATCTTTTAATATCCCTTATGAAGTCTTTTTCCTTTTTATCTTTTTATGCTTCTCCAGGGTCTTGTATTTGAAAGTCAAATTTTCTATTCAGTTCAGGTCTTTTCATAACAAATGCCTGAAAGTCTTCTTTCTCCTTGAAGTTCCATGTTTGCCTCTGAAAGATGATGCTTAGTTTTGCTGGGTACCTGATTTTTGGCTGTAGTCCCAGTTCCTTTGCCCTCTGGAATATCATATTCCATGCCCTCCGGTCCTTTAATGTAGAAGCTGCTAGATCTTGCTTTATCCTTATTGGAGCTCCACAGTATTTAAATTCCTTTTTTCTAGCTGCTTGCAATATTTTCTCCTTGACCTGGGAGTTCTGGAATTTGGCTATAATATTCCTGGAGGTTTTCCTTTTGGGATCTCTTTCAGGAGGTGATCGGTGGATTCTTTCAATTTCTATTTTAGCTTCTGCTTCTAGAATATCAGGGCAATTTTCCCTCACAATCTCTTGGAGGATGGTGTCTAAACTCTTGTTTTGGTCATGGTTTTCAGGTAGTCCAATGATTTTCAAATTCTCTCTCCTAGATTTATTTTCTAGGTCAGCTGTTTTTCCAAGGAGATATTTCACATTGCCCTCTATTTTTTCATTCAATTGGATTTGCTTTACTGTGTCTTGGTTTCTCATAAGGTCACTAGCTTCCATTTGTTCAATCCTAATTCTTAGGCAATTATTTTCAGCAGACAGTTTTTTAATCTCCTTTTCCATTTGGCTTTCCAAACTGTTGACTTTTTTCTCATGACTCTCCTGCATTGCTCTCATTTCTCTTTCCATTCCTTCCTCTCTTTCTCTACATCTTTCTCTTCAAAGTCCCTTTTGAGAGCTTCCATGGCCTGAGACCAGTTCATATTTTTCTTGGAAGCTTTGGATGTTGGAGCTTTGACCCTATTATTTTCTTCTTCTGAGGATGTCTTGTGGTCTACGTTTCCCCCAAAGAAGTTTTCGATGGTCTTCTGCTTTCTCTGCCTACTCATCCTGGCTTGCTGTTTCTTGGCTTTTTACTCCTTAAAGTATAGCACTGCTTCCCGGACACACCGTTCGTGCTACAGCGTGGCCCAGGGGGTGATTGGGCTTCTTCTCAGCCTGCCTGGCTTGTGAGTAATCACAGCCGCTTTCTCTTTGACCCGGAAACAGAAGTCTGATTGAGCTCTGATTCTGATTCTCTATGGTCGGAAGCTTGGCGTGCTTTTACCCCTCCCCCACTGGGCCACCACCACTAGATTCAGCCCACTGGTTCAGACCCAGCACGCTTTGCCCCAACTCCAGTAGATACTGCCTCCACTTCACCCCGGCCTACCTCCGAACCCCCTCACCAGTCCGTGATCGGAGCCTCAGAAGCTGCTGATGCTGAAGACTCTGACATGTGCTGGAAGCACTGTCCCTGGCTGGGTCCGGACCGCGCGCTGAGCTGTTCAGCCTGATCAGTAGGTGATCAGAATTGCCCTCTTTTGCGGAGAAACAGTCTCACTCTGTTCTTATGTGCATTAGGCTGTTCTGGGTTTTGATTTTTACCGCATTATTTGGGCGTGAAAGGACGGGTTTATCTGGAGCTTGTGGGAGTCTCAGCCTCTCCCTTAATGTTCTTTCTAAAGTTATAGAAAGGATTATTAAAGGGATCATTATCTGGGAAGGGAATAGCAGTCTGGAATGACTTGAGATCTCTGCCCCCCAAACATTTATCCCATTCCATGGAACCATATTCTCAGCATGAAAATGAGGTCAAGGAAAGAAAAAGGTATAATATACTAGGCCAGGGTGAAGTTGGCACAGGCACCACTGATGAGGATGGAGTCAGTAAGTCAACAGATATTTAAGTGCTTACTGTATGTTAGGCATTGTGCTAAGCACTAAGAATAAAGATAAGTCTAGTCTAAACATGGTCCCTGCCTTCAAGGAGCCTGTCTTGTAGTGAAGAAAGACTATACATGTATTTTCTTATACATATACTGTTGGTTGTAAAGTACTTAGCAAACCTTAGAGTTCTCAAAGGGTTGTTTTTGCTTACAGTTGATGGAAAGTAATCTCAGCGTGAAGATGCTAATAGTTTGAGGAGCCCAGTAAGTCCTAATGCAGAAGGTAATTCAGCATTTGAGCTGAATCTTGAAGGAAGCCAGGAAAGCAAGATAAGGGAGAGCAAGAGGGAAGAGAGAAATCAGCAGGGCAGGGCCACCAGTGCTAAAGACCCTTAGGAAGTGCACCAGGATGGGGCTGCTGCCTACAAGGATGCTACTAGTGCTCTGGTACAAAGAACCAACTGTCCTACCTTAGTTGGATCTCTGAAAAATGTGGTGTTATATATTCAAATTAGTCTTGTCATTTCTTCATACTTCACAATGATCATTGCTCACGGTATTTCTGAAACTCTTCACTTAAAAACATTTTCAGGGGCAGCTAGATGGCGCAGTGGATAGAGCACCGGCCCTGGAGTCAGGAGTACCTGAGTTCAAATCTGGCCTCAGACACTTAACACTTACTAGCTGTGTGACCCTGGGCAAGTCACTTAACCCCAATTGCCTCACTAAAAAAAAAAACAAAAACGTTTTCAGTGTTGGTGGAAATCATGCAAGAAGGCAATCTTCCATCTGCTGCTTTCACACTTTACTTTTTACCACCTTGCCCACCTACCTTATTTAGAAGATGAGGGCCCAAATAACTTTGTCATTTGAAGGTAGTTTTTTTTTTTTCTGAAAATAACCAAGGCTCCATTTCAAGCAGCCTATGATTTCTTTAAGTCTCAAAGAGCAGTTGATTCCAAAAGTGATCGAGGCAATTTTCCTGACTAACAGGACACTGAAACTGCCTTCTTCCCCTCCAGGGTAATAACAAAGGGCATGGCAGCCATTTGTGTAGCGAAGAAAGGCCATATTCTAAGGGAGTTGAATCAATAAGTAGTTTGACTTTCTGACGAATTAGAGAGGAGACATGTGTGCTAACTTAGAGCCAACCCAGCCAAGAGAAGTCAAAAAAAAGCTTCACAAATTCCCTTTCTCTTCCTTTCCCCTGACTATCCAGGGCTTCCCAGGAGACTTGGTGGGGTCTGGGCCTTTAGCCTTCTCTGTTTATGTTAAAGGTTCCTTATTGCATATATGTGACCTGTTACATATATGTGGACAGGACCATATTTTTAAGACTTCAATGATCCTTCAAAATTTCTTTCAGGATCCCTTTTAAATCTTCTTCCTATTCTTTCGACTGCTATTCCTTAGCATTTACATAGCCATTAAATTTTGCAAGGTGCTTTACTTGATCACTTGATCCTCATGGCAGCCCTGGAAGGTAGATATTAGTTTCCTCATCTATAAAATAGGGATAATGAGTTCTGTAAGAGGTTAACAATTCACCTGGGATTACACAGCTAGGAAGTATTGGGAATTGGAAAGACATGTATTCAAATCCAGCTCTCCTGGAAAGAACCAGGAAAACTTTCTGAATAGGGGAGTAACAAGGTCAGACCTAAGGTGATGATAAATTATAAAGGATGAATCTAAGAGGAAGAAGTCCAGGGGAGTAACCAGGAGGTTCGTGCACTAATCCAGGTGAAGAATGAAGAGATCTTGACCTAGGCTGTTGGTTGTAAGGGAGTAAAGAAAATTACCAAGGCTGGATAATGGGTAAGAGTGAAGAGTTGAGATGACCAGAGGTCATCTCAAAGAACTCGAAGAACTGTGATGCTTTCAACAGAAATCAGGAAATCAGAAGAAGGGAGGGTGTGGGGGAGACCATTTTTTTGCAAAGGTCTCTGGGTCAGATCTCCCTTATCTCACAAAGTATCTGATTACCCATTGTATGGCTTCTTGAACCTTCTCCATACACTGACTTTGATCTTGCAACAACCAGATAAAACCTCTTTTTTCTTCCCTGTTCTTATTTGCAAAAATTAGCAAGTGGTTAAACCCTAATTTCCCTTGACTGCAGTGATGTCATTCTAATTACCTCTATAGTCCAAATTTCAAAAGGGATATGTCACTTTTACAAGGAGTTACTAATGGTCAAGTCCCTCTTAAAGCATATCATACAGTCTTCTGTGTTTACTGGTTTTCTGGAGATGAATGTTCTTCTAGTGATAACAATCCAAGTGAAATCACAAGAGCAACCCTAGTTATGTTTAAAATACAGTTTTACTGTTGGTGAGAAATTTATATCCAGATAATACAGCTGCAAAAAATCTTGTATTGGGTTCAACGTGTCTCTTGGAGTCATCTTGGTTGAGAGATTCCCTATCATCCATCCTTCTCTAGGTCAGCTGGTTTCCTCTGGATGATTTTGTTAAACTATGTCACTGAGGAAAGAAACGGAGCACTTTACCCCTTCTTCTTCATGCTCTCATAGCTCTTAGAGACAAGGCAATAGAGCAACTAATAATACTTGCTTATGTTTCTCTTCTCTCTTTTGTAGAACCGCTTGGGTCCAATTACCCATCTCTTTGGCCTTCTACCTTTGGTTGCAAAGGGGAACTCTGTAGGAGAAGTATAAGTCAGGATCATGCTAGCTATCGTTTGCTCTCAAAGCCAGGGGAGGACATTGAAGATGTAACCAAAGATGCAAACATCTAATTCTCTTCTAGTACACCGACTGCCCTGAAATCAGCCTTCCTACTGGAGTCTGTCTTGGTCTCTACTGCTCCATATTCCCCTCTGTATCAGAAGCAGCTTGCAGGCCCATTGGCATCACTGAGATGTTTTTCTGCTAAGATTTTGGGGTCTCATCCTACCTACTTTTTACTGGCCCTAAAGGACTGTCATTTTGTCCCATTAGGCAAGCTCTAGAAGCTAATAGAGTATAATGGATAATTTGGGGGTGGGGGGTAGATCTAGGAAATAAGGAATAAGACAGTGGGGGATAGGGAATGATGACTCCCAGGAGTTCAGAATCACTGCAAGTTTGTTAATCCCTAAGGAATTTTAAAAAGGATTTTCAATGTCAATACCCAGGGAAGAATCCTTTAAGAAGAAGAAATTGATGCAGAAGGAGTGGTCATACTCTCCTTCCCACATGGAAGTAGATCTAGCTGGAATCTTTTTTTTTTTTTTTTTTAGTGAGGCAATTGGGGTTAAGTGACTTGCCCAGGGTCACACAGCTAGTAAGTGTTAAGTGTCTGAGGTTGGATTTGAACTCAGGTACTCCTGACTCCAGGGCTGGTGCTTTATCCACTGCACCATCTAGCTGCCCCTGATCCAGCTGGAATCTTGATGGAAAAGTGTCTCTCCCCTACAGTGGACTTGAATGATGTGATGACACTTCTATCTGTAAGAGGCTGAAGAACCAGGCTGGAGGTAGGTGGGAAGAAATAAGTATTGGAACTCCTATCACACCGACAGAGTCAATATGTGACCTGAGTATAGAGATGATGCAGACTTGACCATCAGAGGAAGAAACTGAGGCACAATATTGATCCATGACTCTATGATTCCTTTGGATTTCACTACCTTGTCTTTTCCCCAAACTGTAGTGCCCTAGCCACTTGGCCAGGACTAAGGCACATAGCTTGGCTGTTGTGTTTTCCCAAGTAAGGAACCTCCAATAGGTCTTTCCCTTTTTCTTATTGATTAAAATAGTAGTTGAGGGGGCAGCTAGATGGTGCAGTGAATAGAGCACTGGCCCTGGAGTCAGGAGTACCTGAGTTCAAATCCAGCCTCAGACACTTAACACTAGCTGTGTGACCCTGAGCAAGTCAATTAACCCCAATTGCCTCACTAAAACTTAAAAAAAAAATTAAAAAATAAATAGTAGTTGAAAAATGCTCTTTGTCATGCAAAAAAGTCTCCCAATGAGGGCAAATCTTTTATTTATATTTAACATGCACCATCATTGTCAAAGGGGCCCAAATCTCAACAGACATGAGCATTTCTAAAAATGTATTTTGAACATCAATTAGAGTATCCTGGGTCAGAGCCATTAAACTCAAGACATTATACTACAAGGAAAATATACTGATTTCTTCCAAAGATTCCCTTGAAATAGGCCTGTGACATTGCTGTTGGGACTAGATAAAGTGGGTGATGCCGGGTTCCTCGTTGTATGCATTTAAAAGGTGTATTCTACAAAGTCTGTATCCAACATACTTCACGATTATTTAGTTGGCTACTTCTTTTGGATCATTATTAATAGATGCCTTAGGATTAAAAATACATTTCCAATGAGTGATTTGGGCAAGGGATAGTATCCTGGAATGAAGGGTAATTGTCCCAAAGGGGACAGCTTTCACTTAGATGAAAAAGGAAAACCAATTTTGAAGCAGTTGAATGTTTCTCAGTTTCCCTAACAAAGAACAACAAATTACCTTTTGTTTTTGCAGCTCTTTCCTGAAGGCCTGATGGGATAGATATAGTATGAAAAAAGCTGAAGACCAGAGGAAGCTAGAAGTATATCATCTTCCACTCAGGTATGCACAGCAAGATACATTTAGTAGTTCGGTGATCCTGTACAGTTGCCTCCAAGCTCCCTGGATATTTGTTCCTCTTGTTCTTATTTCCTACTTCACGTTGTTTCAGTTTTCCTGCTATTGAGGATAGAGTCAACAAGATGAAATAGCCCTTGTCCTCAGAATACAAAGAAGCTTAACTAGATAACAAATCCAGAGAAGTCAGGATGGGATTCTCCTACCAGGTGGGCCCTGAGCTCAGCTCTGGGAGAAGCCAAGGAGGACAAAGTAAGAAATAGAGTGCATTCCAGGCTTGCGTGGGGGAAGGGACAGCCTATACAAAGGTATGGAGGACGGATGTGGAATGTCACACATGGGAAGCAGCCAATAAGTTTGGAAGGAATATAGTGCTCAGGGAAAAAAAAGAGTAATGCAAAACAAAAACGTGACAACAACAAAACCCTGGAAAGATGAGGTGAACTTAGTCTAAAGGGCTTTAAACAGCAAGCAAAGGAATCTGTATTTTGTCATCCTTAAGAGTGAACTATAGAGAATTGATTTCTGATACAAAGATAATTTTAAACTTCCATTAAGAAAAAAAAAAAAAGAAAACTCCCAAGCATGAAATTGGTAGCTTCTAAAACATAAGACGCAGTCAGTAAGTATGTTGTGCTTATGATGTGCCGAGCATTGTGCTAGCTATTAATTGGGGATTCACTAGTCAATAAGCCTACTATGCTCCATGGATAGAAAGTTATGTTGACTCAGTATCCTATTGTTCCCAGTTCTCCTTATCAAGTAGAATCGTGGGAGGTTCTGGTAGGGAAGGGGAAATCAAGTCTGCAGTTTTTGTATTATCTGCTCTTTGTCACACACCCCTACCTGAAAATTATCATGTTCTTGCCACCTTGGGGAGGAACTGAAATGCAATGTCCCAACCTCTTTTACTGAGGTGGATCTATTTGAATTGTCTTAAGGTTACCTTTGAAACCATTGCTGATTACCAGTGATCAGCCCATCGACATGTTGCTACCTTGACATGCTTATAAATTCCTTTTAATTCTCTTTTGCCTCACCAGGGTGGAAGCCCAAATGAATAATTGTCTTTTCAATGAATGATGAAAGAGCTAGGAGTTGTTCTTTTTGGGGGAGAGTGCTTTCTTCTGGCTCTAACTGTGGGAGGGCCTCCTCCATCCCTACAAGCTGGCATGAAAGCCTCAAAGATTGATGAAAGACTGGAGGGTAAGAATTCATCCAGGTCTTTGAGGAAATGGGGGGAAGAGGTTATTGGGAGCTGTCTTTTTTCATGAATTTATGGATAATGATGGATTCTCTTTTGAAGTGTTAACAGTAGATGAGTCTTAGATAAATTGAGATTTAGACGTCACTATTAGTGATTATAAATCTGGATTTGATTTGGTTCAAAATTTGTCCTAAAGGAAATCAGAATGTGGCCCAAGTGGGTTCTCCTATCAGTATTGTTATAATTCAAACCTAAAATAAACTGCATTTGCTATTTGCCATGAAGTCTATTAGCTATATGACCCTAAGCAAATTAGCTCACATCTGTTTACCTCAGTTTACTAATCTCTAAAGAGATAATAGCACTCCTTACCAGAGTTATGTGAGGATCACATGAATATAAAATGCTTAATTAAGTGCATAGGGTAAGTACTATACATGTTAACTGTTATTATTTTTATTAGATGTAATTGTTTCATATTTAATTCTATATGGAGTTTTAGATGGTGATCGATATACAATGCTAATTGTTTTGAGATGATCTGTGTAAAGTAATTTGGAAATGTGTTCAACTGAATTGAGGTCACCTGATTGGTAATGGGTTTTGTTTAAAGTTTCAAATACCATAATATTGTTTGTTATTATTTCTAAATTTTTTTATATTGTAAAATTTGATAATCTATTGTCAGATATGCTGTTATGTTCTCGATGTTGTTAGATTGTAAATTGTACTGTTAAAAGAAGATGGAAAAATATTTGAAAATTTTTATTTTAACAGACCTGCTGACCACATTTCATAATTCTGAAGGATTATAACTTAAGAAACCCAAAACTTCTGGGTTTGTATATACTAATGAGCTAAAATTATTTGACTGTCATTCAGGAAAATCATGAGGTCATTAACTGTTATTTGGCATTATTGTCAATGTTAAAGCCTATTAAGTATTTACACAGGCATTTTAAAAAGGGAAATTGATAATTGTATACTGTGTGGGAAAAGATAAAAAGAATTCTTTGTTAAATATTCTTTGTAAACTTACAAGTTTTCTTGGGACCATCTGGTCATAAATTCTTATCAACTCTGCAAGAACTTGCTGTGTTGTGGAATTCCTACTGAGTAAATAGGATACAAACACTCCATGCCCAAAATTAGGGTGAAATTTTTAAGCCTGCTTATAATGTAGAGTGAGTTTTATCTAAGGTTATATATCACTTATGGAGGTTACGTGCATCTTAAACTGTCTTAAGGTAAAATAGGACTTTAAGAGTGGAGTTTAAGGGGCAAATACAAAATACCTTTATAAATAGATATATCTGCAAGTCTAGAGGGTTACAGCAACAGGCCAGTGTTGTTTTTCTAGGGGTTTGAGTGAATAATCTCATTCACTATCTATGTGGGATTCTGGAATGTAATTATTTTCTCAATTTCTATTGATAGGTTTTATATTATGATAAGTTTAGACTCTAGGAGAAAACAAAATCGGATGCTGAATTTAAAAAAAAAAAAGAGGTAAAGGCCTGGTAAACTTCATCATTGCAATACCATGAAGGGAGAAATAACTTAGCCCTAAGTTTTCTTTAGTGAAATTTGCTATTTGAGGTGAAATCTCATTGAACTGTAATTGGATATTATGAGTCATAATAACAGGTATGGAGTGATAACTAGGTGATGCAGTGAATAAAGCCACCAGGTCCTGGATTCACAAGGACCTGAGTTCAAATCTGGCCTCAGACATTTGACTCACTAGCTGTGTGACCCAGGGCAACTGACTTAACCCTCATTGCCCTGGAAAAAAATATACATAATTTTAGGTATGATTGTTGGCATGAGGCCAACAGTCCACCAAAGGGGATGCCATGTAATGTCCAGAGGCAGTAGAGTCTGAACTATTTACAGGTGGGCTATGTCTGGGAAAACATAAAATAATGGCCTTGGCATGGCTGCAGGAAGGTTCCTTTCAGCTTGGTTTTCCCCACTTTGTTACTTTTGAACAGGAATATTTCCCATCTGGTTAAATTCTTAGTCTGGCTTTGGCACCTGTAAATAGAAGTGGAACTTTGTGACTGGCTCTTCTACGACCTTAACTATGACTCCAACCTGAATTTAAACAGAGCTGAAGATGTTGGGGGATCCCGTATACCTTTTGTTATGTTGAGTCACTCTGTACCCTTTGGCTTGGGCCTGGAGGACCATTTTTGATGCTGTTATAACCATGTCCCTGCTGCTTCTTCTCATTTCAAATTTATTAGGACAGGCATAGGTGGAAGTTTGTTGCTGCAATATGGATCCTATTCGTTACTAGATTAATACCAAGCCATCTGAATTATTGCAATAAGCTGCAAGTGAGTAAGATCTTGCTGTTTTGATCTAAATTTGTGTCATTCCGTGTCCTAAGAGTTAAATTAATCTTATACATATAAGAAGTTGAAATAGAAATTTTCCGAAGCATCGCATTCTTTCTGAATGATATAGGTATAATTAGACAGAGGTAAAGAGCTTGTGAAACAAAGATGATGCTGGTAATTTGTGAGGTTAAAGTGAGGAACCTCTTTTGTTTTCGTTTGAAGGAATACGATTTCAAGACAATGTTTTCTTAGTAGATAATGACTTATGGACTATCTTGTGTTACCTCGAATGGAAATCTAATTTTACTTAGGTTTGTTATTTAATCTGCGATTAGGCCTTGGGTGTAGAACATGTCCTGAAATGCTTGCAAGAGACTCACGAGTCACCTAAGAGATCTTCTCATTGTTTAAAGGGCTTCTGAGATCAGTAGTCCAAGTTTATGGCCCTTTGAATATGATTAATAACTGAACATATTTTACTGTAGACAATTCAGTTTATAAAAACTGTTCTATGTATACAATTTGGCATTATTATATTTATACATCCCAGCCCAAGTCTTTTGTTATCATTAAGCACCTTAAAGAAAATTCATTTGTATAATATTGAAACTAGGGATAAAAAAAAGCAACTACTTGCCATACCTACTGTTAGCTACATATTGACCTTAAAGTATCTCCTAAACCTAAGGGGGAAATTAGCAGGGGTGGAAATGGTGTTGGACAGCAGAGCCATGGGTGTCTGGTTCTAGGCCAAGTCTGGTTGGGGGGGGGTGGCAAATTATTGGATATTTTACCTGCATTTTTTTTCATATCTGTGTTGAATACCTCTTTAATAGTCAATGTGGATTTCCTTTTTTTTGTTGTTTTGTATTTTGTTTTGTATTTGGGGTTGATAATTTGAGCTTGTAGCAAAAATAAAAATTGAGTTGCTTCCAGTAGGGAAGTCAATATCCTTTATT
Organism: Dromiciops gliroides; assembly: GCF_019393635.1. Taxonomy (NCBI): domain Eukaryota; kingdom Metazoa; phylum Chordata; class Mammalia; order Microbiotheria; family Microbiotheriidae; genus Dromiciops; species Dromiciops gliroides. Next base: position 23,023,988 of record NC_057864.1, on the reverse strand, counting down.
ATCTGTACACACATCAGTCAATCTTTTATTAAACATGTACCATATGCCAGGCACTGTGCTAGGTGTTGAGAATACAGTGAGAGCAATGAGCCAGTACTGATCCTCAAGGTAGCTTCCATTCTACTACAAATGGTTCACTTAAAATAATATAAACAGTAGATTGTGTGTGTGTGTGTGTGTGTGTGTGTGTGTGTGTGTGTGTTCGTGTGTATTTCAGATCAGTGTTGATTTCTTTTTTTAATTGCTTATGGGAATCTCCCGAGCTATGGACTTTTGCTGTTCTCTTCAGGGTCTTATATCTTTTGGATTGTATGGTCATTGTTGGTGAGACATGCGATTTACAGGTCCATTCTATTTTTATTTATTTTTTTCTGAAAGTTTTTGAGGAAGGGAGGAGTTGGCTGTTAAACATCTTAAAGGGGAAAAATGGTTTATTTTTATTGTGTGATAAGAGGATTTTTTGCCTTTAGAATTTCATGGGTTTGTGATATGACTTAATCAAAGTTGAGGTTTTTTTTTTCTTTGCTGGTAGCATATGTGCTGTTTTTGCCTGTCAGGAGTTTTGCCCTTATCTATCCAATTATGGAAAGGGTTCTCTAAACAGACTGCAGGAAAATAGCTTTTGATATTTTTTCTTCATCTTGTGTAATTATAATTAACCTAACATTTGAATTTCTTGCTCTATCTCCCAAATCGGTTACTTTGTACTGAAAGTTTATTGATTTTTTTTCAGTTTTATTGCTTCATGAGTTCTTTCTTTTTTTTTTTTGTTTTATATTCTGTTCTTCCTGTCATGGTTTAGTCCTTATTCTGGGTCACTTCCTTAATTTTTTTTTACCTCATAATTTTCCAATTACCTAATTATTTTATCTCTACCATATTTTCAAAACTTCATCAGACCTCTCAATTCCTATAATATAATTATCAAATCTAATTTTATTTCTGGCAGCATATCTCACATCCTCTCCATTGATATTTCAATTTGGAATTCTGAAAGAATGTAATCCCTTAAGTCATTTATATTGCAAAATTTCTTTAAGTTCCACAGTATTTTTATACATATAAACATGTGTGTGTGTGTGTACATATATATGCATATATGTGTGTATATAAGTACATGTGTGGATATATGCATCCATGTATGTGTGTTCAGAGGTAATGTTACCTAGTAGGTAGAGTCCAGAAGACTTTGATTCAAGTCACAAATGCCAACAGCAAGAAAGAATCAGAGGTAGGCTGAAGAATGGAAGTCTTCTTCCCCTAACCCTTCTCTTTAGTTGAGATGATACAAATCATTCCTGGAAAATCTCTGCTTGGTTTAGGATCATAAAGATGAGGGTGTCCTTCCACCCAGGCCCAGACAATCTGGGAGGGTGCCATTTTGTTTCTCGGTGATTCCTTCAGTATTCAGCACCATGGCAGTGTTTGTATTGAATAGGGGTGATGGGAACTCTGGTCAACCTGAGCACTGGTATCAAAAGTCAATATGGGAAATTCCAAGGCTAAGTTGGTCAACAAGGTTTAGGTCATGAGTCTACATTTTAGGACACCAGGACTATGCATGTCACATGACTTTTCATTTTGATTACCCTTGGTTTGCCATATTCCCTTACTCTTAATGAAATGAGGATGGATTTTGGAGCAAGAGACTCTTTGAAATTGACTACTCAACATCTTACCAGAAGTACTCTTGAAGAAGTAAGTCACAGGACCCTATCTAATAGCATGGATAGAAAGTTGTCTTTTCTGAAGAAGCTCTGGGGTTCAGTGGCATCCAAATTCAGCAATGAGCAGTAGCCTGAAAAATCATTTATCCCGGATGCTGCATCTCACTTGATACAGCCCAAGATAAGGCAGTGAGAGCCTCATTGTATTCTGCTGTGGTCAGACCTTAGTTGGAATATTGCATTTAGCTCTGGGTGGCATTGAAGCCCCTGAAGGCAAAGTGGGCAAGATTTGAAACCAAGTCTCCCGACTCCAGGCCTAAAACTCTAGTTAGAATTGGGGAGTATCTGAGACAAGTTATTTAACCTCTTCTTGCCTCAACTGTAAAATGGGCATCCACCTCAGAGTTGATGCGAGGACCAAAGGAGGCAATATTCATAAAGCTCTAAGCACAGTGCCCAACACAAAACAGGTGCTGTATAAATACTTATTTCCTCTCCTCCTTCCCTTTCTTTTATTGCAATGAGTTGTATGAACTGAATTGTTTCTACAATATTCCTTGGAGTTTTCCTTTTGGGGTCCCTTTCAGGAGGCAATTGGTGGATTCTTTCAATGATGATTTTATCTTCTGATTCTGTAGTATCAGGGCTGTTCTTGATAATTTTCTGGAATATGTTGTCTAGACTCTTTTTCTGATCATAGCTTTCAGGTAGTCCAATAATTCTCAAATGATCTCCCCTACATCTGTTTTCCAGGTCAGTTGTCTTTCCAATGAGGTATTTCACATTTTCTTCTATTTTTTAATTCTTTTGATTCTGTTTGACTGATTCCTGGTGTCTCATGGAGTCATTATCCTTCCATCTGTCTAATTTTAATTTTTAAGGCATTGTTTTCTTCAGTGAGATTACGTACTTTTTTTTTCCATTTGTCCAGATGAATTTTTTAAGGAATTGTCTTCTTCAGTCAATCTTTGTGTTTGCCTCTTCCCTGCTGACAAAGAAGCTCTCAGTGGTAAGAGCTCTTTTTTGTTTCTTACTCATATTGCAGCTTTTTTTTCTTTTAAAGTTGAGGTCTGCTCTGGGGGCACCAGGGTCCCTCTTTCAAGCTTCTTGTGCTGGGTTATAGGGGCTGTTTCACTGGCTTTCTACACTGAGGCCTTTATGGCTTGTGGATTTCTGGGCTTGCTGGTTGCATGCTGAGATGGCCAGGCCTGGTCATGCCTGTCCTGTGGGTGGCCCTCTACCTGGCAGCCTGCCCTCTTGACTGGTGCTGGTGGGTTTCACCCCTGACCTGCTGCACCACCAGCTTGTTGAGTCAGGATGCTGTGGCCTTACAGCTTCCTTCTGACTTCCTCCGACCCCCTCCATGCTGTGCTGTGGTGTGCTGTGCCTCCCTTTTGCCCAAGTGAGACAGACCTTTCCTGAAGTCTTCTAAAATATCTCTGTTTGGAAGACTATGTCTCTGTCTCTTTGAAGGCTCTGTCGTTTCAGAATCTGTCCAGAGGCTTGATTGAATGTTCTTTTTGAGGGAACCACAGGAGAGCTCAGGCAACTCACTGACTTCTCTCAGCCATCTTAGCTCCACCTCCTGAATTGTTCCTATAGGAAAGGACATGACTACTCTAAGAACCTCAAGTTCATCTTCCTTTCAAGGGCAGTAATGTAAAACTGCACCCCTCCCTGGGACAGTAGTGGGACTGCATAAGAAGAAGAATCTCCGTATCCATGTTTTCAGCTATAAATGTTCCTAGGATTCCTGGGGGGGAGCTATAAAACAATATAGCACAAGAGGCTTCTATTCTTAAAACACTGAAAGGGTTTTCCTTGGAAGATACAGCCTCTCCAGGGACAAATCTGGAATGTTTTCTCTCCTCACTGACCTGATATTCTCTGGTTCCCTCTGACAGCTCAAGCACCATTTCTTCCAGAGAGCTTTTCCTGGCCCTCTCTGAGTGTCTTCCCTTCTGAAGCTACCTTCCATGGTCTGTTCTCATTTAAGGAAGGGGAGTCTGAACAGGAATAGCAGTTTACCTTGTTTTTGGTGCCTCAGTTTACTTTTCTTTCTCATGGAACATTACCAAGAAGAGAGGTCTGAGTTTTCTCAAGCAAGATTAGCTTTTGCAAAGACTAAGCCAGAGGCAACTGAAATGTTATCAAATAATGTGGGCCATGCTACAAATAATCTTTCTTCCCATTATTCTGAGATGAAATAGGTTTCCATAAAGAGCATAACTGGAATAATGGGACTGTTCTGAGAGAAAATGCCTCTTATGAGTATCTTGTCTCCAGAGTGTTCTGAAATTAGCTGTATTTCCACAGAGAGCAAGGCTGTATCAATGGGAGTATTCTCAGAAAGAGGGTCTCCAACCATAAATATCTTGTCCTGAGTGTTATATAGTTGAGCTGACATTTCATTTCTTCCCCCTTCCTGGGCATGAGTCCCCAGGTAATGTACACAGTTTTTGGAAATTGATCAAGTGAGATGACTTTCCCCCTCCCACACTTCCATGCATGTACAGGCAGGATCTTGGAGATTGGTCAGGTGAGGGGAAGGGGTGGAGGGTAAGCGGCTGGTGAACCTCAAGCTGCCAGAGGGCCCCCTCTTCTGATTCTGGGGAACTGAGAACTCCAGTGTACCTCATTAAGAAGGTGTGTAGACAATGGGAAGAATGGTACCTTTATGTTACTCTGAATAAGAGTATGGTGGTAGACATGTACAAAAATATTTATAGCTGCTCTGTACATGGTGGCAAGGAATTGGAAGTTGAGGGGATGCCCATCAATTGGGGAATGGCTGGAAAAGTTGTGGTACATGAATACAATGGAATACTATTGTGCTGTAAGAAATGATGCGCAGGAGTTCAGAGAAACCTGGAGGGTTTTGTGTGGACTGATGATGAGTGAGATGAACAGAACCAGAAGAACATTGTACACAGTATCATCAACATTGTATGTTGATCTACTGTAATGGACTATATTCTTCTCACCAATGCAATGGTACAGAAAAGTTACAGGGAACTCATGATAGAAGAGGATCTCCAAATCCAGGGGGAAAAAAAAAGAACTGTGGAGTATAGATGCTGAATGAACCATACTATTTCTTTTGTTTTTGGTGCTGTTTTTCTATTTTGAGGTTTTTCATCATTGCTCTGATTTTTCTCTTATAACATGACTAATGCATAAATATGTTTAATGTTATTGTGTGTGTGTGTGTGTGTGTGTGTGTGTGTGTATAAAACCTATATCAGATTACCTGCTGTCTAGGGGAGTGGGGAGGGAGAAAAATCTGAAATTGGAAAGCTTGTATAAACAAAAGTTGAGTACTATCTTTACATGTAATGGGAAAAAAATAAAATACTTTATTAATTTTTTTAAAAAAGTGTGGTGGTAGAAGGCAGATTACTCCCTCCTCTGGCCCCCCACCTTGGGAATAGGTCATACCATTTTTTCCTCCCACTGGGTAGTTCCTACTCCTCAGTAACAACTTCCAGCTACTTTTGAAGAAAGTATTCTTTACACAGGATGGGGAAGGCAACATGGGAAAGAACAGGGGTGGGGGGAAATAGAATTGCTATCCTAGCATTGTCTCAAATGGCAAAATGATGCTCTGACTCATTTAATTGTAGGAGCAAAAAATCCAGTGAGCCAGTGTCCTATTTCTTGAGAATCTTGTTTTTGTTTTTAAAAATCAAACCCATAAGATTCTCACTTGTTTCCATCCCTAGCCAGGAGAAAGCCTGCACTTTGGACTGAGGCTCAAGTCTCTTGACTGTTATCCCTGTATACCACAAGTAGTTCAGTTAATATTCTTTTCTCTTGCAACTAACCTGTTCACAATAAAGTACATCCATAAATCAAAGGTAGTTAAAATAGATCAGACTTTATGAAGTGAGCCACCTCTAAAGGACTATATAAATGAGAAATTATGAACAAATTAAAGTATAGAGAAATTAAATCATTTGTCTCAGAAAAAGAGGGATTGTTATTTAAAGTATCAGACCATCTTTCCCAGGTTCTGGGAGTAGAACAGTCCAGCTATACCTGTGAGTCACAGCAGGCAAAGGTCAAGGAACATGGAGCTATTCAAATATCAGCCACCTCAATCCTCCTCCAGTCTCTACTCTGATCCAGACTTCATTCCATCTCCGTATGCTTACTGGACTCTAGCTAGGAATAATCGATTGAAATCAAAACATAATACTCTTCTTGGCCTTGTGCACAGTTCTGACTTCAGGATCTGTCTCCAAAGGCTGATTTACTAGAAGAGGTGAAGGTTGATGAAGTCTAGAGGCACATCCTCAAAGGTAGTAGACACCTGGTACACCAGGAAGAGTGCTGGATTTTGGGTCTGAGAGTCCTGGGTTTGAACTGAAATTCTTTCACTTGCCTATAGCAATCACTCTCTGAATCTCAGTTTCATCAATTGGAATACAATTGTGCTATAAGAAATGATAAACAGGATGGTTTCAGAAAAACCCAGGAAGACCTGTATGAATTGATGCAAAGTGAAATGAGCAGACACAGAAGAACATTCCAATGTGGCAAGGTTGATCAACTGAAAGATTTTACTACTTGGATCAATACAATGGTCTATGACAATCCCAAAGGAACCATGTTGAAAATGGTATCCACCTCTAGAGGGAAAAAGAGAGAACTGATGACCTCTGAATGCAAGTTAAGACATATCTTTAGTTCTTCTAAAAAAATTTATTTTGCAACATGGCTAATATGGAGACATGCTTTGTTTTCCTATACTTGGGAAATATTTAATAAAACAAATAAAAATAAATTAATAAATTAAATTAAAATTAATAAAATTAAATTAAAAATTAATAAAATAAATAAAATATATATTTTACCAAAGAACGCTTGGCCTAAACTTCTTTTGTTTCTCTATCCCTTTTTTGTGGGGAGAAAAGGATTTGGAGGGTTCTTTATGCTCAGAAAATCATCCCTGTAGGTGGTCATCTCTGGCTTCATAAATTGAACTAATATAATTTTTTTGGGGGGGGAAGGGGTGAGGATTTGTCTGGCAAAACTAGACTGCTCCTGGAATTTGCTGAAAGCAGTTTTCTTTTTAGTGGGAAGTCATCTTTGTACCCTCGTTGAGTTGAACAGATGCTGGCCCCTCTCCTGGGAGGCAATGGGCCAAGCTCACAAGCAGCATCTCAAAAATCAGAGGCTGTCCTTACCCAGAATGCCTAACCCTCCATTTGAGAATGGGCCTCAGAAGCAGTCCTCCAAAGGAAAATATTTTTTCAAGTCCTCAGAACTCAATAAGAAAATATCCCACTTGACAAAGCAATGACTTAGCAATTCAGGGCCAGCCTGAAAGTGGGGAAAATGCAGCAGAGAGAAGGGCAGGCTCTGTAGCCACTTGGCTGATGATGCTTCCGAGGACTGGCTCATCTTGGGAACTTGGCTTCCCTTCTCTCCTATGCTTCTTGGTCTGTGTTCCCAGGACCTCATTAGTGGGTTTTTCTTTTTTTCTGACTTTTTACTCCTCTGAAGTTCAGATCCTATGATTTCCCCAGTGCCTACTATTCCTCTTCTTCTTCTTCTTCTTCTTTTTTTTTTTTACACCTTTTGGTTAACACACAGCTCTAGCCTTTTGCTGATATTGGGATGAAAGTCAATAGGTGGACCACCCAACTATTGGACTGGATCCTACCAAAGTAGTCAATCAGAAAGCTAGGGACCAGATGGAGAAACCAATGGACCATCTCTTTGCATAAGTATGGAAATGGCCAGCACAGGATTACTGATTTTAGGAGTTCAGTATAATGGTTATGGATTCACATTCTGCCAATATCAATTAAATTAGAATCTGGGTGGTCTGGCGAGGATTCCTAAGTTTCTATGTGAAGGCTTGCTTTACAGCTGGGTAACCTTAGGTTTCTGTCTTTTTTGTTAATTCCCAATATTCATCAGGATCAAAGTCAGCACCCTTCCTCTCAGAATAAGCTGTGTTTCTAAGAGAAGAGGAAAAGAATTTTCTTAAACCTGAGTTCTCATGGTATTGGGATATAAAATCAAGGTAGTGACTTTTTTGTTCTGTGGCCCTCAAATGTATGAGACTGGAAGCATTGGGAACTTGTAAATGAAGATGCATCCTGGAACTCCACTGAGAGGAAATGCCTAGTGTCTTCTATAAAGATGTGTAAAGGAAATTGCTGTACAACTTTCACTGAGGGATAGAGGCTTTTGACAGTGAAATGAAATCAGAAATGGAGGAAGTAAGAAATGAGCAGGAAAAATCCTCTGGGAAATTCCAGCTGGAACTGGGCAGAATGAAGGTGTTCATTAAACAACTTCTAATCCTATAGGCTTGGCTCTAAATTGGAACCAGATACTCTGGAGGTTACAGCCCTCCGGCCATCTTCCAGCATCCTTCCAGCAAATCCGGAATGTGTTGGGAGAGAGTGAAACACTAGATCCTGAACAACAAGCTAGGGTTGGCCACAAGCTACCATTTTCTGGGGTTCAGGGCTGGCTCATCTAAGGTAAGGCTGGGCACTTAAGAGGTTTTGACCATAGTAGATCCATAGTAAATGCCTGTTGAATTGAGTGCTTTTGTACTGGGTCAAATCAGAGAGACTGTCCAGAGGAATTGGCTTGATGCTCAGCTTTGAGAAACATTCTATGAAGCTCACACTTGAGGGGAAAAAGAGCCAAAGCTTGCATCATTGAGCAGCTCTTCACAAGGCAACTACAAGGCCTGATTCAAAGTCCCTTGAGTGGATCATAATGATTTAGTTTAGCAAGTGTTCATTAAGGGTCTATGTTCAAAATGCCTTTCTAGGCTCTGGATATAGGAAGACCAATTAGAAAACAGCCTCTGCCCTCAAGAGCCTTATTTCTTACTGGGAAAGAAAGCTGGAGAATGTAAAAGCACAAGGAATAATAACAAAAGCTGATAACAATAACAGAAGAACAGAAACAATTTGAGGGGGACCAGACAAGGTCGAAGGCTAGCGAACAGTGACATTATAGATTTTATGCAAAATATTCATGTCTACTCATCCTATGACTGCAGCCCTTCTATGACTATGGAGCCTGTATTTGGGGGGTATGGTGTGTTTAAGGACTAGCACCTCTGGTGTTAGGACTTGCTGAGCCCTTTTCAGGGCTGTTCATCCACCTTTGGTGTCTGCCTGGCACTGAACTCTCACCTGTGACTCCAAGATGCATGTGTAGCAGCCACATCGCCAGATGGCCTAAACCTTGTTGAGGTTAACTGATGGCTTTTAAACCTGTGGGTTTACGTCCTACTCCAGTCATCACCTGCCCATCACTGTCACTAGGACCAGAGAGAATGCCCTGGAGGTCTTTACTCTCCTTTGTTACATTTGATTTCTCAGCTATCTTCCTTAGCATTGCTCCAATCCTAGAGCCAGCAATCTCATCACTGTTTCTATAAAGCATGGTTCAGTCTAGCCAGTCCAATCCTTTATGGTTCCACTCACCATCTATGTAAGTTTTCATACCAAAATATCCTCTTTTGACCACTGTACCTCTATATATATGGTCTCACTTTATAAGTTAATGTGTGTGTGTGTGTGTGTGTGTGTGTGTGTACATATTATACTCTTTGCAGGCAAGGGTTACTTTTGGTTTTTATCTTTGTCTCCCCATTGCCTAGCACAGTTCTTGGCACAGAGGTGCTCAACAAATGACTTTCACTCATTTATTGACTAAATCTTAAATGATTATTCAATGTAATCTTTAAAAAACAACTGGATGGAGACCTGACAGCTACATCTGAGATCCATGATGAAATTGCAAACTGAATGGACATAGGGCGGGGGATGTTACTAAAATCACAGATATGATGTTAGTAGAGGACTGAGGTGGGGCCAACGTGGAAAAATATGCCCCCCCCCTCAAAAGTTGATTGATATTGTCTGGGGAACAATTAATGTCTGGGAGGTGAATTTCAGCTGGGAGAAGGGTCATGTGGGGGAGGAGTTTAGAGGGTTGTCCCTTTGACTAAGAAGGGAGGAGTTTAGAGGGCTGTCCTTTTGACTATACTGCATTTCAATTGGCTAGCGTTTGGTGTCAGTGTCTTGGCTCGAAGATTATAACTGAGGAAGAAGGGAGGGGCCAGCCAGGTTAAGAGATAAAAGGGCTCCCAAGTCCCATGCTCGCCACCATTTCCATTAGGGAGCTGGCCCATTTGAGCATGAACATATAAATAAAGACCTTTGATACTTCTCCAAAAAACAACAACAACAACAACTGGATGTTGCCACTGCCTCCAGGCAAACCCTAAGAATTTAGCCCCACAGTGAGACAATGTGATCATATATGTAGCACTGAAAAAGACCTTAAAGACCAAGCCTCTAAGTACACAGAGACATTGAAAGGTATAGTGACTTGTCCAAGGTTACTCTGCACCCAGGCGACATAGTGAATAGAGAGCTGGGCTTAGAGTCAGGAACATGAATTCAAACCTAGCTTCAGAGTGACTTGTTTAGGGTCCCATGTTTAGTAAGTGTTTGCTTCAGTTTCCTCAGCTGAAAAACAGAGATAATAATAGTACCTACCTCCAGGATTGTTGTGAGGTTCCAATGAGATATCTATAAAGCACTTAGCATAGTTCCTGGTACCTAGAAATCCCTCCTCCCTTCTTTCCTTCCATTGTACAGCTAAGGTCTAAGGTGGAATTTGAAACAGGATATTCCTCTAGTCCTCTATTCAGAACTTGACGCATTTTCATTTATGTTCACTGATTTATGTGGTGATTGGCCTTGAATACCAACCAATTCAAAACCAGTTGTACCTCTAGAGAGAGGCAGGCTACAGTACAAGGAACAGCTGTGCAGAGACTCCGGCTGATAAGTCTCAGGGACTGCTGTCTTGGAGTGGAGTATATTTGTTAATGATTTTTGATCGGGTGTTATTCTTAACAAATTATAGTCCCTCTTTGTTGTACTAAATTCTTCCAATTATGCATGAGTCAGGATCAATGTATTTATTTTCTAGTCCTTAATAAAGGCTTTGGAAATTGAAGTACAGTCAACTCATTATTTTCAATATCAGAAAATTAAGTAAGAGTTAATGAATCAAGGCAAGTTGATACCAGAAGTACATTTTCTGAAATTGACATCAATCATTGTAAAGCTTAAAATTCTAACTGTGATGTTTAAAAATCTTATGAGTGGTCGCCTTAAATTAGAAATGTAAAGCACCAATCTTTGGGCATTAAGTATTTATTAGTTTCCTGAGACTGTAAGAAATTAAATGACTTATTTGAGATATATGGCCAGTGTATAAAGGCCAATTGGTTGGACTTTGGGTCCTAAAATATTTCTAGAGCATAAAAGTCAAAGGCTATCCAATGCTCGTATATAAAAGGAAGACGTGATCCCAAGACAACAGCGTACCTTTATCAAGAGTGGTTAATGAAAAGGGAAAGGATTCACATGTACAAAAATACTTATAGCAGCTCTCTCTGTGGTGGCAAAAAATTGGGAATTGAGTAGATACCCATCAATTGGGGAATGACTGAAAAAGTTGTGGTATATGAATATCATAGAATATTATTATTCTGTAAGAAATGATGAGAAGGCAGATTTCAGGAAAACCTAAAAAGACTTATATGAACTGATGCTGAGTGAAATGAGCAGAACCAGGAAAACAATGTGCACAGTAGCTGCAACATTGTACAATCATTAACTACGAATGACTTAGCTATTCTCAGCAACACAATGATTCAAAACAATTCCAAAGACCTCATGATAAAAAATACTTTCCACGTCCAGAGAAAGAACTAATGGAGTCTGAATGCAGATGGAAGCATGCTATTTTCATTTTTTTTTCCTTTTGGTCTGTTTCTTCTTTCACCACATGACTAATATGGAAATATATTTTACATGTTTTCACATACATAACCTATATCAAATTGCTTGCCATCTAAGGGAGATGTAGGGTAAGGGAGGAAAAGAATTTGTAACTCAATTTTTCTAAATATTAAAATTTGTCTTCATGTGTAACTGGAAAAAATAAATTTTTATTATTATTGTTATTGTTATTATTGTTATTATTATTATTATTATTTTGCGGGGCAGTGAGGGTTACGTGACTTACCCAGAGTCACACAGCTGGTAAGTGCCAAGTGTCTGAGACTGGATTTGAACTCAGCTCCTCCTGAATCCAGGGCTGGTGTTTTATCCACCGTGCCAACTAGCTGCCCCAAATTACTATTTTTTTAAAAAGAACAAAACAAGTGGTTAATTATTCAATAACTCCATTTTTGACAGTTATGAAATAAGCAGATCAGAGAGGTGGTATAGATCTAGTTTACCTAGATTTTAGCAAAATGTATGACAAGTCTTTCATTCTGTTCTTATAAAAAAAGAGGTGAACTAAAATACAGCACAATTAGGAAGCTGTTGAAATGTTTAAATGCCAGGCTCCCAAGAATTTCCCAAGGTTGGCCTTATATCATCTTCAAAGGTAAAATCATGTGTGTCCAATATGAATTCAAGAAATGAACTTAAAAGATGAATGAGGAATAGTTAAGCATTTGGGAGCCTCATGGCCCCTTTTTCCCATTGGCAAGTCCTTCCAAAAATTCCACTTTGAGAAAGGGCCCCAGGCAACTTGTCTTTCCTTCCTCTCCTGGCTCTGCTTCGGACTCTCAGAACTTTGCCACCAACCCCCCATTTTCAACTATTTATCATCTTCCCCCATTAAAATGTAAACTCCCTAAGGACAGGCACTGTTTCTCTTTCTTATATTTGCATGTCAAATACTTATCACGGTGCCTGGCACATATTTAACATCTTATAAATGCTTGTTGATTGTTGACCTGAAAATAAATCTGTGGGATTAAGTCAGCATTAGGATTTGGCAAACAAACAGTTAACATTATCTTAAGCTGCATTGAGAACCTTTATTTACAGGAAAAGGGAAGTAATATTCACTTTATGTTCTGTCCTGGTCAGATTTCTTGTGGATAAGGTGTTCACTTCTGGTGCTCCATTTCAGGAAGGACATTGATAAACTGGAGAGTGTCCAGATTAGGGCAACCAGAATGATAGACCTTGAGCCCATGGCACATGCAGATTTATTGGAGGAAATTGACATGATTAGCCTAGAGAAGAGAAGATTGCAGTGGGG